>NC_056629.2:30440895-31040895 GCF_002870075.4 Lactuca sativa | reverse complement strand
ATTCTTGAACAGAAAACGCATGAGTCAGCAACCAATGCATTGGGAACTATCACTGATGCTTTGTCAATAAGCTCCTATTCATAGAAACTACTTAATATGAAAGGAGAGGCTCTTCTCGTGGGTACATAATCCTAAATTATTTTTAATTTTTACTCACTTGTAGTTCTTGCAGAATAATGTTTTCTATCCATTACTTCTGGTTTACAAGGAGCATATATTTACTAAATTTGTAGTCAAACTCGTACGACTCCATGACTTAATTTCATCTCTCGTACTTTATGAAGGCATTTAGAAGGAGCATATATTTACTACATTTGTAGTCAAACTCTTACATGACTTAATTTCATTTCTCTTACTTTATGAAGGCAAGAATGGAAGATTTTCAGGTGGATTTGACATCAATGTTTTTCAGAAAGCTCACAAGACTGGTATGACTTCATTATCCATCATATATGCAAGAAGCTACTAATCTATTATGTTCCTCAAATCCATGTTGAAACTTTAACCATTGTCATTGCAGGAGACATTTCTCAACTACCTGATGTATCTGTTGCCCTTGTGACCAACACAATTGAAGGTTTTTACTTTCAATTTATCTTATAGTTTTTGTATTTATGTCTACATTTCTTGACACAATTTCTTTTTTTTCTTTTTTTGGGTACACCTAAATGCCAAGAAACCCATAGTTGTTGTTGTACAAGGACTTGCACTCGGGGGTGGCTTAGAACTTGCAATGGTTTGTAGTTTTTATGAGTCAAATTATTTAAAAAAATAGTTATATTGTAAATGTGTTTTAATGTATTTGATTAATGTAGGGATGCCATGCGTGTGTTGCAGCTCCAAGAGCTCAACTTGGCTTACCTAAATTCTCTCTTGGAGTTATGCCAGGCTTTGGAGGTATGTCTGAATGAATCATGTTTAAAAATATCTAAGAAATACAAAACACATTTGAGCAAAAGGAAAAGGAAAAAAAATAAATGAAGGGATGAGGGCAAAGTCGTAAAAAGGTTGAAACTTGACATGAATAGCCTTCTTTTTCTAACTTTCTTTGTTAAGTCATTCTTTTTTGCATCAAGTCAAAAAGAAATACATGTTTCTTTTTTCCCCGATTAAGTCCTATGTGGATAAAACATTATATATGCAAAGACAGATTCTTTTTTAGACTAAATCAGTTATCCGAACCTGATTAATTGACCATTTTAGCCTTTCTGTTTAGAAATGATGGTAAAGAACAACACAACACCTTAGTTAATATGATTATACAAATGGGATTTCACTAAATAATGGAAAATATGGTTTTCAAGGTACCCAAAGACTTCCTAGGCTTTTGGGATTATCAAAGGCAATTGATATGATGTTGGTGAGCACATCTCTCCTCTCTCCTCTCTCCTTAAATACTATTTAGTATTTACTAATTATGAATATTTAAAAAAATCGATGATATTAATTTATGAATCTTGTTTGTAGATATCTAAACCAAGACTCTCTGAGGAAGGGGAAAAGTTAGGTCTCATTGACGCTATTGTCCCTCCTCAAGAATTGTTGAAAGTGGCTAAGAAATAGGCATTAGACATTGCTGAGGCCCGGAAACTGTGGGCCCACTCTCTTCATCGCACAGACAAAATCGGGTCCCTTTTAGAAGCACGTGAGATTATTAAAGCTGCTAGACAACATGTCAAACGTACATTTCCCAATTTGCCCCAACATCAAGCTTGTCTTGATGTGATTGAGGAAGGTATTTTTCGTGGAGGGTATGCAGGCGTTTTGAAGGTATTTTTATTACTTCTTTTTTGTGTTTGGATTTGTATTTTGAAAGTGATAAGTGATTTCATACTAGTTGTTACTTATATACCCTGATTCTATCTAGAGTAAATTACAAAATGGTCCTTGTACTTTCTGATTAAAAAATTACATAGTATAGTCAAAACGTGGAACCCTTTTCAATGTTGATTCTTTTTTCAAGGTTTTGGTCCTTGGAACCTTTGAAATAAGTACCAAAATGAAGAAAGATTTCATTTTTGGACCACACGCGGTTAAATCAGAAATCACAGGGACCATTTTTGTAATTAACTTGTTTATCAATTACTTCTAATAATGCAAACATTTTGTTCCTCAGGAGGTGAAGGTGTTCAATGAGCTTGTTGTTAAAGACACATCGAAAGGTCTTGTTCATATATTCTTTGCACAATGTGCAATCTCAAAGGTAATTTAAACCTTTTTCTCTTGTTTTTTTTTCTAAAATATCAAAATTTCTACAAATCTAAACTTGGTTTTCTTTGATTTTACATTTACAGGTACCTAAAGTTACTGATGTTGGTCTAAAGCTAAGAAGAGTGAAGAAAGTTGATGTGATTGGTGTAGGTTTAATGGGTCTGGAATAGCAACTGCCCTTATCCTTGGTAATATAAAAGTTGTTCTCAAGGAAGTCAACTATGAGTATCTTTAAAAGGGAATAAAAACAATAGAAGGTAGTTAGTTATCTCTTATATTTTGTAGCCAGTTTATTATGTGACTTATTGGTTATATATTTGATGACTTTTTCAGCAAATGTTAAATGATTGGTTGCAAGGAAGAAGCTACCACAGGGTCAAGGTGAAAAGGCGTTGTCATTGGTTAATGGGGTTTTGGATTACTCACAATTTAAAGATGTAGATATGGTTATAGAGGTATGATCTTTAAAAACACATAAAATGTAAACTTTATAAAAGAGATAATTTGGCAACTCTATTTGTGAATACAGGCTGTAATTGAGAACATTCTTTTAAAGCAAAAGATCTTCAGTGAAATTGAAAACATTTGTCCCCCTCATTGCATTTTAGCAACCAACACATCCACCATTGACCTCAATTTAATTGGAGCAAAAATAAAATCTCAAGATCAAGTTATTGGGGCACGTTTCTTCAGGTTACATGACAAAATCCATATGTCTACATCTTATAGGCAATTTTGAATTCATATTAACTTTTTTTTAATTTTTTTTTCTTATTAAATGATTACAGTCCAGCTCACATGATGCCTCTACTAGAGATAGTTAGAACAGAAAAGACAATGTAGGGAGAAATTACTTTCCAGCCACGCCCGGTGGTCAGCTGCCCATTACACCAAGTTCAACATTTTTACGTGGTACACCAGCTAGCAAATCAATGACATGAAGGATCAACTTATATAGTTAGGGATGTAGTATCAAGTTATATAGTTAGGGAAAACCCTTTAATAACAATGTACTATCAGATTAATATCAATGTATTTCAATTTTTGATAACTTGTTTGACATGATGGTATTGGATCAAATTGATTATTTTGGTATATATTTGTTTCCACATTTTTGTATGCATAAATGAATATCGTAAAGACACGTCGTAAATGCATATCGTAAATGGATGTTATAGTTTATGACACACAAATGCGTGTCATCTTCATTTATGGCAGGGGCTTTAATGATACGCAATGTGTGTCATAAACGTGTGTCGTAATGTTATGACACGCAAATGTGTGTCGTCCTCCTTTATGACAGGGGCTTCCTTGATACGCATTGCGCATTGTAAATGCGCGTCGTAAATGTGTGTCATAAATGTGCGTCGTAAATGTGTGTCGTCTCTTGTTATGACAGGGCCTTCCTTGACATGTATTTGCGCGTCGTCTGAGCGTTTTACAACACGCATTGCGCGTCGTAAAATGCTATTTTTCAAGTAGTGGGCAAACTTGGGTAGAATTGAGTATTTGACTAAGGATTGGTCTCGGTTTGGTTTTAGAAAGTTTGGGTTGGTTGTTCTGATGATGAGGTAGTTGATGGGCTTCTGTTGAGTAATTCAGGTGAGTTGGCTCACTATATTGTAGGACACTATGGATTGTATGTGCTTGTAGTCTTTGTGACTCCTGCTATATGCATGTATGCATGTGTGCCTGCTTCCTAAATGTATGTGGAGTGAAATATACTTGTATGGTTGAAAAGTATCGATTGAGTTGAATAGACTCGAGGGTGAAATAGACCCGAGGGAGAAATAGACCTGGTACAACCTTGTGCTGACATATGAGTTAAAATAGACTTGGGGGTGAAATAGACCTGGTACAGTCTTGAGCTGACATATATGTATGGTATATGATATTTTGGGGATCTCACTAAGCTTTGTTCTTACAGTTTATGTTTAAAATATTTTCAAGTACTTCTGCTTTCAAGATGAAGGGTCGGCTTGATCGCACGGCATCCCCTAGAGAATTATTATGCTTTGACTTCTTATGATTTTTACTTTGATATTTTGAGAATACTTTGACTCTAATCGTCTTTTGAAATAATGCATGAATGATTTTGACTTATTTAAAATAGAAAATTTTAATCGATATTTTTAGGACGTTTCATAAATCATATTATATGAGTTTCTAGTTGTTATTCTCTCTAGAAAATATTATTTCCATAAATAATAATTTCCTAGTTAGTTGTTAAAATATTATTTTCATATAATAATAAAATTTTCAATTAAATACAAGTGTTGATATAATTTATTATTAATCAAATTGTAATAAATAATCAATAAGCAGCAACTTGCTATAAGTTGTGACCCTATAGAATCATATGTAATTAGAAAATATCACTCCATGATGACTATTAGGCATATAGATCTTTCAGGTTGATTTTGGTGCAACAAGTCATGCTTGCAAGGATCTTCGTTGGTTTCAAGATTGTCAACCAATTGAAGATAAATCTGTTGTGAAGATGAGTAATGTTGCAACTGAACCAATCAAAGGATTAGGAATTTTTTTACTTATTTTTACTTTTGGAAAATGTTACGATTTAGGAAATATGTTGTATGTACCACGGAACAAAAGAATCTCTTATCTGAAGTCTTGATGAATAAGTGTGATTATAAACGGTTGTTTCAAAGTGACAAGTATATCTTGTCAAGACATGGTACTTTTTTGGATTTGGTTATGTATGTAATGGTATGATTAGGTTGAATATTAATTATCCTTCTTATTACGATTCGATTTGCATTATTAAACTTAGTACTAGCAATAACTTAAGTAAGTCTGAATTATGGCATTCCAGACTAAGACATGTTCAGTATAAATGGTTAAAATATATGTTTAAAATCAGCTTAATACCTATTTCTCACATGAAAAATGAAAACTGTAAAACTTGCATGTTAACAAAGATCACTAGACAACCTTTTAAGGATGTTAACAGAGAGAGCATGTAACATCCAATTTTTGATTTTGGGTTAGCAGATTATAATTGGATCGAATAAAGGTCTTGGGCTTCAAGGGAAGAGAGTTTAGACCCTATTTGGATGTTGATAATGTTGTTTAAGTGATTTAAGCGCTTGAATGGTGCTTTGGAGCCAAAGGGCAAAATGGGAAAAGTGAGATTTAATGACTTCTGGCATGAATTAATGAATTTAGTTCGGTATGTTTTAAGTTAAAGGTAATTATATAGAATTTTGGGGCTTATTAATACCTTTGTGTATATATATATCACCAAAAACGGAGTTGGAACGAACAAGTTATGGTTGCATAGTATTGAATGAAATGGGTGAAAACCCGTCACCACAACGTGGTGAGAAGTTCATCACAGCTTGGCGTACTATTTGGCCTAAGCCCATTAAATTAGGGATTTTCTCCATAATTAAAGGCATGATTCTGGATTTTAGATCATTTTGGCATCCTCCATTCTCTAAGATCAGCTCTTTCCCAAACCCTATCCTCCCATCTCTCCTCTTATCCATTTCATGGGTTTTTTGTGGCTTTTGGAAGAAAGATTCTTGCAAGATGGAATTTTGGAACTTTGCATCAAGATATATTAGCTCTCATCTACCTTCTGAACCTTGGGTATGATTCAAGTTTCCATATTTATGCTTATAAGTTGTTAGATCTGGATTCTAAGTTTGTATTGGTACATTAAATGGAGATTATGTTATTGAATGTGATAAAGTTTGCAACTTTACCATTCCATATTGTCCCAAGAGTGTTTTGGTTTATGGATATAATATTTCGTGATCTTTGGGCACCATGCTTGGAGTTAGGATCTTATTTTTGGTCATTTTGACCTAGGACATACATGTCCATAAAGTTACGAGTTTTATGAACAATAAGAATGTATTAAGGCCTTCTGGAGAGTATGAGACTTGAACTTATCGAATTAAGCGTTTAATAGATTAAGTGATTTTATTCGGGACCACAGTGTGGCATAAGCCTAGCCACGATGTGTTGGCTAAGAATCATCACGATCCGATGTATGGACAACGACACAGTCAAGGGTTTAGCTACGGCGTGGTGGTCAGTGCGGGTTGACCGTAGACATTAACCAATTGACTATTAGTCAAACCTTGGTAGAAGTGAGTGTTTATCTAAGGACTAGTTCTTCTAGGTAGCTTGATTTAATTGTTTCTGTTGTTAAGGTTGTTGTTGAGCGTCTGTTGTTTAGTTCAAGTGAGTTTTCTCATTGTGTTACCTGTGACATCCCCATTTTCATGGCCAGAAAAGACCGATTTTGTTTATGCTTTATAAAAATCAGATTACTTATTTTATTAAAAATGTTGTGGAATTTGTTCCCATAAAAACATGATAAATACGTTATCAAAGCATTTCTGAAGAAATGTATTTTTATTCATTTTTAAACATTTGGGATGTCATCGTCAATACAGAAACATAAGCATAAACAGAACTTACATTCATTTACACTAGTGAGCTACATCTCTTTAATCTCTCAGTGTAATGTAACTTCATATCGACACCTGTGATACAAATAAGCTGGAGTGGGTCAGGTTGGGAAACCTGATGAGTACATAGGATTTTCAACCCACAATAATATAATTATTATGTTTATAGTCAAACAATTAACCCAATTACCCATCCCCATTATCGTATTTACTCTTAAGGATCTACCCTAAGAATCATCTATTCCTCTTTCATTCATTCCTCATGATCATCCTAAGGAATCGGCATGAAATTCATCATCACCGGGTTTAGGCACTAAGTCTGCATAGTCGCCAGGGTTTATACAACAGGCACTAAGTCCGCATAGTCGCCAGGCTTTATGTACTAAGTCTGCATAGTCACCAGAGTTTAGGCACTAAGTCTGCATAGTAGCCAGGATTCGGGGCACTAAGTCTGCATAGTCGCCCGCGTTTATCTCGTTTATTGAAAGTATTGTTTTTGAGAGTCCACTCGCAATACATGTCAATGGGTTTTTAGAGTACACCGGGTGAACACATCGTTCACAACACCTACAAGTTGCGAGCCTGCTAGTGTTTCACTGGACTATCTAGAATAGTCCATGGTTGTCATCCATACTCTGCTAGATGACGGGGAAAAACGCTTGGGTAAAAGGCTTCTCTCATTGTTCACCTCTCACCCTTATCTCATGGTTTATATCACCTCTCAACTCATTATCCAACTCATATTTCATCTACCCATGTTTTACCCAACATATTATGTAGATATAAATACATACACAATTTAGATAATTTAAAACTTGTATAAAATCGTTCATCCAACATAGATAGCAAGTATACAGATAATATGCACACATAGCACGTATTTTATATAAAATATTTCATATCTATGTGTAAGATGAAAGTAACTATGCACTCACTTGTTAAGGTGGTGATTCCAAACTCAGACAACGCTTCGCTTCTTAAATATAATTTCCTTCGACGAAACCTAGTATTATTACCACTAGATTTTAGTCTAATATTTACCGTGACTAATTATTATTATTATTATTATTATTATTATTATTATTATTATTATTATTATTATTATTATTATTATTATTATTATATAAGCATTTAAACAATATTTTCCAACCACTATATACAGATATGGGCCAGACATAAAACACCGGAGGGCATGACCATTTTGGCATATAGCACTTCTGAAATTCAACAACCCTACGCGGCCCTTTCAACCAGATTCCTCATACCGCGAGTAGTTAAAAAAAGATATTATAACGACACTTATATAAGTCATAATAATAGCCCAAATATATATTATAAGTTCATAATAACAATACTAATTTTAAATATAAGCTATATTTAAAATAGGGTAAGCATAACTTACTTACAATGGGGTTTTAGCTAGGAGCCAAACTCTGCAGGGGCAGAACTTTGTCGCTGAATCTTTCTAAGAAAGATTCGTGCAGCGCTTCAGCGCTCACCTTAGTATACTAAAACTACAGAAAGAGAAGTAGAATGACGAGGGACCGAAATGCTCAGGGGATAAGAAGAGAAAGACTCTTGAATCAAGAGAATGATGCAAGAAATATGAAAGCCTAAGGCTCTTATTTATAGTAATTGAATTTTCAAAAACTACCATCATAGTTACTTAAAGACCTTATAGTTATATAAACAACTAAACACCCCTTTATAATATTATTTTAAATAGATTTAACGATATTTGTATTAAACTAATGTCGAAAGTATTCAACACTAGTCTTATAATGACCGCATCGTCGATACCTTTCTAATGATATATACATATGTATATATATGTGTACGTATATATGATTTATACTTTATTTTAATACGTAAATATGCTATTATAATTTGTAACTAGTTCATACGAACTCCGTTTTTGACGCTCTTTATATCCACGCGTAGGTGGAGACGTACTCAACAACTTTCATTTAGACTCCGTCGGCTAATTTTAACTTTATTTTTAAAGTTGTATTTTTAACGGGCCGGGACAGGAAAAGTCCGTTAAAAATTCATAACTTCTTCATCCGACGTCCGTTTTCGTCTGTCTTTTTACCGTTGTGCTACTATTAATGAGATCTTCAATTCTCATTTAGGTTGCGTTGGCCAAAAATCGATCGATCTAAAATTCGAATTTCGGGTTGTGCACTGTTATGTCAAATCATAGAAAAATCATAACTTCCTCATACGAAGTCAGATTTTGATGTTCTTTTTATGCACACTCTTGGTTTAATGTATATTACAACTTTAATTTAGATATATAAGGCTAAAAATAATTTTATCAAAAATTCACTTTTTACGTTACACGGTGCCGTGTCGGTTTCGCCGTAAAACTTCGACGAGCCATAACTTTTTCGTTATAACTCGGATTTCGGCGTTCTTTATGTGTATGGAACCCTTGTAACATATACTATAGCTTGGTTAAGATTAGTCCTTCTAAATAATCTTCCATCGAAAACTCATTTTTCATACTCGTTGTCTCTAAATTGACTAGCCCAGATCTACGAGCGTTACATTACCTATATCATATGTTGTATGTAAGATACTGATAGCTTGGGGTTGTGGATAACCCAATTTTCTGTATGTGAGTTGTTGATATCTCGGGGTCGCTGATAACCCAATTTAAAGCAATTGATCGTATCACGATCTATTTTATAAGCCTACTTGGGTATTGAGTATTTATTGTAAATAACCCAAGTTGCTGCATGTGACTTGCTAATAGCTCGGGGTTGTTGATAACCCAAATTATTGCATTTGAGTGGTTGATAACTCAGGCCTGTTGATAGTCCATAGGGTTGTTGATAACCCATAATTGTTATATATGTTTTGATGTGTGTGTTGTATGCGATACTTTAGGGAACTCACTAAACTTTGTGTTTACAGTTGTGAATTCAGTGTTTTCAAGTACTACCTATAAAAGCATGAAGTTTAGTCGATACAAGAAGTTTGGGACTTAGATTTGATATGCCTATTGAAGGATAGGACACACGCTATTAAATATAGTGTTAACATAGAACATATGAGTATGTAAACTATTGTGTGTATTATCTTCGTATATTCACTATGAATAGAAAGTGTTCAATCCTTAGTGATACCATGATATTTAAATGTTTGGAATGAGTAATATACTAATATGAAATTCAATCATCACGAAATTTTAGTTATGCATCAATTTGTTATTTGTTATGACTTTGCTTTAAGTTAATCAAGATTACACTTAAGTGGGGGAGGATTGTTGATGATTTGTATCACCAATATTATTTAAGTATAATGGGATGAACTTGTTGACCAATGTAATCTTAATAAACACACTTGTTTGAGTTTATTATGATGTAAAGTACACTAGTATTCATGGGAATAGCCATTAAACCATGGGGTCCGGGGGCAACACCCTTGGTAAAGAGGTCCAAGGGGCAGATCCCTTGGCTGGGTTTTTTGACCCTAATTTTAGACCATATTTTATAACAGTTGTACGTGGTTATGTAACTTGATACGACAGTTTTTGGCAATTTCAAGCCCTGGGTTATCTTCCTATTTTTAGTCATTCTGGAATTATTACAAGAATCAAAACTCTCCATTCTCTTTGTCAAATACTGAGTTTTATCTAATTGAAATTTCAATTGTATCATCGAAATATTTCAATCTGAAAGTATATCACGACTCTTAGTGAATCCAAACACTCGAAACACATAGATTTCTAACATGATGTAGCTCTCGTACCATTCTTCTTTTTACCTCTGTCCATTAAAATTGGGAAATAACTTCATTTCACTTACCATATATGAAAGTAAAATGTTCCCACATTAAGTAGTTTGGACAAACATTCATTTTATTCACAACATTTTGGTCACTCACATCAATAACCGGTTAATTGCTTTTGTTATCAACATCAATATCAGTTCATCCCTTAAATTCAGATATCGGTTCTCTTTACTCGTTGCTTCCATCTAAGAACACAACAGTAACACAACAAACAACACGAATAGATTACTTGTTTCTTCGGTTGATGTAAGCCAAATTAAATACAAACGATATATCATAATTAATCGATTACTAAAGGGAATTTCTACTAAATATGATTTCGACGTCTATGATGAATTTAGTATTAGAATAACAATCCTACTTCCAGTTTATAGACCGAAATGATGTTTAAAGGCGTTATGGAGGTTTTATTAAATTGTTTCAATGAATCATTATGTCATTTTAGGCTCTGCTCTCACAGAAGCCATGGTTGACTTGTTGTGGCTAACCATTTGCTTTTAATAAAGAACTGTGCCCATTGATATTATTGCATTCAGACATTAAAGCGAGTATTGGTACATTATGACTAGATATCAAATTTAATCGGTTAACCAAAAAAAAAAAATATTACCGTTTTAATAATGTTCGGTTATTAGGTTAGACGGAGTGGATTCAACGAACACACACCGCACCCTCTATTCAGCATGCTGAGTTCAGAGGCTTGACTCGGCAATGGCCACCCGATGAGAAAGAAAAATGAATAAAATGTTATTTTTCATGTTTTAATGTTTCATATGTTTTAATTTTAAGTGTCTTGTGTTTTATTTAATTTCAAGTGTACTTGTCTTTTTAATTTTAATAAAAAATTTAGTGTTATACCATTTAATTAGTTTTATATAATTTAATTTTAGTTTTATTAAAAGAAAAAATCCTGTGTCAAACTACCCATTGGGAAGACCGGAGATAGAACAATCATGATGTGATATCTATGTAACAACAAAAAGAATGTAAAATTTGCACCATTTCATCTACTTTATAAGTATTTTTTTTTTTTAATTATTTTTGGTTCAATTGGATTTTTAAATTACTATTGTTGCCGGATATTCGCTTAAATGGATTAAAAATATGTATTGCTTTACTTGATCATTTTTTCCTTTGCTTAAGTTAATAGTATTGTTTTGAAATCTAACCATTTTTAATATTCTAAAATTTTAATATAAAGCAATTAGAAAGCAAACTGATTTTTTGACTCAATAATTTCATTCTTTTATTCTGAAACCCTGTTTCACTGCTTCAGTTTGATCCGATTCAAATTCGATGAACGACCCTACGACATCAATGCTGTAATAGTTAATAATAATGAAATAGCACGATTAATAAATATACTACACCAACAAGATTTGCATTTATTTCTAGACATTCCAATAAATGTATTTCATTTGAAAATACTCAATATTTTTATGAATATTTCAAATTTTGAACTTCGTGATTATATATTATAATCTAATATTAATAAAAATATATATATAAAATATTATATGTGCTGTATATGCGTAAGTCTTCTTATTTATTTATCATACATCTAAAATCATAACTGTTTGAAGTGGAGAGTTTGACTGTTTTAGAGACAATTATATGATTATTTTGAAGTATTTTTTAAAAAGTTGTTTTTAATGTTTAGTTTTAGATCATGTATAATTAAGAATTTGAATTTTAATATCTTAATTTAGCACTTCTTTCTTAAAAACTGCATGCGACTTTATCTTACCAAGACATAAAAGAATAGAAAGATCAAAATAGAAAATAAATGGTAAAGATGGTTATTGATGATAAGCAAATAAAAAATGAGTACTTTATCTAAAATATATATGAGGAAACATATTTTAACCTTTGTAAACAATAATAATAATGATACTTTGAAAGCAAATATAAATGCCAAACTTGTATATTTCCTAACTCATTACATAATTCACCTTACAAACCAAAACTCATTATCCCTCCCCACGCCAAAACCCAACTCCTATCCTCTTTCATGCTTCCATTGATTGTACCGTACAACTCGTCCATGCACTAAAAACCAAACGATTTACAACAAAAGAGACCCGGCCCACAACCCGTTTTCAACATCCATAACCGAAAACCAATCTCCCGAAACAACCGCACGACAACTTGCACCGTACAACTCATCACTGCATCAAGAAACAAATCAATCCCACAAGACTTCAAACAACACTACCGTGATCCGACACATCATCATAATAATATGGCGTTAATTTCCCGTCTTTTGACCCAAATTTCATAGGATTTACCGACCCGATTTCTTGCAACATTTTCACAACTCTTCTCATTGATGGGCGATTAATAGGAAGTGGGCTTGTACATAAGAGCCCAATATTCAACACTTTGCATATTTCTTCCTTGAAACATGAATCAAGTTTTGGGTCGAGCACCACGTCCAGACCTTTTTGGTCTAACGTGGTGCAGACCCACTTGACCAGGTCTTTTTCTCCGAACTCTGGATCAACTGGAAGTTTTCCAGTTACCAGTTCGAGAATTACAACACCAAAGCTATAGATATCGCTCTTTTCGTTCACCCGTAATGTATATGCATATTCTGTAAACACAAAAGTTTAAAAAAAGATTAGCAATCATATTTTACCAAGTTGTACAATATGCTACACTAGCTTGTACCCTATGCATTAAAGTTCAAAGTTTTCAAATCCAAACAGTTTTGGATATAGTTAACAATAAATGCCTTTGTTTGGATACAAGATCCCATGCATTATCCAACTGTACATTTTGCACTGAAAGTTGTACATTTGTGATAGGTCCTTATTGGTAAAGTGGACCATCTAACATTCCCTAGAGATAAAGGAAAGTACAAGCTATTTTGATAAGATAATCCGATGGGCTTGTGCATGATTAACTTGTACATGATGCATTAAAAGTTATACATTAGTGAATAAGAAAAAGTATGAAATTACCTGGAGCGATATAACCACATGAGCCCGCAATAACCGACATTGATTTTCCTGCTTTATCGTTCCCATCAACAACCTTAGCAACTCCAAAATCAGCGACACGTGCTCCAAAATCAGCATCCAACAAAATATTATTCGATTTAATATCCCGATGAACGATCGCCGGAACACAATCATGGTGCAAATACGCCAGCCCCTCGCCGGCGTCCACCGCAATCTTATACCTCACCGGCCAATCAAGCAACCCACTTTTACTACTATGTAACAAATCCCCCAAACTACCATTCACCATATACTCATAAACCAAAAGCTTACAATTTCTTGTAGAACAACAACACCATAATCGAACAATATTCTTATGTCGAATCTTTCCCAATGTTTCCACTTCAGCTTCATACCCGTTATCATGACCCGGACCCGAGAACCCGTTTTCAACATCCTCATCGTCAAACCCACCCGGTTTTGACCCGGCCCAAAGCTTTTTAACCGCGACAGTTTCACCATTGCTTAACCCGACTTTGTAAACTTTTCCGGACGCTCCGGTTCCGATCACGTAGTCTTCATCTAAAGCTCCCAAGATTTCGTATTCGCTGAAACTTAGCTTGTGAAATGACATTAATGTCCATTTTGATTTATCGATTGTGGTTGCTTCTTTGTTGGATTTGAAGGTTTTGTAACGAAAGTAGAACCAACAAAGACCGAAGATTAGAAGGATACCAGTGAGGGCAAAAATGGAACGGAGTAACCAAATGTAACCGGTGTTTTTAGTGACGTTTTTTCCGTCGCATAAACCTTCGATGTCGCCACAAAGACCTGGGTTGCCTAAGAAGCTGTTGATATAGATTTTTTTGGCGTATACTGGTGGGATGTCTCCGGTGAGACTGTTGCTTGATAGATTGAGTTGATTTAGCCGGAGGTTTTGTAATCCAGTTGGGATTTTGCCGGAGATTTGGTTGCCGGAGAGGTCGAGGTAGTTTAAGACGGATAATTCGCCGATTTTGTCTGGGATGTTGCCGGAGAATTTGTTGTTCGCTAGATTTAGTTCGTTTAGTTTTCTCAAAGAATTGATTCCGGTTGGGATTCGACCCGAGAATCCATTGTTGTGGAGGTCGAGCTTGGTTAACTGGTGAATGTTAACAATGGTGGCAGGTAAAGAGCCGGAGAATTGGTTGTTACTACCGGAGAATTCGATTAAATTGTTGAGAAACCCGATCTCATCTGGTAAATCGCCGGAGAATTTGTTGTTGGCGATGTTCAGGGTTGACAAGTTCCCTGCTGCGGCGATGGTTTTTCCGATTGTGCCTGAGAAGGAGTTTTCAGCGAGCTCGAGTAATGACACCATGGGAAGACCCCAGAAACCTGCGGGAACTTCGCCGGAAATCTTGTTGTATCCTAAACGGACACGTTTCAAGCTCCGACATTTGCTCAAACTCGACGGAAGTTCACCGGAAAACGAGTTGTGTATCATTAGAAGCTCTTCTAAAGCACCCTTTTCACATAAGGTTGCAGGAATTTCACCGGTAAAAAGATTGTTAGACACATCTAGCCATGTAAGAGGTGAGTTTTTTCCAAGGTTTTTCGGCAGGCTGCCGGAAAATCGGTTTCCGAACAATCTTAACTCATAAAGATTACTGGAGTTCGATATGATTTCAGGAAAGTTACCTCCGAGTTCGTTTTCATAAACATTAAGCGATTCAAGCTGCAAAGAGCATAGCTCCTCCGGCACCGACCCAGTGAATAAGTTCATCGAAATATCAAGCAGCCGCAATGCCGTCATCTTCGACCACCCCACCGCCGGTAACTCACCGGTGAAGGAGTTGTTGTAAAGCTCAATCTGGACAACATTTGATAGGTCGGTAATCGAAATGGGTACCGGACCAGTCAGTTTATTAATAGCAAGGTCAAGATCCACGAGTTTACTGAGTCGACTCAGAGAGTCGGGAATCGGTCCGATAAGGTTGCAGCCGCTGAGCCATAACACCTCGAGGTTCGTAAGGTTTCCGAGCTCCGGCGGGATCTGACCGGGAGAAAACAGGTTGTATGATAAATTAAGCTGCTTTAACGTCGAAATGTTACCGAGCTCAGCTGGAATCTTCCCGTCGATGAGATTATCGACTAAAGAAATCACTTCAAGCTTCTGAAACAACCCGAAGCTCGCCGGAATGTTGCCGGAAAAATTGTTTCCTGTTAAATCGAGGTACTTCAGCTCTGGAAGCTCGGGCAAGCTGTGCGGGAGTGTACCAGTGAGCAGGTTCTGAGCAAGATTAAGATGAACAAGACTCCGACAAGTCGACAGATCGTCGGAAAGTGTGCCGTTGATGGAGTTATTGTAAAGAGAGATAAACTTCAGGCCTGAAAGACGGCAGAGAACAGACGGAAAAGGACCGGCGACATTGGCATTTGATAAATCAACAGAGACAACAGACCGCGTTCCTGATTCAGAACAAGTAACGCCGGTCCAATAACAAGGGGTATCGCCGGCGGAATCATTCCAGTCGGAGAAAAACCCATCTGGGTCATCAAATCCAAGCTTCAGCTGTTCCAGATAACGCCCTTCTTGATTCAAACAAAGACCAAAACGCATCAAGAACAAGAAAAACGAAACAAAACAAAGAGAGCGTGACATTTCTCTCAGGTGGTTGAATTCTTCCGAAACGAATGATTCAAAAACAAACCTCTAAAACACAAACTCACAAGAAAATTGTGAAATAAACACCCGAACCCACATCATATCATGAAATTACTCCACCAAGTGAATAAAAAACAGAAAAGAGTGAATGTATATATGAAAATGGGGACAGACACAGTGGTCCATGAAAGAGACGGAGGTACAAATCACGAGGAGTGAGGAGTTAATTATGATTAGATGGTGCTTTATTGAGCGAACTTAATTGGATGTTGGATGAAGAACAGAGAAGAAAAAGGTGTGAAAAGGGCAGCCGACAGTGGGTTTTCTACGGGGAAAAGGAAGCGCCTGCGACGGAGGCTTCAGTTACACAGAGATGGTAAAGAGAGAGTGTGTGATTATGTGTGTTTGTGTGTGTTTTTTTGGGGGGTGGGAAGTGGGGTGGGTGGGGGTGGGGGTTGGGGTTGATTACGATGATGATGATATGGTGCAAAAGAGGAGAAACATGAATTTGGATTTTGTATTCAATTCTATATATTCCCCTTTTTTGTTGTTTGTTTAATAATATTCCTTTTCTATCTATTATTTAGTATATTTTTATTCAAAGAAAAGAAAACACTCAATAACTATAAACATAATAATATGGTTTTATTTAAAGCAAGATTTGGGAAAGCTATGGATCCATGTCGATATTGTCTATATTATGTAGTGCTTGATAATAAAAACATGCAAATTGGGATTTAATATGAGTTTTGGCATATATAATGGTGTCGTTTATATGAATTCAAATGCATATTTTGACTTATAAATTTTCCTAAATGTCGTGTAAATAGTACATTGATGTTGAATGATATATAATTGTATTTCAACTGCACATATAATTTTAGTTTAAAAGATGCAGTTTGTAAAATCAAGTATATTTTTTTATGTTTAAGTTATTATCAAACCAAGAGTTGGTAAAAAAATCGGTCAAAAGACAGTTGCATGGCAATGACATGTAACATGTGCCCGAAATAATGGTCTTGTGAGTGGATGAAAGCTTTGTCTCAATGACTAGGTGATCATAAACAAAGCCTTACAACTGGTTCTTACTTATGATTTGGCCAACAGTCGAAAGATGACATAAAGGCCAAAAAAACGGTCTCTAAATTGCTATCTTTGGGTTGTCATCAAAACAAGAAGAAGTGGGCATGGGTTTCCTGAAACTTGAAGATGGTAGATTAACAACATTCTTAAATGTCTAAAAAAGTATTTACGTATTTATTTGATGGCAATTGGTATGAAAATGTGTTAATAACTAATCTTTTATATTGTTTGTCATCGTCTGAGAAATAATTATTCGTTCCTAGATCTTTTAAGAATTTGCTATCAAATCAACACGTTCTCATAATGAAACTTTTGTAACATGTACACATTCGTTTTGAGTTGTGTACACATTTATTTCGATAAATGTGATTTTTTTCATGAACGATTTGAAATATTTTACAATCATTTTGTATAGATTACCAAATAACACACGATTTGCATACAATAACATCCCAAAAGTTAAGGTAAAATTTTCATTTTTCAAAACCAAACCACAAACCATAAATGTTTACAAAATTTAGTTTCCAAAAGTCAAAATCACAAATTAGAGTATTCCAAAATCATATCTCATAAAAACTAAAGGATGTGCATGATCAAGTTTTCGCCTTGCTCCGATCATCTGAAATACCTGAAACATAAAACTTAAACTGTAAGTCAAAGCTTAGTAAGTTCCCCCAGAGTACCACACACAACCGAATAGATACCAACATGCAAATATGAGCCTTCTGCCTGATTGGACGGCCTCACAGGGCCTACAGCCTTTCAGAACCGCTCTCAGGGCCTTCGGCCTGACTGGACCGCCTCGCAGGCCTTCAGTCTATCCGGACTGCCCCTGATATCTTGGCCTTCAGCACAAAGCAGAACCGCCTCAGCCCAACAAACCATAACATGTCGACATATACAATAACAATCAACAACCAACAACACATGTAATCATACAATTCTACCAATATAACGCATACTCAGTGAACATAGGTAATCATACAGATCTACCCGTCTAACACATACTTAGCATAACATCAATCCAATATACCAGGATACATAATCTATTGGGCCAACATTGGTGCCTTTGACCCATAAGTACAGTGAGGAAAACTCACCTTACAGTCTGAAAAGATAGCTGAATAGATCACAGCTCCAACTGCTGACTCTACAAGTCACCTATACAACAAACAATAACCTAGTCTCAAACTACTGCTCAAAATACACCTAAGTCAAAAACTCAAATTGACTGAGTACGCCCTATGTACTCACTCACTACGTTGGGCGTAATCGTGAGTCACCCAAACCACCAGGTTCAAATCGACGTGTAGGTGAAATTATACTCTACAACTTTCTTTTAGACTCCATCGGCTAATTTTGACTTCATTTTTAATATTATATTTTTAACGGGTCGGGACATGAAAAATCCGTTAAAAATTCATAACCTTTTCATCTAATGTCCGTTTTGTCTGTCTTTTTATCGTTGTACTACTATTGACGAGATCTTCGATTCTCGTTTATGTTGCATCGGCTAAAAATCAGTCGATCTTTATTTCGAGTTTTTAGCTGTCTACTAGTATTCCGAAACTTAGAAAAATCATAACTTCCTCATATGAAGTCAGATTTGAACGTTATTTTTATGAAAATTCCCGGTTTAACGAATACTACGACTTTCATTTAGATCACTAAAGCTAAAAAGTAGTTTATCGAAAACTCACTTTTACGTCATACGGTGTCGTGTCGGTTCCGTCGCGAAACTTCAAATAGTCATAACTTCTTCGTTATAACTCGAATTTCGATGAGGTTTTCGCCTAAATATTTCTAACGAGATTCTTTACAACTTTCAATAATAAAATTTTACTTATTTCGAATTTTATATTTTCATTAAATTTCAATATTTGACTTTTGTTTGGAATATCATAAGACTTCAAATATTTTCCAAGTGATTTTAAACATAGTTTTACTTTATTTCTAGTAAAAACCATTTGTTAGAACTCAACGCTCAAAATCACATAATATTTCATAATATTATTCATTTTTAAATGTTTCAAAACACGATACCGAACGTGTATGTTACATGTATGGAACAACAATGCTTTGGTTAACAACACGTTTTGTGGATCTGAGCATTAGGGAAATACTCTTTATTTGATCAATGAATAGCAAGGATCTTTCGCCAAATGTTCCATTCACTGCTTTTGTATCCTCCTAACACCAAGGTTGGCAAGGGACGACAACAAATATCTTGTCATTGAGTTTAGCTCCAGTACGCGGTGGCACCAATGCCGCTTAGGGTATCATTTAGTAAACATAAATACTATGGTCATCTCTATTCCTCTTTGTTTGATGATAACCCAAACATAAACAACCGTATAATTTTTACAAACAAAAGATTAACAAGATGCTAATTTAATAAAGATTAAAAGTATATTGCCATGAGTTTGAAAATGTACTTTCTAAAATTTGAACATATACTTTCTTCGAGTTTCAAACATGTTCTTACTATAGATTTCAAATATGTTCTTTCTATGAGTTTCAACATGCTTTTCCTCTAATATTTAGCATATTTTTCTTTTGATTTTCAAATAGGTTCTCTAAATGATTTTTCAAACAAATTTTCAGTTAGGTGCGAGTTTCGAACGGAATAGAATGGTATATGCTTGTACAATTCAAAAAGGTAAATAGAAGAGCAATAGAGTAGTTGTTAACGAAAAGAGAAGTTAAGTTAACGAAAATGTTATATACTTGTACAATTCAAAAAGGCAAATAGAATGCAATAAGTCACATGAAGGCATACATACATAGCAGATTAGCAGTTAAGTTAACGAAAATGCGCCATATATTAGTTTCGAAAATGTTATTCCTATGAGTTTTGAAAAATGATATAATTTTGAATTCCCAAAATAAAATAAAAAAAGTAATCACCCTTTTTACAAAAAAAACCCTGATGTTTATACTTTATGAAAAGAGAAGAGCAATATAATAGTTGTATGTTGTGGAGTAAAAATTGTACAAAGACAATTTGCAGAAGTGTCAATATCAAAGGCTAGATTATGCATGAGAGAAGTAGGCATCAAATCATTTGGAGAAAAGGGCCAAGGAGAACAGTGTAAATAATCCCACTTCCAAAGATTAGATTCACTGACTCAGGAAATTTAGGGGAAGAAATTATGTTTTTTTCTTTTTTTTTTTTGAAATTTGAAGTCTTATATAAAATTATACTTATAAATACAAAAAATGTAATTCTATATATCTTGAGATATAGAAAGCTATGGTAAATTGAATTTATAGTGTAATTTTAGTCTATTTATATTTTAACTATATGTAAAATATATTATTTACACATTAATTTAGAAATACATTAATTAAAACAAAATTCGTTGTGTAGTTGAATATCATAAATAACTAAATAATAAAGCAAACATGAAACCTACCTTCTAATAGAAAATAGTGATTCTTTCCTTTACATATAATCCAATGTACACTAAAAGATATGTTTCCTTGTTAACACATATTCTTTGTCTACATATCGAAGTAAAGTAAAGTAAAATATATGAATTGTAGCAAATGTATCATTTCATGATCCAAAAGAGAGTTGTTCGAAGCGATGGCTATAACATGCCTATTTCATTTTGTGTTTTTGATTACCAATAAACATCCACAGAGTTCAAGAGCGTTTGTTTGACCCTCTATAAGGAAAATGTAAACTGTTTATTAGATTTAAGATATAATTGAAAAGGCATCAAATTTTTTGATTATTTCGAACACGTTATAACCTTCGCAAATGATCACCAACAAGGGCTGCTCGTTGGACTTAGGCTTCACCGACAGTTTGCCATGTAGAGTACATGTTGTAACAAGTAAGAAAGTTATTGACACTTATGTCGATATTAACTACAATCATATCACAGATGGTAACACCACATTCTATATTTGAAGAAACGTTGATTATTCCGAACATGAATACCTCAACAAATGATCACAATGAGGGTTGTTCGTTGGACCACAAATTCACCAGCAATTAACCATGTAGAGTACACGTTGTAACAAATAAGAAAACTAGTAATATGCGTGTCCAAATCAGCTACAATCATATCATATATGGTAAGTCCACATTCAACATTTTGTTAGAAATAGAGTATAGCAATTAACACTTGGATAATTTCTAGGATCGTGTTTTCAATATTTTTTGAAATTTGTACTTCGTACCTATTGCATGAGGTGCATGAATTTGGAAGTGATATAATCCAAAAACAAACTAATTCGAATTAAGAAAACACTATACCTTTGTTTGATGTGTTTTTAGAGAGACGGGAATGCAAAGAAATCGATTTGTATATATATGGATTGTAACATTTGCGTATGATGGTAGTTATACACAAAAAATGGAGCCAAAAGGGGTTGTTGAGGGTAGTTATAAGACATAACTATCTATTACATCGCCATGATGTCATAGACTATTTTTGGCAGGAGATGCAAGTTCAGACATTTTCTTGTTATAAAAATTCATTACTGCTAGGGGCTCTGCCTCTTAGACCCGACAAAGGGCGTTGCCCCTTGACCCCAGTATTCTTGAGTTCATGTTTATCACTTTGAGAGTGCGCCTAACACCTCTAGTCTTGGTGAGTAAATAAAGCTCAACATGTCTCGATATTAATAATAATTACACTAAAATATGTTGATAACACTAAAATCACCAACACCCCCTAATTTTAGTGTAATCCTTAATTACCTAAAAGTAAACTTAAAACCAAACTCATGTATTGTAATGTCCCAAAAATAAGACCCAAAAGTTCCATTTTTCAATTAATAAAATATTATCCCAAAATATTAACATAATTCTCAAAAAGATCAAATGTATCAAAACATTACAAATTATCATAGTTATCATAAAATGCATAACTATATCATGTGTGCACTGCAATTACCCCGAGCTCTTCCCTTTAGCACCAGAAGTACCTGAAACATAAACTAAAAACCATAAGTATGAAGCTTAGTGAGTTTCCCGCAAATACCACATACCACACATATCAAACATATAATGGGCCCAACCCGATGAGTGTAACGGGTCCCGCCCCAAATCGCATAACGGGCCCTATCCACTAAGTATAACGGGCCACACCCTAACTCGCATAACGGGCCCCGCCCACTGAGTATAACGGGCCCCTCCCTAACTCTTACAACGAGCCTCGCCCAACATACAAACATACAAGTAAAACAATTAATGGCATACAGATTACCCTTTGGGCCCCACCTACTAAGCATACATACACATGCAAGAGTCACACAGACATCTAGTCTAGCATATCAAACCATGGGTCGATATTGGTGCATTCGACCCGATAAACACAGTGAGGAAGACTCACATCGAACTACTGAATCACACTGATAAATCTCTGGCTGCTGGTCTGACAAATCCCCAAGCTATCAATACCAATAACATCCAATTAATAATTGGATTCCAATCCATAACCATCAGTCTAAAATAGAGTAAAAGACTATTTTACCCTTTACCTTGCTTGGTCCAGGACTAAGGCCCAACTAACTACCCTAGGATGCCCAATTCCAAAATGGTCACCCAAAGCCCAAATATGGCCCAATTTTTCAAATTAGGCTCAAGTCCCTTTGTGGGCCTTCAACCAAGTGAACCCAAAAATAAAAACATCAGCCCAACTAAAACCTAATGGCCTAACAAGGCCCAAAACACCTAAGTCCAAACATGGCACAAAACCGAGGGCCCAAGAGTCTGAAGCCCATCGGCTGAGTACGTTAGGCGTACTCAGCTCGTGTGCTTAGCGTACTCGCTTTGGGGCTTTTACACGCAACATACCTACTTGTACGCCCAACGTACTCCCAGCTTGGCCAACTTCCATTATTCAGCTCTTAATCGATTAAGACTTCACCCAACACTTAGATCTGACTTCCTTAAGGTGGTTTATCACGTAAAGTTGGAAACTTTATATGCATGCATGGCTTAATGGGGCTCTTAGAGCTGAAAAGAGCTTAACAAATGATTTAACACACACAGAAGTCTATAAATACCATAAAGATTGCATTTTTATGCTTACGGTACCCTTAAAACGTCAAAATCTAAAAGGTTTAGCTTCTAAAACGACCTTAGCTCATCAAGACGAACCAAACGGGACCAAAATGACCATCAACAAGCTAAAGAGTAGATCAATGCAAAGAGTAGACAAGGTATGGACTTTATACCTCAAAAGTCACCAAATGATGGAGCTAAATCTAGATCTCTAAGCTCTCCTCCAAGGATTGAGTCTTCAAACTTCTTCCACCACTTCAAGATGCAAAAAAACCCACCAAAGTTCAAAACAAGAGCACAAGAGCACCACACAAGGGAAAGGGAAGAATTAGGGTTTTCAAAGGGTAGAATGTCCAAGAGGTGAGTTAATAAAGCTTAAATAGGACACAAACCCTAAAAATTAGGTTTTGCCCTTGAGCAGTGTATGCCCTGCGTATGTGGTCGATGCCAACATTTGTAACAACCCAATTTTCAAAAAAAAATTAATTTTTAAATAATCACAATGTTTCCAATAAACCACAAAATCTCAAGAACAATTTTTTTCAAATTCATAACATCAACAATTTTATTTCAAATATCAAAGTGTCCCATAAAAACGCCTAAGAGAGTGCATGCCGCGCCGTCAAGCCTTGCCCTTGCCCTTAGGATCAGAAGTACCTGAAACAAACCAACAAACTATAAGCTATTGCTTAGTGGGTTCCACATAGCATACCCCACACAGTCCACATACTCACATAATCCATATTAGCTATAAAAGCTACATAAACCATATAAGCCATGCATACAAACATATAAGGATGTCGTGGGCTCCCTAGAGTCTTACTCCAGGATGCCATGGGTTCCCCCACATGGTCTTACACCTAAGTGTCATGGGCTCCCCCATGGTCTTTAATAGGAAAGCCATAGGCTCACCACATGGTCTTACATCCAGGTGTCATAGGCTCCCCCCATGGTCTTGAATAGGATAGCCATGGGCTCCCCACATAGTCTTACATCCAGGTGCCATGGGCTCTCCCATGGTCTTCCATACAAGTATACCACATATATAACTAGCATACCTCTTAGCACATAACCAAATAACATGCCACATAACAGTACATCAAATAGTATACCACATATCATAAAATGGGTCGGCCTTGGTGCCTTCGACCCATTGGTATAGTGAGGAGACTCACCTCTCTGTTGAATCCAAAAGTTGCTCTCCTAACAGTCCGTGAACACCTATGCTGAACAATAATACCATTACCCCAGGTTAGGGCTGAACATAATCCAATTGAAGAACCAAAATCTTAAGTCCTTTCACAATGGCACAAAAAGTCGTCCTTTGCTAATGGGCCCAAAGTCCATGTCCAAAATCATTAATGGGCCTTATGGCCCAATAAAGCCCAACTATAGTAACCATGGCCCAAAACAGATAAACTGGCCCACTAACTCAAAACACGACTGTAACACCCATAAAAATCAAGCCAATTTTAAACTTTTAAAATGTATTCCAAATTCAATAGTTATTACAAAACATGTTTTCAAATGTGTTATATCAGAGTATCCTAGAAACAAAATTAGCAAAACGAGGAGTGGTACGATCATGTCTTCGCCTTGCCACGATCCCCTGATGTACCTGAAAACAATAAACTGAAACTGTAAGCCCGAAAGCTTAGTGAGTTCCCCCAAAATACCGATACACATACAATCCACATGACCATGTCAGCAATATCAAAACATAACAAACTGAACAACATGTAATGGTCCGTAGCTTTACAGACTGGATTACCCCTGGGCCCACAGTGTGAGTCTGGATTGCCTTGTGGGCCTACAACTCACATCTGGCTTGCCATCTAGACCACATTACGAGTCTCCCTTAACGCGTAACTGGAATGCTCCCGAGTTTGTTGGTTACCACACAAAGCAGTCCCACCTCAACCCATCCCACATAACATATCAACATATAGCATAACCACTGAGCATGCAGATAATCATATAACAACACAGGTAGTCCTACAGATCTACCTAACTTGCATAACCACTAGCATGCAAAGCTAACTTCATACTCAACATACTAACACTGCTAGAATAACATACCCAATGGGCCGGCCTTGGTGCCTTAGACCCCTTAGTATAGTGAGGTAACTCACCTCGCAAAAGTCGGCTCGATAGATAAACTCCAACTCTCGGATCACTGCCACAAACTCCACCACCTATTATCATAATAGAACCATACTCGTAAGTTCCCAACCTTCCAAGGTACCCCATAAGTCAACTAGTCAACCCCTGGTCAAAGTCAAAGTCAATAGTAAAGGTCAACCCTAACTCGTCGAGTATCCTCAGCTACTCGCCGAGTTCCTTGAGATACTTGTCCACTCGCCGAGTCACCAGAGTGACTCGTCGAGTTCCTAAGGCTCGTGATCAAAGCTCTAGGGCCACTCATCGAGTTTTCCTTCTTGCAACTCGAAAAGTTCACACGCATCCATCAATTGGGAAACCTTAATCAACTCGCCGAGTTGTTCATCCAACTCGTCGAGTCTACGGAAACCTTCATCAGACTCGCTGAGTTGTTCATACAACTCGTTGGGTTCATGCCCATCTTCATATGACTCGCCGAGTCGACCATGCGACTCGCCGAGTCCCTTCAGTCCTTTACCCATACATACACTTTTTAAGCCATGCCAAGGCTCCAAATTGCATATCTAACTTCCTTAGGCATGCTTATCATGTAGAGTTGCAAACTTTACGTGCATCGGTGCATGCAAAGCTTTTAAGACGCTATTATGGAAAAACTAAGCTTGTAATGAAGTCACACACTTGAGGGAAGGCTCATACTATGTAAAGTTGATGACTTTATGAATCTAGAGGCCAAGGGGAGTCCAGATCTTAAGTTACAACTTTAGATCTTGGCTTAAGCACAAGAAACATTTCTTAAAACTCATGAAAAAGAGGGTTTAAGTGAAAATGAGCCAAGGAAAATGGTCTAGTACCTTCAAGAGAGTGCTTACTGATGCAGATCTTGAATCCTACGAACTCTTGCTTCAACTAGCTTGTTTTCCCCAAGTGTTTCCTTCACCAAAATCCTTCCTCTAAGCTTAAACTCTCCAAAAGAACACACACACTTGAATTAGGGTTAAAGAGAGACAAGAGGCTGTAAAGGGGAGGCTGGGGGAGGCCAATGATCCTTTAAATAGGGTGAAATGCCCCGAAATTTAGGGTTTCATCTGCCAGCTCCTACTCGTCGAGTCCCTTCTTGGACTCGGCGAGTAGGTCACTAAAACGCGTGGACCATCCCGCTACTACTCAACGAGTAGGGTGACCAACTCGTCGAGTAGACCCAAAGACCAAAAAGGATTCGTACATAAATCAATACCTGAGAAGCAGGGCGTTACAATAACCAGGACCAATGACTAATTAAATCCCAAAGGTCTTACAAGCCCAAAACAAGTCCGAGCCCATCTGAGGTGCGTATACCTTGCGTACCACCCTGGTACGCGCAACGTATTGAGTCCTTGAGCTGTACGTGCTGCGTACTCTAAGTTACGCCCAACGTACAAACATATTAAGCACCTTCTACCATTAAGTGCATAATACGTGATGTTCTAACGTCCAATATCAGATCTGAGTCCATTAAGACATCCTAGGGAATAAAGTTGGCAACTTTATGCCCTTGCATGGTATATGGAACTTAAAAACTAAATTATTCACCTTAGGATTTCATATAAAGCTTCAAACTCATGCATGGCGTCTATGTACTCTTCAAGCTAGCACCTTTAGGCATCTAGCATGCTCACAAAGCTCAGGTCTAACCATTTTTGTCTTTGGAGTTGCTCAACTCCCAAGAGAAGGTCCAAAACCAACTAAAGGGACAATATAGAAAACCCTAGCTAGATCCAATGAATAAGATGGAAAGATCAAGACTTTATACCTCCAGAGGCTCTTCAAGGTGAACTAGATCCAGATTCTTGAAGCCCAATGCCACTCCAAGCTTGCTTAAAAATTCCTTCTTCTTGAATGAACTCTAAAATGGACACAATTACACTCCTTAAGCTAAAAAACACTCTCACAAGGTATCTATGGTGTAGAAGGGAGAAACAAGGCTATGAAGGCATATTAAGGTTTGGTCTAAGTGGCTTAAGGGTGTTTAAATAGGTGTCAAGTCCGAGAATTAGGGTTTTGGCCCTTGTCGCGTATGCCCCGCGTACGTATACGTACGCCCTTGGTACACGACCATCCTCTGTGTTCATGTATCCTTAATATGCTAAGCGTACTCTTGGAGTACGCCCCACGTACTAAGTGACCTTTTATGCCATCTTTTCCATTTTAAGGGTCTAAAAGGTAATAATACCTGATTTGGAGTGTTAACACATTCATCTTTTAACTAGTACGTCGAGCGTACTATGTGGTACGCCCCGTGTACTAGCCATAAGGACCAAATATGCAATGCTTTAAATAAGGAGGGTTAAATATGAACATGCCTAATTCAACTGTTACAATTCTCCCCCACTTGAATCAGAATTCATCCTCGAAGTCCGCTGCTCCAAAAAATTCCGCATAGTGCTCCCTCATATCATCTTCTTGCTCCTAAGTCCACTCTGAACCCTTGCGATGCTGCCATTGCACCTTCACCAACCCAGCAACCTTGTTCCTCAAGGTTTTTGTCTTCTGATCAAGAATTACCATTGGTCTCCCAATATAATTTAGGCGGTCGTCCACATGAATATCCTCCAACGGTACCACTACAAAATCATCCACTAAGCACTTCTTCAGTTGGGAAACATGGAACATGTTGTGAATCTGAATGAGATCATCTGGAAGATCCAAACGATATGCAACCCGGCCCACCCAGGCCAAAACCCTGAAAGGACCAATATACCTGGAGCCCAACTTGCCACTCTTCCTGAATCGGATGACACCTTTCCAAGGTGATACCTTCAGGAGAATCATATCCCCCACCCGAAACGCTAGATCTGATCGGCGTCTCTCGGCATAACTTTTCTGCCGACTCTGAGCTGTCTGAATTCTACTCTGAACCTACTAGATCAACTCAGTGGTCTTGAGTGCCACCTCGGTACTCCCTATAACCCGTTGACCGACCTTGCCCCAACAAATCGGGGTCCCGTATTTCCTCCCATAGAGCATCTCAAAAGGAGGTTGATCAATGTTGGCGTGGTAACTGTTGTTATACAAAAATTCCACTAACCAAAGATACGTATCCCAATTCCCACCAAAGTACAAAGCACACACCCAAAGCGTATCCTCTAATGACTGAATCGTCCACTCACTCAAACCATCAGTCTGCGGATGGAACGTTTTGCTGAAAAGGAGACGAGTACCAAAGTCATCATGAAACCTCTTCCAGAACCTGAAAGTAAACTGGACATCTCTATCTGAAACCACTGAAGCCAACACCCCATGACGTACCAAAACCTACCTGACATAAACCTCAACCAATTTCTCTGCAGAAATACTCTCTTGAATCGGAATAAAATGCGCACTCTTGGTCAAACGGTCCATGATGACCCAAATCGAATCCACTTCTTGTGCATTTCGGGATAACTTTGTGATGAAATCCATGGTAACGTTATCCTATTTCCATATGGGAATCTCAAACGGTTGCATCTTGTCATGAGGCCATTGATGCTCGGCCTTGACTTTCCTGCATGTCAAGGACCACTCCACATACCAAGCCACATCTCGCTTCATGCATGGCCACAATAATCAGGACGAAGATCCCTATACATCTTCGTTGCCATGGGATGAATGGAGAACCTATACTTGTGCGCCTCTTCCATCAGAACCTGACCCACACCACCCCAATATGGAACCCAAACCCATTGATGAAGAGTCAACAACCCACGACTATCATAATCAAAGGAAGCCACATGACCCACAATACGCTCACTCTTCCGGTGCTCTTCCTTCATAGTCTCGACCCGAGCCTCACGAATCTGTTCCAAAAGTAAAGTAATCACAATCATCCTCAAACATATATCCCTGATCAGAGTCGCGACTGCCTTGTGACTGAGAGCATCAGCCACCACATTGGGCTTCCGCGAGTGATAAAGTATCTCACAATCATAATCCTTCACCACATCCAACCATCGGTGCTGCCTCATATTTAGATTTGGTTGATCCATCAAGTACTCAGCCTCTTGTGATCTGTGTAACTAGTACAACGGACCTCATAGAGGTAATGCCGCCAAATATTAAGGGCGAAAACTATAGCCCCCATCTCCAAATCATGAGTTGGATAATTCTCCTGATGAGGCTTCTGCTGCCTTGAAGCGTAAGCAGTCATTCAACCCCTTTGCATCAACACTCCTCCCAAACCCGAGATCGACGCATCACAATAGACCACAAAATCCTCAACACCCTCTGGCAGGGTCAAAATCGGTGCCTCACACAACCGCTGTCTCAAGGTCTCAAAAGCTGCCTGCTAATCAGGCCCCCGACAAAATGTAACTGTCTTCTTTGTCAATCGAGTCAAAGGAATAGATATCTTGGAGAAATCCAGGATAAACCTCTGATAAGAACCTTCTAGACCAAGGAAACTTCGAATCTCAAATGGAGACCTCAAAGCCTCCCACCGCATCACAACCTCGACCTTGGCCGGATTGACCAGAATACCACTCTTGTTGACAAGGTGCCCCAAAAACTGCACCTTGACCAATCAGAACCGTGGTTGGAGAACTTTACAAAAGTCTCTCCCTCCTCAAAGTCTCCAACACTTCCCTCAAGTGCTCCTCATGCTGCTCTTGGGTCTTGGAATAGACTAGAATATCATCGATAAATACAATCATGGATCGGTCCAGCATCGGCCTGCACACACGGTTCACGAGATCCATGAACATAACTGAAGCATTGGTGAGCCCAAAAATGTAACAACCTGAAGTTGTTCATCGCCGAAAAACCCATTCTACCCGTATAACTCGTCGTAGATCGAAATGTCCCGATATCGTTTTTGGGTTTAGTTAACTAAAATTATATGTTTATTATCGTTCAATGAGGGTCCAAATCATTTAGGAACTCATGAATTTAGCCCAAAACATTTGTTTGATAAGTTTTAGAAACGTCCCCGCCGGGTGACGGAAACTTAATCGGGTACGACCTAAAGCCTCGTTTAAGGCCGGTATCGGGTAGAATTCCACCGTGTCCAAGTTTTGGGAACTATATAAACAAGTTAAACCTTTCATTTGAAGCTTTTTCCTTCTCTCTCTACTCTCTCTCTAACCTCTCTCCTAAAATCCAAGTTTAAGGGCCCAAAACTCAATTTTAAGGCCTCAAATCCCTAAGGTACCTTCCTAGCCTTAATCTATAGCATATTTGGCTTCCAAATTCGAGATTTACACATGAAATGGGACACAATATATGAGTTTACGGCCCAGGAAGCTACCTAGGCCGTAAACACCAAGTTGAAGGGTTTTTAGCCCTTAAACTCCTTCCTAAACTCATTTGGACTTTAGATATGGCTAAAGGACTTCAAGATATGGACTTAGAACATTTAAAACATGAATTTTGAAGGATTTGAAGGAGTTTATGGCCAAGGCACAAGCTTGGTCCGTAAACTCATATTTAAGGGGTTTTCTTGACCTTAAACCCTTCCAAAACACAAATAAGGCTTAGATATGAATTATAGGATATTGGTTTTAGCATTTGGACACTTGAAACATGATTTTTGTGGGACTTATGTGAGTTTACAGCCAAGGCATGTGCTTGGGCCGTAAACTCCTTAAAACATGGCATAAATTCAATTTCAAGGTGTTAGGAAGCCATCCAACACCACCAAAAGCCTTGGAATAAATCATAGGACCAACCAAAAATAGTTTAAGGACCTTAAACACAATATTTAAGGGATTTATATGAGTTTACGGCCAAGGCTTGTGCTTGGGCCGTAAACTCCTTGATTCATGGTGTTAGAATGCCAATTAAACACCCCTAAAGCCCTTAGATGAATTTTAGAAGCCCTTCCATGCAAGTTTTTAGCCTTAAAACATCTTGTATCACCCTATAGAAGAGTTTACGGCCATGATGGGGGTCTCATAGGCCGTAAACTCCAAAAACCCCTCAATTGTCCCATAAAAACTCATGTTAGGCCTTGGAATAATTCTACCAATCACATGTGATTTGTTCTAGCTCCATTTAACACAATTTTCATGAGAAAATAGGAGTTTACGGCCATGAAGCCATGCTAGGCCGTAAACTCCCATAAGTGGGTCTATTTGATGTTTTAAAATCATTCCAAGTCCTTAAACCAAGCCTAGAAATTATCCCCTAAGTGTTTGAAGTCATTTTGCACCATAAACCACCCCACGATGAGTTTACGGCCATAAACTCATGGGGAATGGGTGTTTTAGACCAAAAAATCTTATATTAGTTTACTCATGGGGAGTAAACTCAAGTCCCAAGTCCCTAGTGTCATTTCACGTCCTTAAATGCCACCCGGGTCCCTCCAAACACTTGTATCAGAGTGTTTTCGCGACTTGAAGCAAGTGTCCATAACATATAAATAAACTAAGTCCTAATTAGATACAAATGTGTATCTTTACATTATAATTAGGAACCTCGTGTATTTACAAGCCCCAGATCAACTCTCAGCGTCCAAATCGACACATTTCTCGTCCGGTGAGTTCATACCCCTACGCCTTTTTCCGTGTTTTTCAATGTTTTCATGGGGGGGGGGGGGATACAAGCAAACTATAACTGTTTTCGAATTATAAAATTGATGTATTTCAAATAATATCTGGCAAACTTATAAACTCTTTTACTCCTTATGTATTATGTTAAGCATAAGGAATGATTTATCAATTACAACTAAATGGATTTTAGTTAAGAAAATAATCAAACTAATCAAATTATTATGGGAATAATTTGGGGTTCTATATTTCTCTTTATATCATGTACTGATATCTGTATAATGTTGTTAGATAAACTATGTCTAATTCAGTTTATCTCCGTATCATTTGAATGTATTCCCAGATAGCTTCATTGTATGTATCTATTTTCACTATATCATGTCTTAAAATCTTTGTATGTTTGATATCGTATGAGAATCCTATGAATAGTTTAATACTAGTTTGTGAGATAGTCACTACCCTTTATGGATGATCAGTAAATCCTCCCCGGAAGTGTAACCAGAGTCTCCTGGAGGGAGAGCGAGGAATTTGTGAATAGATCTATTCGGGACTGACAATCCCACACCTTAATTGCTAGCTACAGTTAGGCGGGCACGCCTGGGGTGACAAATTTTGTATATCGTCTGACGTCTGACTAACGTCAAGGAGGTCTCGTTGTCGTATCAGCATGGTTACCCGACTCACAATACGTATTAACATAAACTTATTCACAACTGGAAATTTGTTTAGAATCTATATCTCGTTCGGGATGATAATCCCATGGTCTTGTTTCTATATCTCGTTCGGGATGGTAATCCCATGGTTTTAAATTTATATCTTTTACGGGATAGTAATCCCATGACTTTATCCAATTATCTTATATCAAATTCGGGATAATGATCCCATGGTTATATCAAACAATCTTATATCTGATTCGGGATAGTAGTCCCATGGTTTTCAATCTATATTTTCTAGTATATCAAACTATCTAGTAACTGGTTCGGGATGTTAGTCCCAAGATTTTCAAAATACTCTCTATCTATAGTTTTGTGTATTAAACTATACTCTGTGTTATTTAATCAATCTTGCATTTAGGAAAATATGGGATTTTCCTGGGGTTAACTTATAACGTGTAACAGAACTGTAACGAAAGATAACTAAACTAACTTTACATAAGAAAATATGGGATTTTCTTGGATAACAAACCTTTTCGGAAAACTAAAGGAAACCGATACATTTTCACAAAACAAAACCGCTTATGAACTCACCAGCTTTATGCTGATTTTCAAACTGCTTGTATTCTCAGGTCCAAGTTAGACAGGTACCCGGCGATATCTTTTGGTGAAGACGGAGTGCTCCGAGGACTCGTCTCGTTTTGTTCATATGATATATGTATAACTTTTGTACAATTTACTTTTGAACCAAATGTAAACTTTCAGATATATGTAATGTAATGGTTGTTTACTGTGATTACTATGTACATTGGATTTTATACACAACATGGAGTCAAACCCGGGAACGTTTCCGCCTGTGGTTTTCGGGGTGTGACAAAAAGGCATCACCACAAAGTCGTAATGACCATAACGAGTCTGGAGAGCTGTCTTCTGCACATCCTCATCTGATGATAACCCGATCGCAAATCAATATTGGAGAACCAAGATGCACCCTGAAGCTGGTCAAACAGATCATCAATCCTTGGGAGTCGATAACGGTTCTTCATTGTTACCTTATTCAACTCCCGATAGTCAATGCACATACAATGGGACCCATCCTTCTTCTTCACAAACAAGATTGGTGCTCCCCATGGCAAACTGCTTGGTTGAATGAATCCTTTTTCTAACAGCTCCTCCAACTATGTAGACAACTCCTATATCTCAGGAGGAGCCAACCGATATGGTACTTTGGCTATTGAAGCCACACCTGGAACCAGATCAATCCTGAACTCAACCTGCCTCTCCGGAGGCACCCCAGGCAAATCCTTTGGAAACACATCCTGATAATCCCGCACAATAGGCACATCATCCACAATCGCCTTAACCTTATCATGGGTATCCATAACATAGATGACAAATCCGAAGCAACCCTGCTGAATATAGTGTTTGGACCTCGCTGCTGAATATAATATCGGCCCACTCTAAGCTCTCTCTCCCATAACTACTAACTCTCCCCTACTTGGGGTTCGAATCCGAGCTAACTGTTGATCACAATCGATCACCTCCCCATTGGAGCTCAGCCAATCCATACCCACAATAACCTTGTTCCCACGTAAAGGAATATGAACAAAATCAACCAGATAATGCTCGCTGAACAACTGGAGAATACAACCCCAATGAACCCTCGCTACCTAAACAGATCGATCGTTTTCAATCTCAATATCTAAAGGACAATCCAGCTCCCCTGGAGCTCCGACAACCTCTTGCTAAGAGCAAGCGGCACAAAGGATCGGGTAGCCCCCGAATTAAACAATACCATTGCTAAAATACCATTTACATGGAACGATCCTAAAATAAAACACATAAATATAATCAGGTAATTCAATATAAATAAATAGATAAGGAGAAGATACATACTCGTCACCATGTCAGGAGCTGCATGAGCCTCCTCAGCTGTCAACTGGAAAGCCCTGCTCTTCGCCACTGGTGCATCCGCCTTGCCTAGGCAGTCGTCAGTAATTCGTAGAGTTGTAGGAGCAGGTGTTAAAACTGGTCCTACTGTAGTCAAACTCGGACAATAGGCCTTCTTGTAGCCCCTCTGATTACAATGAAATAAAATCAGATCAGATACCGGGGTGGTGGTGGTAGCAGTACAATCCCTGCTGATATGATCTTTCCGGCCGCACTTGAAGCAACCATAATCACTCCCCTGCATGCCCCATCGTGTGACCTGCTACACTTGCCACAATGGCCACAATCCTCTTAGCCCTTCCCTCTTCTTCTCCATGTCCATATCAATCTCCTTTTCTCTAGCCCTCGCTATCATATCCTCTAGCATCCTGTAGTTGGATCATCTCACAAACTGCGGAATATCACTCCTCAACATCTCATGATACCTTGCCTTTTTCCTCTCCTCATCCGCCAAATACTACGGAACTAACAATTACCTTTCACGAAACATCGCAATGATCTCAGCCACCGTCTCGATAGTCTGGTGGAGATCCTGAAAGACCGGTGTCAACTGCTGCACCTAAATCACCGGTGCAAACTCAGCCCTAAATCTCGTCGTAAAATCATCTTATGTCATTGTATCAACAACCTCATCACCAAATGCACGCCCAACCTCCTCCCACCGATCTCGTGTTCTGTCCTTCAGAATACAGGATACAAGTCTGACCTTTGCCCCCTCAGGACAACTACTGGTGAAGAAGGTGTTAAAAACAACCGCTAACCACCTGTTGCTCGTTATCGGGTCCTTCGCCCTATAATAGTCTGGAGCTACACATGCTCGGAACTCCCTGAAGGTTAAGGAACGTGCCCCAATCAAGGCCACCATCTCAGAACGGAAAGAGCTCAACCACTCCTCCAATAGCTCTAGAATACCCTCCTTGATTGTACCGAAGATCATAGGAGACTACTCGAGTATGGTACACGTGATCTTAGACGAAATGAACTCCCTCGGCTGATCATCCAACTTCCAAGCTCTAAAACCTGAGCCTGAGCCCTCCCCAACCCCAGAAATACCAACAGACCTACCTCGAAAAGTCACCATACTGAAAATAGACCATATAAACCATCAGAATATGCATCAAAATATGTCGAGGGATCACAAAACTCTACAAGCTTTTGGGTTTCATCATAACTCTACTTGACTCGAGTACGTATCCTATGCTTCCAGTATTACAGGCCCATACCACCTTCCACATCTATTCGTACTTTCTTCAAGGATTTCCTTGAATCTGCCAAGTTACTTTATATCCATACAATTAACCCTCATGAAGATAAGGCTCCCAATACTAAATCTCTTCCTTGGTTTTCCTCGGGCAACCCCCACACCACTCTTCACCATCAACTGCAGAAGGAACTCCTGCTAACTTCCTCTAACTAGGTCATGAATACAATTACATATCAACAAAACCAGATAATTCTTCGAATGAAAGGTCTCACACTACAACGATTGGACTCAAACAAGTGCTGCACAACAGAGTTAAAACCTAACCTTCTAAAATTATCTAGTCTCGGTATTATGTAACCTAACATATTCACTTACTAGTTAGCTGAAATTAGTGAGAAATCCTAAAAGCACAAAGCAAGCAACATTCGAGCATCGATTAACAAGAACCAAGCATGACCTAATCATGTCATCCTATCATGGACTGGTTAGTACTAGCATGCAAGTCTACAAGCTCATACAATAGGCATACAAAGGCATCTATTGTAACGCTTGGTTCTTGGTACTTATTTAACTTATAAATTACTCATTTTTATAGACCAACTCGACAAGTGTTGGATTAGTGTCTAAGCCTGTAACCAGATTTGGTAAGTACTTGACCCGGTTGTGCGTGGTCCTTTTGGGTTGCCTTCACCAAAGCAACTTGACTGGAGAAATAAATAGAGAAACAGGTTATTATGATTTATTAATATGTTGTAAGAATAATATATTAAAGGAGAAATCATATTTGTTTAATTAATATTGGTCAATAATTAATTAGGAATTAATTTTGTGATCAAGTGTAATTAATTAAACTAAAGGGGCTGAATTGTAATTATGTGATAGTTGCAAAATAGGGCAATGGTTATCCTTGTTAAAGGATGGACGAATTCAAGGATAAGGATATCCTTAAAATCGTCCAAGGTCCAAGAGATAAGGGTTTTCAAGGCTTATCTTGTGGTTGCTTGGTGGGCAAGTAACTGGATAACGATAAGGACTGAAACCCTAATCCCAACCCTATATAAAGACCCCTAAGGCCTTAGGATTTCGTCCACTTGATCCCTAGAGCATCTAAGGATGATTTCTACCTCCTCTCTTCTCTCTCTATAGCCTCTCCAATTGCTTGTGGTCTTTGTGAGCATATTAGAGGCACTACACTTGTGGTGCTTGCTTTCAAGACTAAGGGTTTGAAGATTTAACTTGTTATTGCAATATAACAACAAGAGGTATGTGATCTAACCTTCTATGTGATTTTCGAAAATAGCATGCTATATTAGGGTTTTATCCATGTGTTCATAATGTTGTGTATCTAATAGTGAAAACATAGATCCAAATTAGGGTTGCATGCACACATACGATTGTTTGTATAAAACCCATCAAAAAGTTGGAGGGCCACGACTCATCGAGTAGAGATGTTTTGGACCGCTCGTTTTGGTGACCAACTCAATGAGTTGGGAGGTATCAACTCGACGAGTTGGCTGGGTGAAATGAAACCCTAAATTCAGGGTTTTGCACCCTATTTAAACACCTAAAACCTTTCATGCTGGCCTCATTTTCCAGCCTCCACTATCATAACCCTAAATCTTGAAACCCTAACACTACTTTGAGTGAGCCATTTTGGGTGTTTTTGGTGTGTGTCGAAGCCATTGGAAGAAGGAAAATCTTGAAGACACAAGAAGGAGCTTATTGATCCAGAATCCTTGCCACATCCATGAAACTTTTCTGGTATAAAGCTTGACCCTTTCCTTGTAGTTGTTTAGATCTTCTTTTAGGGTCATTTTGGTTGGTTTTGTCCAAATATTATGGTCCTTGGGAGTTGGACGTCCCAAATGGGTTAACACTTTAGATCTAGGGTCTTGAGGGGTTTTTCATGGCATAAAAGTGCCAAATTTATGGCCATGGGAGTCCCATGCAACATTTAGACCACCATTTTGGCCTTTTAGAGCTTCTAATGGCCATGCATGTAGAGAAAGATGGAAATTTATGTGATCTTTCTACCCCTAGAGTCCAGATTTATAACCTCAAGGTCTATCTTGAAGTTTTGGTGACCTTTGGATTAAGACTTTGGCCTTTTTGGGTTAGAGTTTGAGCTTAATCTCTTTAAGAAAGGTATTAATGGGTAAAGTTGGAAACTTTACCCTTCTAGGGGCATATCTAGTCTAAATACGGGGTATGGGGTGTAGATCTAAAGAATAATGGCTTAAAGCATTAAGAAGAGTTAACAGACTGAAGAACTCGACGAGTTCATGGAGGGAATCGACGAGTTGTATTGAGGATTCCCGATTCTATTGAAAAGTCAGAACTTGGCGAGTTGGAGGAAAACTTGACGAGTTAGATTGCGATTTCATGATTCTGTGATTCTTGGAAACATGGCGAGTTGAAGGGTAAACTCAACAAGTTAAGTCAACTCGGAGCATTGACTTTGACTTTGACTTGGACCAAAGTTGACCCTTAAGGGTTTATTAGTATGAAAGGGTAATTAAGGAAATCTTTTATGTGTAGGGGATTGATTTGATTTGATATTCGGAACTGGGGACTGTTCAGCTACTTCTAGTTGTCGAGGTGAGTTACCTTTCCGGTATAAGTGGGTCGAAGGCACCAATGTCGGCCCACTAGTAGTCATTTACAATAGAGATGATTGTCTTTGTAATAATTGTCTGGTATGCTACTATCTGTTGAGATTTATGTGCTTGAATGCTTTGTTATTACGTGGAAGAGGTAAGGGTGAAATAGACCCTATAACAGGTTGAAAGAGACCGAAGGGTACGCCAACACCCAGATATGCTAGGCAGTAACCAGTCGAAAGAGACCGAAGGGATCGACTATCACCCTAATATGCTAGGCAGTATGTGCTTATATGCAAGGATATTTTGTGGTAGGGGTAGGGGTGAAATAGACCCCATAACTAGTTGAAAGATACCGAAGGGGTAGGCCAACACCCAACTATGCTAGGCAGTATCCGGTTAAAAGAGATCGAAGGGGTAGGCCAACACCCAGGTATGCTAGGTGGTAACTGGTTGAAAGAAACCAAAGGGGTAGGCCGACACCCAGATATACTCGGTGGTAACCAGTTGAAAGAGACCGAAGGGGTAGGCCAACACCCGGTTATGCTAGGCAGTATGTTTATTGTATGGTATGTGGTATGATGGGGGAACTCACTAAGCTTCGCGCTTACGGTTTTCAGTGTTGGTTTCAAGTACTTCTACTTAGAAAGGAAAGGAGCCGGCATGATCGCAGCGCATCGCACTATAATTTTCCGCACATGAGATCTTCGGGAGTTGTACTCTAATGTTGTTTTCTTATGACATGTTTAGGTTATTGAGATATTGGTTTTTGATTATGATATGGGATGACACTAATGATGTTTTCAGACTACTGGTTTTATAATTACGTAATTAAAAATGAAATTTTTGGTCATGAATTTAGGGATATTACAAGTTAGTATCAGAGCCTTGGTTTGAGGGATTCAGACACACTTTCGGGGGTGCCTGGACTCAAATCCAGGATTTGAAAGGTTTTTACAAGAGAAATACTTTTTCTAAAATTAAAATTAAGAGTTTTAATAAAGAACAAGGAGTGTGATGTGTGCAATCAGCCGACTCAAGTGAGTTTTCCCCAAGATACCCATACATGTTATATTATGATATGAAGTGTGAATATGTGGACTGAATGCTAGATTAGGGCTAAGTATCTAGCAAGGATGCCTTGTATGCCTACTGTATGTGCTTATTGAAGTGCACGCTAGTACTAATTAGTCAATGATATTATGGTCTGTTTAGGATATGCCTAGTTTTTGTTACTCAATGCTCGAATGATGATTGCTTTGTGCTTTTAGGAGTTCTAGTTATCTTTAATTAACTAGTAAATGAATACATTAAGTTACATATTACAAGGACTAAATGATTTCAGAAGGTTAGGTCTAGCCTTATTTCGCAGCTCTTTTCTGAGTCCAACCGTTGTTGGGTAGGACCTCGCATTCGAAGAATTATCTAGTCTTAGTAATATGTAATGGTATTCTCGAGCTAGTTAGGAAGAGATATCAGGGACTTCTTATGCAGTTGATGGCGGTGAGTGGGTCAGAGATTACCCTAGGGCAAGCCTAGGAAGAGATTAGTGACAGGTGCTATCTGATTGAGAATTGTATTCATGGATTGGAAGTGGCTTTGGTAACCCAAGGCGACTTAGGGGGAAAGTATGGATAGATTTGGAAGGTAGTATGGTCCTATAATACTGAAAGCATAGGATCAATACTTGACTCTTGGAGAGCTGCGGAGAACCAGGGGTAGTAGAGTGTGAGATCTATTGATGATTATGTATGACCGTGACGGTTGTGTGGTTTGTTTCAGATGGTGGTGACACATCATGGAGCAGGGGGCTCAGGGTCTGATTCGGGTACGGGTTCTGAGCCAGTTGATGATGGATTGCACGAGTTCATTGAATCCGAGATTACGAGAGGCATCCTTGAGTCGACCCCGATGATTTTCGGGTCGATCAAGGAAGGTATCATTGAGCTGATAGAGGATTTACTTAGGGAATTTAGGAGTGACATCGCACTTGGCCAGTCAAAGACTCGTATGCTCTCCTTTAAGGATTTCAAAGGATGTGGAGCACCAGTTTTCTGCAGGGTGAAAGAACCCATTGTGGCAAGGCGATGGATCGCAGACATTGAGTCTGCACAGGTGACGAGCTTTTACCCTGATGGGTTGAAGGTCAGATTTGTTGCTGGGTGTTTGAGGGAGCGAGCTAGAGACTGGTGGAAGGCAGTCAGTGATACTTTGGGAGCCCCAACCATTGAGGCCATGACCTGGTCAGATTTTGTGTCTAGGTTTTGGGCAAAGTTTGCGCCAGCTGTAGAGGTTCAACAGCTGGCCAGGGAGTTTTTGGATATGAGGCATACTACTGAGACGGTGGCGAAGATTACCGCCAAGTTCAGGAAGAGGGCCTTGCTGGCCCCCCAGTACGCGGGTGATGAGGAGATGAAGAAAACTCAGTACTATGATATGTTGAGAGCTGACATTCAAAAATATGTCAGCTATTCGGCATGCCCAACTTTGGATGATATGATAACCATGGAACGAGAGAGGGAGATTCATATAGAGCACATTAGGAAGAGGAAGGCGGAGACTAGGCAGGCGACTGGGGTTTCGGTGAAGAAAACCAAGGGATTCGACTCGAGGTCGAAGGGCCAGCAGGGCTGGAGCCACTGTGGGAAATGAGGCAAGATGTATGAGGGAGTTTGCAGAGTAGGGGGATCGGGCTGCTATAAGTGCGACAAGTTGGGGAACTTCTGTAGGGATTGTACTGCCCCTACCCGCACCATTTAGACATCAGACATGCTTTATATTCATTGTAATCAACAAGGCTATAAAAAGCCAACTTCCCGAGGTTGGTATCAGGAGCGCCAGTGGTGGTGCCAGCTCCATCAACCCTGCGGATCATAGATGGCCACAGGGCAAGACAGATGCTCCTGTGGTGAGGAGCCGAGCCTTCCAACTGACTACCGAGGAGGCGTGTGTCGCACCAGATGTGGTGACGGGTATGTTTCTTCTCCTTAGTCTTTATTATATGTCAGTATTGATATTTATATTCCATGTATCTTGTTTTAGGATCGTTCCATGTGAATGGTATCCTAGTGCTAGTATTATTTGATTCGAGGGCTACCCGATCCTTTGTATCATTCGTGCTTAGCAAGCAATTCGTTGGAGCTCCAGGGGAGTTGGGTTGTCCCCTTGATGTAGAGATTGTGAATGATAGGACCGTTCAGGTTGCGAGGGTTCACCGGGGATGTACGTTGCAATTGTTCGATGAGCAATATTCCGTAGATTTAGTCTCTATTCCCCTACGAGGGAATAAGGTTATCGTAGGTATGGACTGATTGAGCCCCAATGGGGCAGTGATCGTTTGCGAGCGGTAACTAGTGCAAGTTAGGACCCCAAGTTGGGGAGGGTTGGTGATTCAGGGCGAGAGGCCGCAGTGCGGACCAACTTTCTGTCCGGCAGTGAGGGTGAGACGCTACCTTCATCAGGGTTGTGCATGTTATGTCGCATATGTTATGAATACCCAGGAGAAGGGTAAGGCGGCTATACACGATGTACCGATCGTATGGGAGTACCCGGACGTGTTCCCTGAGGATTTGCATGGGGTACCTCCGGAGAGGTAGGTAGAGTTCATGATTGACCTAGTTCCTGGTGCGGCTCTGATAGCAAAGGCACCATATCAGTTGGCTCCTCCCAAGATGCAGACGTTGTCTATCCAGCTGCAGGAGCTATTAGACAAGGGATTTATCAAACCGAGCAGTTTTCCATGGGGAGCGCTGATGCTGTTTGTGAAGAAGAAGGACGGGTCACATCGGATGTGCATAGATTACCGAGAGTTAAATAAGGTAACGGTGAAGAATCATTATCCCCTCCCGAGGATAGATGACCTATTTGACTAGCTTTAGGGATGATTTTAGTTTTCCAAGTTTGATTTACGATCAGGATACCATCAGATGAAAGTCAGAGACAAGGATGTACAGAAGACAACCTTTCAGACTCGATATGGTGATTACGAGTTCGTGGTGATGCCGTTTGGGCTCACCAATGCTCCCGCCGCATTCATGGATCTCATGAACCGTGTATGCAGACCGATGTTGGATCGGTCTACAATAGTTTTTATTGATGACATATTGGTTTACTCCAAGACGTAGGAGTAGCATGAGGAGCACCTGAGGGAGGTGCTAGAGACGTTGAGGAGGGAGAGACTTTTTGCAAAGTTCTCCAAGTGTGAGTTTGGGTAGTGTGAGGTGCAGTTTCTGGGGCACCTCGTCAACTAAAACAGTATACTGGCCGATCCGACCAAGGTAGAGGCCGTGATGAGATGGGAGTTTCCGAGGTCCCCATCCGAGATTTAGAGTTTTCTTGGTTTGGCGGGTTATTATCAGAGATTCATCCGGGATTTCTCCAAGACTGTTGTTCTGCCGACCCAACTGATCGAGAAGACGGTGACATTCCGCAAGGGGCCGGATCAGCAGGCAGCTTTTAAGACTTTGAGGCAGAAGTTGTGCGGGGCGCCGATATTGACCTTGCTAGAGGGCGTTGAGGATTTAGTAGTGTATTGCAACACATCTATCACGGGCTTAGGCGCAATATTGATGCAAAGAGGGCGCGTCATCACTTACGCCTTGAGGCAGCTGAAGCCTCACGAGGCGGATTACCCAACATAGTTGTTTTTGCCCTCAAGGTTTGGCGACACTACCTCTATGGGGTCAGTTGTACTATATACATGGACCACAAGAGTCTGAGATACTTAATGGATCAGCCAAATCTGAACATGAGGAAAAGACGTTGGTTGGATGTGGTGAAGGATTACGATTGCGAGATCCTTTATCACACGGGGAAGGCAAATGTGGTGGCCAATGCTTTCAGCCGCAAGGTGGCCGCGACCCCGATTCAGGATATATGCCTGAGGATGACAGTGATTACTCCACTGTTGGAGCGGATTCGGGAGGCTCAGGTCGAGAGTATGAAGGAGGAGCATCGGAAGTGTGAGCGGATCGTAAGACAGGTGGCTTCATTTGATAATGACAATCGTGGGTTGTTAGCCCTGCATCGGAGGGTCTAGGTTCCTTACTGGGGTGGTGTACGCCTGGTTTTGATGGAGGAAGCTCACAAGTCGAGATTCTCCATTCATCCTGGGGTGACGAAGATGTATCGAGATCTTCGCCCTGATTGTTGGTGGCCCTGCATGAAGCAGAATATAGCCTGGTTTGTGGAGATTCTGGCGAGAAAGTCAAGGCCGAGCACCAGCGACCTCACGGTAAGACACAGTCGTTAGAGATTTCGGTGTGGAAATGGGAAGACATCACTATGGATTTCATCACAAAGCTTTCCGGGACCGCATGAGGAGTAGATTCTATGTGGGTCAGCATGGATCGGTTGACGAAGAGTGCACATTTTATCCCGATCCATGAGAGTATATCGGCGGAGAAGCTAGCTGAAATTTACAACCGAGATGCTCACTTTATTTCCAGATTTTGGAAGCGGTTCCATGACGAGAGGGGTACTCGTCTCCATTTCAGTACAACTTTCCACCCACAGAGTGAGAGGACGATTCAGACTCTAGAGGACATGCTGCGTGCGTGCGTACTAGATTTTGGTGGGAGTTGGGATACATATCTTCCCTTAGCGGAATTTTTGTATAACAACAGTTATCATGCTAGCATAGACCGACCTGGTTCATGGTATGTATTTAACTTATAAATTACTCAATTTTATAAAGCAACTCGACGAGTTGGAGGCCCCAGACTCGTCGATAGAGATGCTTTGGACCGCGCATTTTGGTGACCAACTCGACGAGTTGGGAGGTATCAACTCGACGAGTTGGCTGGGCGAAATGAAACCCTAAATTTTGGGTGTTGCAACCTATTTAAACACCTTGAACCTTTCATGCTGACCTCATTTCCAGACTCCACTGTCCTAACCCTAAATCTCAAAACCCTAAAACTACTTTGAGTGATTGTGAGCCATTTTAGGTGTTTTTGGTGTCTGTTGAAGCCATTGGAAGAAGGAAAAGCTTGAAGAAACAAGAAAGAGCTTATAGATCCAAAATCCCTACCATATCCACGACACTTTTCTGGTATAAAGATTGAACCTTGCCTTGTAGTTGTTTAGATCTTATTTTAGGGTTATTTTTGTTGGTTTTTCCAAATATTACGGTCCTTGGGAGTTAGATGTCCCAAATGGGTTAACACTTCTGATCTAGGATCTTGAGGGGTTTTCATGGCATAAAGGTGCTAACTTTATGGCCATGGGAGTCCCATGCAACCTTTAGACCATCATTTTGGCCTTTTGGAGCTTCTAATGGCCATGCTTGTAGAGAAAGTTGGAACTTTACATGATCTTTCTGTCCCTAGAGTCCAGATCTATAACCTCATGGTCTATCTTGAAGTTTTGGTGACCTTTGGATTAAGACTTTGGCCTTTTTTGGCTAGGGTTTGAGCTTAATCTCTTTAACAAATGTATTAATGGGTAAAGTTGGAAACTTTTCCCTTCTAGGAACATTTCCAGTCTAGATCTAGGGTATAGGGTGTAGATATGAAGAATAATGTCTTAAAGCATTAAGAAGAGTTAACAGACTGAAGAACTCGACGAGTTCACGGAAGGACTCGACTAGTTGTATTGAGGAGTCCCGATTCTATTGAAAAGGAAGAACTCGGCAAGTTGGAGGAAAACTCGACGAGTTGGATCGCGATTTCATGATTATGTGATTCTTGGGAACTCGGTGAGTTGAAGGGCAAACTCGACGAGTTAAGTCAACTCAGAGCATTGACTTTGACTTGGACCAAAGTTGAACCTTAAGGGGTTGTAAGTATGAAAGGGTAATTAAGGAAATCTTTTATGTGTGGGGGATTGAGTTGGTTTGATATTTGGAGTAGGGGACTGTTCAGCTACTTCCAGTTTTCGAGGTGAGTTACCTTCCCGGTATAAGTGGGTCGAAGGCATCAATGCCATCCCACTAGTAGTCATTTACAGTAGAGATGATTTTCTTTGTAATAATTTTTTGGTATTCCACTATTTGTTGAGATTTATGTGCTTGTATGCTATATTATTACGTGGTAGGGCTAGGGGTAAAATAGACCCCATAACCGGTTGAAAGAGACCGAAAGGGTAGGCCAAGACCTAGATATGCTAGGTAGTAACCGATCGAAAGAGACTGAAGGGTAGGCCAACACCCAGATATGCTAGGCAGTATGTCATTTATGTGCTTATATGCTAGAATATTATGTGGTAGTGGTAGGGGGTGAAATAGACCCCATAACCGGTTTAAAGAGACCGAATGGGTAGGCCAGCACCCATATATACTAGGCAGTATCCGATTGAATGAGATCAAAGGAGTAGGCTAACACCCAGGTATTCGAGGCAGTAACTGGTTGACGGAGACCGAAGGGGTATGGCAGCACCCAAGTATGCTAGGCGGTAACCAGTTGAAAGAGACCGAAGGGGTAGGCCGGCACCCGGATATGCTCGGTGGTAACCGGTTGAAAGAGACCGAAGGGATAGGCTACCACCAGGATATGCTAGGCAATATGTTTATTGTACGGTATGTGGTATCATGGTGGAACTCACTAAGCTTCATGCTTACGGTTTTCAGTTTTGATTTCAAGTACTTCTACTTCGAAAGGAAAGGAAGCATCATGTTCGCAGCGCATCAGACTATGATTTTCCGCACATGAGATCTTTGGGAGTTGTACTCTGATGTTGTTTTCTTATGACATGTTTTGGTTATTGAGATATTGGTTTTTGATTATAATATGGGATGACACTATTGATGTTTCCAGACTACTAGTTTTTATAATTATGTAATTAAAAATGAAATTTTGGTCATGAATTTTGGGATGTTATATTTCTCCTAGCATTCTATCATGCAAATACTGAGCAGATCCTTAGCCCTAACTAGTATGTGATTCACAGATTCACAATTCAAATCATATAAGATAACATGTATGGGTAATTTCGGAAAACTTACTTGAGCTCAGTCGATTGCATGCACCACAACCTTTCTTGTATTAGAAAACCCCTTTTTTAAAACTTTTCTTTTCTAATTTTTTACCAAATCCTCAGTTTATGTTCAGACACACCCGAGAGTATGTTTGAATCCCTCAAACTAAGACTCTGTTACCAACTTGTAACATCCAAAAATAAGACCCAAGAATTTAATTTTTCAATTAATAAAACCTTATCCCAAAACATTAACATAATTCTCAAAAAGATCAAATGTATCAAAACATCACAAATTATCAGAGTTATCATAAAAAAGCGAAACTATATCGTGTGTGCACTGCAATCACCCCGAGCTCTTCCCCTTTGCACCAGAAGTACCTGAAACATAAACTAAAAACCGTAAGCATGAAGCTTAGTGAGTTTCCTCCAAATACCACATACCACACATATCAAACATATAATGGGTCCCGACCGATGAGTGAACATGCCCTGCCCCAACTCGCACAACGGTCCCCGCCAACCGAGTATAATGGTCCTCGCCCTAACTCGTATAATGGGGCCTCCCTCACTCTCACAACGGGCCTTTCCCAACATACAAACATACAAGTGAAACAATTCATGACATATAGATTACCCATTGGGCCCCGCCTACTAAGCATACTTACACATGCAACAGTCATGCATACATCTAGCACCCTAGCATATCAAAACATGGGCCAACATTGGTGCTTCGACCCGCTAAACATAATGATGAATACTTACCTCGAACTACTGAATCACACTAATAAATCTCTGGCTGTTGGTCTGACAAATCCCCGGGCTATCAATATCAATAACATCGAATTAATAATTAGATTCCAGTCCATAACCATCAGTCTAAAATAGGGTAAAAATACTATTTCACCATTTACCTAGCTTGGTCCAGGACTAAGGCCCAACCAACTACCCTAGGAGGCCCAATTCCAAAATTGTCACCCCAAAGCCCAAATATGGCCCGATTTTCCAAATTGGGCCCAAGTCCCTTTGTGGGCCTTCAACCAAGTGAACCCAAAAATAAAAACATCAGCCCAACTAAAACTTGATGGTCCAACAAGGTTCAAATCAACTAAGTCCTAACGTGGACCAAAACGGAGAACCCATGATTCTGAAGCCCATCTGTTGAGTACGTTGTGCGTTCTCAGCTCGTACACTTAGTGTACTCGCTTTGGGGCTTGTACGTGAAGGGTACCTGCTTATACGCCCAACGTACTCCCTAACTTGGCCAACTTCCATTATTTAGCTCTTAATCGATTAAGACTTCACCCAACACTCCGATCTGACTTCCTTAAGGTGGTTTATCACGTAAAGTTGGCAATTTACGTTTATGCATGGCTTAATGGGGTTCTTAGGGCTCAACAAAGCTTATCAAATGACTTAAAACATGCACAAGTCCATAAATACCATAAAGATTGCATTTTATGCTTAAGGAACCCTTAAAACGTCCAGATCTACAAGGTTTAGCTGCTAAAACAGCCTTATCTCATCAAGACCAACCAAAAGGGACCAAAATGACCATAAACAAGCTAAAGAGTATATCAATGCAAAGAGTAGACAAGGTATGGACTTTATACCTCAAAAGTCACCAAATGATGGAGCTAAATCTGGATCTCTAGGCTCTCCTCCAAGGAATGAGTCTTCCAACTTCTTCTTCTACCACTTGAAGATGCACAAAACCCACCAGAGTTCAAAACAAGTGCACAAGAGCACCACACAAGGCAAAGGGATGAATTAGGGTTTTTAGAGGGTGGAGGTTGGTCTAAAATGTCCAGGAGGTGAGTTAATGAAGCTTAAATTTGGCACAAACCCTAAAAATCAGGGGTTTCCCCTGGCCAGCATACGCCCAGCATAACCTACGTACGCCCAGTATACGTGGTTGATGCCCCCGTTCATCTTTTAGCGAGTACGCCAAGCATACTCTGTGGTACACCCCGCGTACTAGCCACAAGGTCAAAAATTACAATGCTTTAAATAAGGAGCGTTAAATATGAACATACCTAATTCAAGTGTTACATGTATATATGAAAATGACTTAAAAATTGAATTTTCACATTAGTATAATACACATTTCTTATACTTGAGAATTAGAGTGTCCTAAGGATTAACTGAAGATATTATACACATAAGTTTTACATAAATTCGTATGTTTCATACTTGACACTATTACAACCATGTGTCGTATCCATTCATGAGGGCATAAAATCATATCCCAAGCTTTCTGAAGCGACAACACTTCACACTCACATATGTATTTATCATGCACTTGTTAATATAGTTTTTAAAAGAGCTATTAAGAACTTAATTCAACCTACATTAAATCTACATGTTATAAGCACATTCCTTGGGATTTAGTAACATAAATATGCTCCATTATCCACAAGCAGTCTTTCCATACTGAATTCAACTTGTAACATTGTATTAGAAGGGAATTAGGTATCTTACGTCTAGAGCTATCAAGTGGGCCTTAAACCCATCCCTATCAGTGACTTCCTTACCAAGTCTCTGGCTAATCCTTTTTCGAGTGGTCAAATAAATTTTATTGAGATCAAACAAACTTAACATAAATGATTCCATGAGTTATAAGCTCATGTACCATACGTTGCCTAACACCCAGGAGTTGCGGCTTTCCATTATACACTTGACTATATGCTTTTTCCAAGGTAGGAACACTATCATACCGTATAAAAATAGGTGATATAAGGTTTAGCCACAAAATAATTTCCTAGATTAATTTACTTAACCATTCGAGTTCTTTTACTGGTGCTATAAGGGATAAAAATTCATATTTCATAACTAAATTTGTGATGCATATTTGTTTCTTAGAAGCCTATGAAATGGCACCTCCACCAAGAAGAAACACCCAACAACTTGTTGAAGGGTGATCCTAAATATTTGTGACTCAACTAGCTTTTGAATATCCTTCGATGACAGAAGGAAAACCTACATAAGTCAAACCATAATACATGATTTTCTTAAGACACTTTAGCACCCTCCTTACTGCTTGCCAGTGATATGTACTATGACTGATAGTAAACCTATTTAGCTTTCCTGCAACAAATGCAATATTAAGCCTTGTGCTAGTCATCACATACATCAAACACCCAATGACCTTTGAATACCCAAGTTGTGAAACTATATCATTAGTATTAGGCATAAGTTTCACAATTAGATCGAATGGAGTACTCACATGAGAACAATATGAACATATAAACTTCTTAAGTACTTTCTTAATATAGTGAGATTATGAAATTAAGATTCCTTGATGTTCACGTTTGATTCTAATTCCAAGAATCACTTCTTATATCAAAGTTGTTATGAAATGGTTATATACTAGACTTATAGGGTCATGATTTTTGATTATATGTTGCATGATTTTTTGTGGGTTTATATAGACCCATGGTTGATATGGACCCATTGTTGTGTTTTGATGCAGACCCGGGATTGTGAGGTCCCATTGTTGTGGGTTGATGCAGACCCAGGGTTGTAACACACTTGTTGTTGTTATATATAATTATCTATCTTATATGTAATATTTTGGAAGCTCACTAAGCTTTGGCTTACAGTCATGGATTAAATGTTTCAAGTACCTACGAGGATCTTGGAAAGGTGAATGCATGATTGTACATATCCATTAGCAACTTTTATGTTTGAGATTTCTCAATATTATGATAGTTTGATTTTCTTTTTGGGTTTATGTTTAGAAACAATGGTTTTATGGATGGGTGATTTATGGAAATGGCTTTTATTTTATTTTAAAAATTGAAAAAATTATTGTGAAATTTGGGACGTTACGCCTCAAGGGAGGCTTGAAAGTTGATGAAGATGAAAAAGATCCAAAGTAGAATCTCTCTATATGTATCCACCAACTATAGCCTCCCGATTTCCAGGAATGAGATTTTAGGGATTTTCATGCAATTAAAGAATCCTACTCGACGAGTTAGAGGCCCCAACTCGTCGTATAGAGATTATTCGGCCCGCATGAACTTTAGGACCTAGTCGACGAGGTGGAGCTGGAATATGAAACCCTAATTTCTAGTTTTGCACCCTATTTAAAGGCTCATTAGCCACCGTCTGCCTCTCTTATCAACCCCCTTGACCTCAGAAAACCCTAATTGTGTATTACTCCTCATTTTGTGTGTGTAAAAGCTTGGAAGGTGGTTTTAGTGAGAAAAAACTTGAAGAAACAAGATCTCGGATGAAGGAGAATCTTGTAGATCCACTACCTACTCCGTCTTGGCTTCCATTTGAAGGTAACAAGTTGTTACCTTGATCATTATAGTGTTAGATCTCTTCATTCAAGGGTTTAAGGCCATTTCTAGAATATTTATGGGTCATTTCTGGTATTGAGCATGATCTGAAGTTGTAACTTCAAATTCGGACTCCTCTAAGCCCTCATAGTCATAAAGTTATCGAATTTATCAAGCTTTGGCCCTTCTCTTTGACTTAAACCTCTTCCTTAGCTTGGTTTTGGCATTTAAGGCCTTGTATGCGCGTAAAGTTTGCGACTTTACGTGGTAACTATTCCCAAGGAGGCTAGATTTACAATTTGGAGCTTTAGGGTAGCTTAAAACGTTTAAATGAGAAACGGCTGAAGGAACTCGATGAGTTGAATAGCCAACTTGACAATTTAAGACTGGTTTTCCTGCTTTCTAGATTCTGCATGAACTCGATGAGTTGGTTAGGGTTTTCCCGATGTTCTGGACGTTGCATGGACTCGACGAGTTGACTCAGGTTTTAGCAAGTTTTTCTAAATTTAGAAGGTACTCGACAAGTTGGGTCAACATGGACTGTTGACCTTGACCGTTGACTTTGACTTTGACCAAGGGTTGACCAGTTTGACTTTTGTGGGTACTTTGGTAATTTAGGTATTTATGAAAGTGGATCATTAGTGGTTGTAGATGTTGGTGTTTGGAGCCGTGTTTCGGGAGTTTGATATTTCAGTTCCGATCCACATTGTGAGGTGAGTTGTCCTCACTATACTAATATGGTTGAAGGCACCAATGCTCTCCCTTTTCGGATTTGTATCCGGGTTTAATGCATGATGATAGGCTTAGTGACCTGTTAGGTCGGTATCCTGGTATATAGGATGATGTTATGTTAGTGACCTGTTAGGTCGGTATCCTGATATATAGGATGATGCTATGATTAGTGATATGTTAGATCGGTTTGACTGTTTATATATGCTAGCTAGCGTTCGATATATGTATATGTGTTGATTGTATATGTGGGGTTGCGTTGAGGCAGACCTGCTTTGTGCTGAAGGCCAACTGACGCAGGGCAGACCAGATTGACTGTAGATCCTAGGGGCATACCAGTCATGTTGATGGCCCGGAGAACGGTCCAGACAGGCTGAAGGCCTATGTGAATGTAACAGACATGCTGAAAGTTCTGAGAGTGGGCCAGATTGACTGCAGACCCGGTAAGGGCAATCCAGCGATCTGTAGATTCTATATGCATTCTGTTTATTTGCTATGATATGGTTATGTTGTATGGCGTTGGTATTTTGGGGGGAACTCACTAAGCTTCGGGCTTATAGATTTGGATTTTGTTTCAGGTACGGGAAGGCGAAGGCGTGATTGTGCACCTCCTTGCATTTTTATGATTTGATTTTTGGGATACTCTGATATGTAACTATTTTGAAAACATTTTGTAATAAATAATGGCTTTTATGAATGTCTGAGAAAGTTTTAAATTAGCTTGAATTTTATAGATGTTACACCAACAAATCACCAAGGCACTACTAGATGCTAGTTTATCACTTGTATATAGTTGTTCTGAAGCCTCAAAGACTTATACCAAACAAGACTTCAAAGGAAAGTCAACTATAACACCCAAAACTACACAACATATTTGCAAGAGATAAAGGATAGGGGAGCTAAGAGGTCTCGACTTTTACATGACAAAGAGAAGAATAAGTAAACTAGCAATGGTCCTATCTCTCTCTCTCTCACACACACACACACACACACCTAAATGAAATCTCATGCTTTCATTAATTGAGTTCAAGACTTGCAAGCAACATGCATGTGTAAGAAGAAGTCAAGGGAAACAACCGACCATAACCAGTGAAAGCTATAGACGATTTTGATGAGAGAGAAGAAAAAGAAAAAGGGTTTCTTCTTATTATTATTTAAATGTACATCTTATTTTCTAATGGACTTCCAGAAGACCAAAGTATTGTAAATGACTTGTTTAACTATGCTATATGGTATAAACTACTAGTTATGTTGTTGATTTTATATTTTTTTTTCACAAAACACTAATTTCCCAATTAGAAATACAAATATTGATTGCATTTATAAAAATCATATTACTTAATAAATAATCAATTAGTGTTTACTTGTTTTAAGGTGTGGCCTTATATGGTCATATGTTACTGACAAATATCATTTCATAATGGTTCTTGAGCATAAAGATCTTTCATGTACCAACTATAATTGGTATATAAACTTTGTTACACATACCATACGAAGTATACTTGGTACCAATATGTTTCGCTACCAATATATTTGGTTGGTACAAATTGGTAATGATATGTGCCAATTTCTATTAATTTTCTATTATACGATTTAAAGATAAGCTAATGCATCGGTTAATTTTAACGATTAATAAAGAATTTAGTTATGTAGTTCTTTTAATTTACTAAAGACTTATCGTGATGTAACATTAAAATAATGTTTTAACTTTGTAATTTAACATAGTAGTAACTATTTGTAAGGTCAAGCCTTAGAATCTGATATGTATATCTTACATAATCTTTTGTAATTATAGAATATATGTAGTTAGTTAGAAGATCTGATATCTTAGTGATATCAGATATACTTTATTATTATCTTAGTTTAGGTGATATCTTTGTTTTGTAGGGATTCACATCATATTTACTTTTCTATATATAATACGGTTCAGATCATTAGTTGATCATCGAAACCTAGAGCTTTATGCTTGTTCTCTTGGTGAGAACATTTTCTTAGTAAATACCCTTTGTGTTATTCTTTTTTGTTCTTTCATTTATTCTTTTTGTTAATTGATAAAGATCAAGGGAACCTACAAATGGTACTGAGCAGATTACTTATATTGATTAAGTATGTTTTCCTCGTCTTCTCTAAATCTTACTAAAACCACTTCGGTAACAAAATTCCTCAGACCAATGAAAAGAACTTCACCATGTGGAAGTTGAAGGCAATGATGGTCCTTGAAACTATGGACTACTTAATAATAGATATTGTCAATAAAAGATCCTCAAGTTCTTATGTACCAGTCCATAAAGGACAATGTCAAAGAAGGTGATTTAGTCAAAAAACATGTCCATGCGTTTAATGATGAAGAGAAACATCTTGTTGCTCTTGATGTCAGTGCCTGTGTTTCCATAAGAAACTTTCTTCCATATGAAATCTACCACTTCGTTTAGAACTGTCGATCAACCAAGGAGATGATGGACACGCTGATTGTTGCCTATGACGGTACTTATGATGTAAAGGTTGTTAACAAGAACAGTCTTAATCGATGATATGGTCATTTTTTTCATCAAAAAAATGACTCTTACTTTGGTCTTCAATTGTTTTAATTGCTTGGTGAACGATATGCATCAACTTAATATGAACAAGACTAGAAACTCTTTGTTACTCAAATTTCTACATTGACTGAACGATAGTTGGGAACAGTGAAAAAAATTACAACCATGGATTTGGATTCTTTATTTGGTAATCTTCGCAATCATGAAGAAACAAATATTTTGAGAAGGGAAATCATGCAAGAGTCTCACAAGAACATATATGTGACACTTTATTCAAAAAAGTCTCATTAGAACAGTGACAGTGACTTCTCTGATTAATCCGAAGGTGAAGCCCTGATTGTTAAGCGCTACATTAGCAGGAGTGATAGGAAGCCATCTAGACCCAGAAGGTTTCTATTAAAGTTGGATACATTATCATCAAAGGGTTATGATGTTGGGAGAAAATTGGTAAGTGAAAGGAAAGAAGGCACTAAGTGTTTTAACTGTGCAGGAGCTGGCCATTTTTCCAGGGAGTGTAAGTCCAAGAAAGTTGAAGCTAATGAAGATTATGAAGTGAAATATAAGAGGTTGTTGGCATCCCTAGAGAAACAAAATATTGACGTATAAGTATTGGCTGCAGAGGTGGAAAGTCAAGAAGAAGTTAAGGATTCATTTGATGAAAGTAAAGAAAAAGAAACATGTTTGATGGAATGTATTGATGCATTTTCACCGATGAAGGAAGAAGCAACGACTCGAGTACTTTTGACGCTGATCTAGCTAAAGCTGCCAGGGATTTTAAGTTACGGGACTGGGATTCTTCATCCTTGTACCAGGTAAACAAAGTTGTCGCCTATTTTGATATTGAAAAGTGCATGACGTTTGATTTCTTGTGTCTTCATCTCTCAAAATTTAGTCAAGAAAAGCACTTACTTAGGATAGAAATTGAGACATGGATGAATAGTATCACTGCAATTGAGAAAACTATTTCTTTAACAAATATCATGATCACATACTTATATCTTACAAATATTGATCTTCACTAAAAAAAAGGATAAAGCTGAATTGCACTCAAATAAGTTACAAAGTATTTTAAACAATTGGGATCACTCTCACCATAAGCTAAATAAGATAAGAAATGCCTAGATATGTGACCATTTTGACAAAATTCTTGGTGGAAATATTGATGAGGTTGTCAGCATTTATGACCAGATTGAAACCGAACAAAACTTTCCTTCCACTCATGATCTCAAGGAAGATTTTAAATCTAGGTTTGTTAGTCACTCATTTATAAATCAATATTTCATTGATAAACACTGCACTACTAACCCTAATGGTGTCACTGTTTGTACTACTCATTTAACAACATTGGATCCCACTATTAGAAATGCTGACTTGGACATTCTTACACCAACCACTGAAATGCATCTTAAATTTCCTATGTCAAGTGGTGAATTTCACTCAACTCATGAGATTCTTAGTGATTCCTTAGATTTTACTGTTAGCGGTCATGACACTGATTCTAATTATACTGAGACTGAAAAATTCTTTTTTCCAATAGTGTGTCTTCCATGTACCTCCACATCTTGTCACACTTAGAAATCTTTAATTTCTAGAGCTTGTTCCAGAATTCATAAGATTCATGAAGATTCTCAGCTAAACGGAAACCCAGATGTTGGAAAAATGTCAGCAAAAACGAAAAACATGGTATAAGGGTCTGTTATAGATGTAGAGATATGTATCATAAGATAAACAACCGCACTTTTGATGAAAATACTAAGAGAGTTGATAATATGTGCGTCATAAATCAGAAATGGACTACAAAGAATAATTCTTTAAATTGTCTTCCTACTGCTTGTTACAATGTTTTATCCATACCGAAAATACCCATTGCAAAATAAGTTAGTGTGCCCTAACTTATTTTTCTTAACACTATAGGGTCAGGAGCATGTGTGTTATCTTGACAGTGCATGCTCCAGGCATATGACTGGATTCAAGTCTCTCTTGAATGATTTTGTTAGAAAATATGGCCTTGTAGTAACTTATGGAGATGATAGCAAATAAAAACAATGGGTTTTGGAACGATTAAGTGCTAGTCTGTTGAATTCAAGAATGTTTCATATGTCAAAGGTCTCAAACATAACCTCATTTCAATTAATCATCTTTCTGATGTTGATTATGATGTTCATTTCAATAAGAAGGAAGACAAGATCATTGACTCAAAGAAATCAGTTGTTTTCACTGCTAATAGAAAAAATGATATTTATGTGTTGGATATGTTCTCTGCTGATTTAGCTCTCAGACACTATTTTTTCTGGAAATGAACTTGTTAGAGGAATACCCAGGATGAAGTTTCTCAAAGAAAAGCTTTGTTCAACATGTTGTAAAATAAAATAAACCAAGTCTTCGCTCAAGACAAGATCATGTTTTTCCTATCACTGATCCCTTCAATCTTCTTCACATGGATTTATTTTTTCCTGTTCTAAGCAAGTCGAGATCTGGAAAAAGATTCACTCTTGTAATTATTGATGGATTCTGAAGGTTTACTTGGGTGTTTTTCTTCGGAAAAATAGTCATGCAGTTGAGGAAATTATCTCCTTTTTCAAAAAGAAAATGAAGTAATGTATGATCAAAAGATAAGGCACCTTCAATGTAACACCCAAAAAACTCATGCCAAATTTAAACTTTTTAAAACATTTCAAAATACATGGTTATTACAAAACTTGTTTTCAAACTAGAATATTGTCAAAGTATCCCAGAATCAAATCATGAAATCATAAAAGGTGAGGAGTGGTACGATCACGCCTTCGCCTTCCCGCGATCATCAGAAGTACCTGAAACAATAATCGATAAATGTAAGCTCGAAGGCTTAGAGAGTTACCCCCAAAATACCAACGCCATACAGATATAACCATATCCTATAAACATACAAGCAAACAGATACAACATGCATAATGAGCCATTAGTCTGACTGGATCGACTCTCGGTCCTCAGTCTATCTGGACCGCTCTCCGAGCCCTCGGCACGTCTGGACCACCCTCCTCGGGGCCTTCAGCCTATCCGGACCGCTCGCTGGGCCTTCAGCCTGACTAGATTTTCCCGGCCTGGGCCTGCAGTCTACTAGGTCTGCCCAGGGTGTCTTGGCCTACTGCACACAGCAGGACCTGCCTCAACCCTTTCCCCAAACAAATAAACATGTGCACATAAATATCATATGCTAGCATGCAATAACAGATAGTCATACATATCTAACCGATCTCTAACATAGAAACCATCCTACAACCAGGATATCAATCTAACAGACTACTAGCATAGTAACCATCCTAAACCAGGATGTAATCTAACATAGCAACCATCCCAAACCAGGATGAAATCTAACAAAGCAACCATCCTAAACCAGGATGTAAATCATAAAGGGTCGACCTTGGTGCCGTAGACCCTATTGATATAGTGAGGAGAACTCACCTGGCACTGCTGAAGTCCCGCGGATAAAACTCCAACTGCTGGTTGACAGCTTCCGAATTGTCAACATCAAACAACACCCAATTAATAATTGGGATCCAAGCCCAAGATCCAACTCACACACCAAAAGCCCAAAAGTGCAATAGATCACACAATCAATCCTTACCGCCCGATACAAGAGATCCAAGGTGAACCAGGCCTCACAAAATACTTATGCCACATCGACCCACCCGCACTCGCCAGCGCTGAACTACTGTCGCCAATACTGGTGACCAACTGACCCCGAGCTGGATTACAACCTGCTCACACACCGAGCTCGAAAAATGAAAGGCACAATATTTTCCCTTGAAATTGATGGGTTTTAGCCATAAGAACTTTCCTATGTGCGCATGCAAAACCCTAATGCTTGGATCTAGGCTTTCTAATAAACATGCTTTGAATCCAAGACTTCTAATTACTAATTAGGTTAAATAAGAACATTGAAACAGATCTAGAATCATACCTTTGAGTTCCTTGTTGATCTTGAGGTCTTGGAGCTTCTAGAGTCACAAATGTCACTCCTCTAATGGCTTACAAACACCAACAGCAAGAAGAATGATTTAGGAGAGAGGAGAGGGAGGAATTTCGACCAGGGTTCTCTTACTTAATCAGAGGTGTCGAATTCCCTATGCCATGGGGTCTATTTATACTTGTAGACTCCTTAAGGGTTACAACCTAAACCCTAATTGGATAATCTTCTCTTAAGGCTATCCAAATCCACTCCATAGATAAGCATATGGACGATTTTAGCTATCCAAAAGCTCTTAGAATTCGTCCAAGGCATATCCTAATGGATTTACAGTCTAAAGCTTAACTATCAAACAATTGACAGTTTATACCCCTTTATTTAATTAATCTCTTTAAGTCACCAAATTAATTCTAATTAATTCTATGACTTATATTAATCAAATAACAAATATATTATTCATTATATTATTCTTATAATATATTAATAATATTTACTCTCTCTTAATAAATCATCCTATCAAGTTGCTATGGTGAAGGCAACCCAAAAGGACCATGCACAACCGGGTCAAATACTTGCCTAATATAGTTGCAGCCTTAGACACTATTCCAACAGTCTCCCACTTGGATAAGTCTAGTAACTATATTCATAAGTATAAGTCGGTTTGCAATCATAGCTCTCAAAGACGCTGTCAACTCTGATCTAATCAATCTTGTCCTTTAGATAAGGGAACGTACAGTCCTCTGTTAGATATCATGCTGACAATCCTATGGAATGGTTAGTCAAGCATTTAGGTTTCTCGATCTCTGATTTATTTGACATAGAACTTAATCGAACACATCAATTCAATTCTGACCGGGCCCGACACATAAGTCAAATCAAATCATCGAGCGGCCGAGATATCGCTTTTACCTTCTTAGATAAAAGTTACAGATAAACTTCGACTTATATGCATTTACTTATTCATTTACCAACTATACACAACAATACGTTTTATAACACCAAGTTACTGATGCGTTTTCGTATTATCAATGTACAATCAATTAACAAATAATAAACCATATATCTAGGTTTTAAGACTATATGATATTATCGTCTTGCGATCACCTTTTATATCGTATTCCATAAGGTGGTTCCAGCAAGCGCGGGTCTATTCCAATGCTCAAAACTAGTTCATAAGCACTCATGAATGTTGCAGCAATCCTTTGCTATGTCTAACACCATTTAGACATTCTACACACCAATTCATGACAATCTTCATTCATATCTACTCCCAACATATGAACGATTGTGGACCATTTGAATAATTCGATTATTCCTAATAAACTCAATTATTCTGGAAGTCAAAACATGCAAAGAGAAACAATAGGTAAACAATTAACATAAGACAGTAACATTACTCATAAATAAAACCTCTTTATTTAATCATCAAATGTCAATTACATTTATCTATTACACGTTTCTAATACTATCTAATCTATGCTAATATCATCCCTTAGCCCAATACTCCTAGCATGCTGCAAGTGTTTAACCCTACTCAGTCCCTTCGTAAGCGGATCTGCTGGGTTATCTTCTGATGATATCCTCTTCACTACGAGTTGTCCTTCTTCTACACGATGTCTGATGAAGTGATATTTTCTGTCGATATGTCTTGATCTACCATGATCCCTCGGTTCCTTGGTCAAGGCAACCGCTCCTTCGTTATCACAGAAAATCTCCATGGGCTCCTTTATGGCAGGTACGACTCCAAGATCACCGATGAAGTTCTTTAGCCATATTGCCTCCTTCGACGCTTCGCTCGCTGCAATGTACTCTGATTCGCACGTTGAATCAGCTACGGTTTCCTGCTTGGAACTCTTCCTTGTCACTGCTCCTCCATTTAGGGTAAAGACCCAGCCCGACTGCGAACGGTAGTTGTCCCTATCGGTCTGAAAACTGGCGTCACTATACCCTCGGACCTTCAAGTCATCACTTCCTCCAATGACTAAGAACCATTCCTTCGTCCTCCGAAGGTACCTAAGGATGTTTTTCACCGCAATCCAATGTGCTTTGCCAGGATTCCCTTGATATCTGCTAACCATGCTCAAAGCGAAGGCTACATCAGGGCGAGTACAAGTCATAGCGTACATGATTGAGCCAACTGCGGAAGCGTATGGTACTCGGCTCATTTCTGCTATCTCAGCTTCGGTATTCCGACTTTTGAGTCTTACTCAATTTGGCATTGCTTTGTATTGGTAGTTCTCCCTTCTTTGAGTTTTCCATACTAAAACGTTTTAGTACTTTCTCTAAGTAAGTATTCTGACTAAGTCCAATTAGTCTCTTACTTCTTTCTCTTACTATCCTTATTCCCAAAATGTAAGAAGCCTCTCCGAGGTCCTTCATAGCGAAGCACTTTCCGAGCCAGGACTTAACTTCCTGCAGAGTCGGGATGTCGTTTCCTATGAGTAATATGTCATCGACATATAGAATGAGGAAGCTTACTATACTCCCACTGGCTTTGACATATACACAAGATTCGTCTTCGCTTCGTACAAATCCAAACTCTTTGACTTTCTCATCGAAGCAAAGATTCCATCTGTGAGATGCTTGCTTAAGTCCATAAATGGACTTCTCAAGCTTACACACTCTATTCGGATGCTTCAGATCCACAAACCCCTCTGGCTGAGCCATGTAAACATCCTCAGCCAACTTTCCATTAAGGAAAGCGGTCTTGACATCCATTTGCCAAATCTCATAATCATGAAATGCGGCAATTGCTAGCATCACTCTAATAGATTTAATCTTCGCAACTGGTGAGAAGGTCTCATCATAGTCAACTCGGGAGTTTGAGTAAAGCCCTTCGCGACCAATCGCGCTTTATATGTGTGTACGTTCCCATCCACGTCGGTCTTCTTCTTGAAGATCCATTTGCACCCAACGGTCTTACGTCCGGGCACGTAATCAACCAAATTCCAAACTTGGTTATCATACATGGATTGGATCTCGCTATCCATTGCCTCTTTCCATTTTACAGACTCCGGGCCTGCCATGTCTTCCTCATAGCTATTAGGTTCATCAAGGTTTACTAGTGTACCATCACTAATATACGTGTCCCCTTCGGTAGTAATATGAAAACCATAGAACTGGGGATGAACTCTAACTCTATCGGAACGTCTAAGAGGTAAGGATTCGTCAATCGGTTCAACCGGAGTTTCCTCCTCGGGTTGAATGCCAGCGGTAGAGGTTCCTTCATCTATCGAATCTTGAATCTCTTCAAGTTCGATTTGCCTCCCACTGTCTCCTTGGCTTATGAGTTCTCGCTCTCGGAAAACTCCTCTCCTCGCAACGAAGACAACATTGTCCTTCGGTCTATAGAAGAGATATCCAAAGGATGTCTGCGGGTAGCCGATGAAAATACATCGCTCACTTCGAGGTTCAAGCTTGTCGTGAGTATCTCGTCTTACGAAAGCCTCGCAACCCCAAACCTTGATATGTGCCAACGAGGGAGCTTTCCCCGTCCACATCTCGTGAGGTGTTTTGGCAACCTTCTTAGTAGGGACTCGGTTAAGGGTATGGGCGGCAGTCTCTAAGGCATACCCCCAAAAAGAGATTGGTAGTGAAGCACGACTCATCATAGAGCGAACCATATCCAATAAGGTTCGATTACGCCTTTCTGCCACACCATTCAACTGCGGTGTCCTAGGAGGCGTCAATTGTGAAACTATTCCACAATCCTTGAGATAATCGTGGAATTCAAGACTTAGGTACTCTCCTCCTCGATCGGATCGAAGCATCTTGATTTTCCTGCCCAATTGATTCTCCACTTCATTCTTGAACTCCTTGAACCTTTCAAAGGTGTCTGACTTTTGCTTTATTAAGTAGATATACCCATATCTACTATAGTCATCGGTAAAAGTCACATAGAAGCGGTTCCCATCCTTCGTGTTTGATCTAAACGGTCCACATACATCGGTATGTATTAGGTCCAATAGACCCTCGCCCCTTTCACATGTACTTGTGAAGGGCGACTTAGTCATTTTTCCAAGCAAACAAGACTCGCATGTGTCATCTTCCCTAAGGTCGAATGACTCCAACACTCCATCCTTTTGGAGTTGGGCTATGCGTTTCTTGTTGACATGTCCAAGACGACAATGCCACAAGGATGCTTTATCCATACTAGTGGAAGAATCAATATTCAAAACATCATTTCCTAAGTTATCAACAATCATAACGGTTTCATATATATTCCATTACATGGTATAGCTTCAAAGTAAAAGACACCATTTAGATAAGCCAAAATAGAACCATTCTCATTATTAAAAGAAAATCTAAATCCTTGTCTATATAAACCATGAAATGAAATGATGTTTCTTGCCATTTCTGGCGAATACCAACAATTGTTCAAATCTAAAACCAAACTATTCCTAAGCACTAAAGAATACACTCCAATCTTGGTCACAGGCGACGATCTTCTGTTCCCCATGATTAGATTGATCCTTCCTTGCTCCACATCCCTACTTCTTCTTAGTCCCTGCACATTAGAACAAATGTGATAACCACAACCGGTATCAAGAACCCAAGAAATAGCATGATTAGAATCGTTAGATTTGATTGTGTATATACCTGCGAAAGATGGCTTGATCATTCCTTCTTTGATTGCTTGCAGGTAATCCGGGCAGCTTCTCTTCCAATGTCCTATCTTGTGGCAGTGGTGGCACTCTGCCTCCTTCGGGTTAGAGCAGGGCTTGGCGGGATCAACTCTGGTCCCACTAGAAGAGGCACCATCTCGGGCTTTCACCTTGCGATAGTTCTTCGATGAAGCTTTCCTCTTCTTTCCCTTCCCTTGTCCAATAGCCAAGACAGGAGCAGCGGGCGGATTGGGAGTAGGTGCAACAGACTTGTCTTTGAAGTTGCTCTCAGCAACCCTCAAGAGACCTTGGAGTTTGCTTAGGGTGACCTCTTCTTTGTTCATGTGGTAGGTCATCCTAAATTGGTTGTACATCGGAGGCAAAGAGTGAAGCACCATGTCGATCGCCAAGTCCTCACCGAAGTCAACATTTAACTTGCGAAGGCGGTCGACATACCTTTGCATCTTTTGCAAGTGCACGGTAAGAGATTCTCCATGACCCATCTTTGCGGAAATCATGTTAGTGAAAATCTCATACCTCTCTTGTCTCGCGTTTTGGTGGTACCTCTCCAATAAGTCTTGGTGCATCTCGTACGGGTACATGTCCTCGTAGGACTTTTGGAATTCGGAGTTCATGGTGGCGATCATGATGCAATGTACCTTCGTTGCATCTCGCTCATGAGTTTCAAAGGCGGTGATTTTGGCTGGAGTAGCGATTTCGGTGTTGATTTTCTCGAGCTTCTCATCAAGGACATACTCTTTGTCCTCATAGCGAGCAATGGTGCGAATGTATCTTATCCATTCGCTAAAGTTCGTTCCATCGAAGGTGACCTTTTGGCAAAGGCTCATCAATGTGAAAGAACTAGCAGCAGCGTTGTTTGCGTTCGACATCTACAATTAGAAAAGGACAAAGATAGATTAGAATAAGAATCCCTAATTATCACCCAATAAGAAAATTAGGGCTAGGATCCAACAATAACATTTACATACTAGAAAAGGGATGCCGTAATCTAACATGCAAATATATTGAAGGTAAGTGAATGACGATTCACTAATTCTCCATCACAAAAACCTAAACTATTAGTCCTAAGTGTTTTTGAGAATTCCTAGGTTCGGATGAGATTCATTGAAACTAGTCAATGGCATGTTTAAATCTCGATATGCCCCTCTTGTTTGTGACTGGGATGCCGAGGATCACAAAGCGGGTGTGAATTACCATGCAAATTCACATGGTGCCTTCATTGTAACGATCACCTATTCGATGTGCCGGTAAACCACACACGCTCCATCGAACTATGATAAACAATGAATCACCCTTTGCCACCTTCGCTTAGAACCAATTAGTGTGCCGGTAAACCACACGCGCTCCACTAACATCTTAGCAAGGTGCAAAGTGTAATTTCATGGGATTGCATCAATTCACTTTTCCTAAAGTAACTAGGATTGGGAAATTTTAAAAAAAATGTGTAGTTACTTTATATTTCTTATTATACTTTTAATGAGAGGATGAGGTTGCCCTATCCTACCCGTTCGGCTAACGACCCTCCACCAATCAAGCAAGCGGTAGGTGTGAGTGTACACCCATTAAGCGCCATTTTATAGGCCGCAACCTTATACCCACCTTATAGATCGGCTTCGTGAATGAGGCATACTAACGGTAAGACTAGCATTTAGTTATACATATATATTATTCTAGTAATATCATATTAGTATAGGGTTGTATTTTAAAACTTTTAAAATCTAGGGTTTGAAATTTAAGTTGTCTAAATTAAAAGTTTTAATCACAAAAGTAAATTTCAAAACAAGAGGGTAGGTTTTAAACATTTAAAACATGGAGGATCAAATAACAAATAATTCCAATTAACAATTAATATCCTAATTATCTATATTTGATTTATTCAAGATTTCTTTGAAAGATAATTACCAAAATAGTTAAAATAATTAATTATTTATCATATAAGGAAATTAAATATTTAATTAGTTGATAAATATCTTTTTCTAGATCAAGATAATAGTCATATATATCATAAAATCGGATTTAGGTTGATCTATTATAATTAAGGTAAGTTTCCATAAGATAAACACAAAGAAATCCCGAATCTGGTCATTCCTGACGCCTGGACTCGCCGATTGCACCAGGGGACTCGCCGAGTCAGGCCTACTCGCCGAGTCCACCTTGGGACTCGCCGAGTCAGTGACTCAGAAACCTAAAAATCGAATTTTGCAGGTTTGTTTCAGTTAATCAAGCAACAATTTAAAGAAAACCAAGCTAGGCTCTGATACCACTGATGGGTTTTAGCCATAAGAACTTTCCTATGTGCGCATGCAAAACCCTAATGCTTGGATCTAGGCTTTCTAATAAACATGCTTTGAATCCAAGACTTCTAATTACTAATTAGGTTAAATAAGAACATTGAAACAGATCTAGAATCATACCTTTGAGTTCCTTGTTGATCTTGAGGTCTTGGAGCTTCTAGAGTCACAAATGTCACTCCTCTAATGGCTTACAAACACCAACAGCAAGAAGAATGATTTAGGAGAGAGGAGAGGGAGGAATTTCGACCAGGGTTCTCTTACTTAATCAGAGGTGTCGAATTCCCTATGCCATGGGGTCTATTTATACTTGTAGACTCCTTAAGGGTTACAACCTAAACCCTAATTGGACAATCTTCTCTTAAGGCTATCCAAATCCATTCCATAGATAAGCATATGGACGATTTTAGCTATCCAAAAGCTCTTAGAATTCGTCCAAGGGATATCCTAATGGATTTACAGTCTAAAGCTTAACTATCAAACAATTGACAGTTTATACCCCTTTATTTAATTAATCTCTTTAAGTCACCAAATTAATTCTAATTAATTCTATGACTTATATTAATCAAATAACAAATATATTATTCATTATATTATTCTTATAATATATTAATAATATTTACTCTCTCTTAATAAATCATCCTATCAAGTTGCTATGGTGAAGGCAACCCAAAAGGACCATGCACAACCGGGTCAAATACTTGCCTAATATAGTTGCAGCCTTAGACACTATTCCAACAGAAATGACATTCCAATCCCATCAATTAACCATTCTACTTCCAGCTACATAACTCCAGTTGAACATAATCATTACTCCTGTCTGGAGTCCCCGCGACTCACATTCCGGCCTCGAGCAAAAACCACTGAAGCCTCAAATAACCGCTGACGGAGGGTCTCAAAGGCCCTCTGCTGATCAGGGCCCCACCAGAAACCCACCCCTTCCTTTTTAGACAAGTGAGGGGTACTGCAATCTTGGAGAAATCCTGTATGAATCTCCAGTAGTACCCTGCCAATCCCAGAAAACTCCTGAGCTAACCGTTCCCGCTCGGCTCGAGGTATGTAGCGAGCGCGAAACAGTTAGCTCAGGAGTTTTCTAGGATTGGCAGGGTACTACCGGAGATTCATACACGATTTCTCCAAGATTGAAGTACCCCTCATTTTGGTCTTCAAGATTTGAGTGTGGGATCATTCAAGCATTAGGGACTGTCGGTTTATCTGGGATTCAGGATGTGTTCAACTAGTTCTTAGAAGTGTGTGATCATGCACCTCCTTATATTTTCATGATTTGATTATGGGGATACTGTGATGCTTAAACTATTTTGAAAACAAATTGTAATAACTTAATGGTTTTAAATGTTTTAAAAAGTTTTAAATTGGCTTGATTTTTATGGGTGTTACATTCAAAGTGATCATGACACTTAGTTTAGAAATTCCATTATGGAGGATTTTTGCAAAGAAAAAGGGCTCACTCAGGATTTCTCATATGTTTATACCCCTCAACAAAATGGAGATGTTGAAAGACATAATAGGATTTTGATTGAAGTTGGACACACTATGGTTGTCGAATCTGGTCTGCCACTCTCATTTTGGGCAGAAGCCGTCAACATTGCATGTTATATCCAAAAATAATCTACAATAGTCCACACCATGGGAAAACCTCCTATGAAATGTTGAAAGGAAGAAAGCCAAATATCTCCTACTTTCATGTTTTTGGTGTGTATGTTTTATCTTAAATCAAAAGGATCATCACACAAAGTTTGAAGGTAATGCTTTCTTTCTGGGATATTCAAATGAGTCTAAAGCTTTTCGAGTATTCAACGTTAATTCTCAAATCACTGAAGAATCTATTCATGTTATTTTTGATGATGACTCTTATACAAATGATCCAATTGATCATCCGATGTCTATTCTAGATGATCTTACTTACTACCTATCTGTGGACTTCGAGCTCACTGAACTTGTCATTCCACTTGATCAAGATTATGTTCCGTCATCTTCTAACCTTTCAAAAGATTCCATCCTAATCAAAGATTATGTTGTTAAAAAGCTTAGTGAAGTTCCTTTTGTTAAAAGTCCTGAAGTTCCTTCATAAAATTCTAAAGAACAACCTAGTGATTCAAGTGGAGCTGGTACATCAATGAAAAATTTACATAATGTTCTAGGTCACCTCGTTGATCAAATGCTTGGAAATATCTTAGATGGAGTAAGTACTAGGAGTCAAGCAACAAACAACTTTTGTATCTATGTGAATTTTATTTCACTAATTGAGCCCAAGAAGATCGATAATGCTCTTTAAGATGTTGATTGGATTAAAGACATGCAAGATGAGTTAAACGAGTTTGGACGTCATAAGGTGTAGACTCTTGTTACTTGTACTAAGAACAAGACAATCATTGGTACTTGTTGGGTGTTTTGCAACAAGATGGATGAAGATGGAATTGTTATTAGGAATAAGGCGCAATTTGTGGCTCATAGGTTTACTTAATTGGAAGGTCTTGACTACGATGAAACTTTTGCTCCTGTTGCAAGACTAGAAGCTATCCATCTCTTTCTTGCATACACATCATATATGAACTTCAAAGTGTATCAGTTGGATGTCAAAACTGCCTTTTTGCATGGAGAACTTCAAGAAGAAGTGTTTCTCATACAACCTCCTGGATTCGAGAATGAAAAGTTTCCTAATCATGTTTATAGATTTGACAAGGTAGTTTATGGATTGAAGCAAGCTCTGAGAGCATGGTATGATACTCTAACGAATTATCTCATTCAAAATGGATATCGATGTGGTACCATTGATAATACCTTGTTCATCAAACATTCAAGATCTCTTATTATTCTTGCGTAAGTGTATGTTGATGACATCATCTTTGGATCCACTGATGAAGCCTTGAGTAAAGAATCCACTGAAGTCATGGTTTGCCAGTTTGAAATGAGCATGATGGGTGAACTAACCGTCTTCTTGGTACTGCAAGTCAAACAACTTCCAGATGGAATCTTCATTTTTCAAAAAAAAAATATGTGAAAGACATGTTAAAGAAAATTTCTATTTCTGACGTAAGCCAACCAAAACTCCCATGTCCTCTCCTACAAATATTTCTGTTGACGCTGATGGTATTAATGTAAATGCAACCATGTATCGAGGAATGATTGGATCTTTGTTCTATCTAATATTGAGTCATCCTGACATAATGTTTTCCACCAGCATGTGTGCTCGCTATCAAGCCAATCCAAAAGAGTTACATCTTAAAGCTGTCAAGTGCATCTTTAGATTCCTAAAGCATTCTCCAGATCCTGGACTGTGGTATTCTCATGACTCGCCATTTAAGTTGGTTGGTTTTATTGAATCTGATTATGCAAGTTGTTCTTTAGACTGAAAAGTACTTCTAGTAGCTGTTAAATTTTGGGAAACAGATTGATTAGCTGGTCTTGCAAGAAGCAATCATATGTTGCGTGTTCTACTGTCGAAGCTGAATTTGTTACCACTAGGAGATGCTGTGCTCAAATCCATCGGATTCAGAATCAACTTCTTGAATATGGTTTTAAGTTTCCCAAAACATTTATTTGGTGTGATAAAACCATTGTTATTCTATTACTCAAAATCCAATTCAGTACTCCAAAACAAAGCGTATAGAGATTTGACATCATTTCATCAGGGACAACATTCAAAAAGGGAAGATTGAGATGATGTATATTCCCACTGATGATCAACTCGCTGATATTTTCACCAAGCCAGTAGACGAACATAAGATTACCTTTCTCACTGGTGAAATAGGCATGCTTTCCATGTCCTTTAGTTTTTAAACTTATTTAATAAAGTCATGGAAAATGTTTTTAATTTTTCGGTTGTTTTACTATATTTCTAATACTCATTGCTTTGCTTTTAGGAAAATTACAAAACCAAAAAATATATCTTATTTTCATTATATGGTTTAATAAAATCTCATATATATATATATATATATATATATATATATATATATATATATATATATATATATATATATATATATAAGGGTCCTTTATTTTCATATGCTAAAAATATTTACTTTTTTCAAAAGGATTATATAGTGTATGTCTATTTTATCCTCATGATTAATTCCTCTTGTCTCTTTCCCTTTAAGCACAAGTCTCATGATGAATCGTCTTCTTCATTCAAGCCACATTCTCTAACATTTTCATCACATATCTTATCATTTAGCTTGGTTGTATGACCAGTCTCAATGACTCTGCATCCTCTCTTCAACGGATGCAATTTTTTGTTTGAAGGAGATGATTAGTGAGTGGGGCACAACACTTTTATTATCGAAACAAGATAAGGAGGATATGTGTATGGAAAAAAATGATATCATTGCTCTTGGTGCAACATCATGACCCTTTGTCTGATGCAACTGAGTGATGTGAAGGCAAACAGTTTAGCATGTCTTATTCTTTTGGATGATGCTTTCTTCACCATTATCCTCTGTCATGGATGCAAGCATTCATTGATAAAACAATGATTCCTTTCTATCATCTCTCTACTTCAAATTTTTTGTCTCTTCAAGTACTTTCCTGTTGATTTTGGTATCTTGAAGGCTTAAAGATTAAAGCAATTTTACTCGTTGGTTATAGAGAATGTGTCGTTTAAGACCTCTCCTTATGGAGATGAATATGGAGCCTTGAATCCATCAGAATGATCTCATCTTAAAAAAAATAAGAACTTCTCTCTCAATGTTTTTGTGCTTAATCTCTATATTTTGTTGTGTTTGGAGGTGTGAACTGTTTTCTAACTTGTATCTCTTTCGTAGACATAAGTTTGTTTGGCAGGATTCTTGCAAAGAGGAAGTACTTTATGAACATTCAATTCAAAGATACACCATATCGGTTCTTTATGATCTTCCTGAATAATTTTCACATTTTCCTTTTGACCTTTTTCTTTTTTACTGTTTCTTTTGTATTTATTTATTTTCTTAATTTGTATTATACTATATCGAAGGAATCGATGGTGAAATAATTGAATCTAGCTTGAAACTGTGAAATTAACTCTATGATACTAGGAGTTGAACCACTTATTGTTGATGAGTTAGACATTGTCAATGATACACACTGATTAAACCTCTGTGTGATTGAGACATTCTATATCTCTCCCTGCAAGTCTTCTATTATAGAACTTAATGATTCACTATCAGATACCTTAAACTGATAAAAGTTTGAAATTGTGTGCCGATGGTTAAGCTATGTATTGTAGTTTATCACACGCACCAACCCCTTCTTGTCATATTTTTTCTTAAAAGTTTTATGATTCAGGGTATGATACCAGACGCTGATGAGAACTTGAAAAATCAGTGTCGATGGATATACCATACATCTTGGTATATTAAACGTACCTACCCACTCTTTCCCTATAAAGATTCTAACAAATAATTTTATGATTCATTGAATGAGCCATTCATTGATAAAAATCCCGACTCTCTATGCCGATGGGAACATTTCGTGTCAAAGTGTATTACGTGTATCATACCATTCTCTCCCATATTTTCTTATAATAACATAAGTTAATGATTTAGTGTATAATACCATACGCTGGTGAGACTTCGCAACACTGTGTAAACGATCATTTATTGCAACAACACAATAGTGTGATACACCAAACTTCTTCCCATTATTCCATTGCACTTATCATTGTTTCTCCTCACTTAACACATATGGAGTGCTCAAACTGCTAAGTCCACAAGTTCTACTATATCAGGCTACTGCTTAAGGGGATATTTTGTTGAAATTCAATGATGATGTCAAAAAAAGGAGAGAAAATAAAGAAGATAAAGAAGTATGTACCTCTAAGGGGGAGAAAAGAAGGAAGGTAAATAAGATGTTGATAACTATACCTATAAGGGGGAGAAATGAAAGATAAAGAAGATGCATATGACTATACCTCTAAGGGTGAAGAATGAAAGAAGACTTTGAGTTTTGACATCATTAGATTGGGGGAGATTGTAAGGTCAAGCCTTAGAATCTAATGATATAAAAAAGTCATGCTAACTCAATCAGTGCCAGCGTATCTCAAGCGCCAACGTGAAGTTGAGTTTGCAAAGTCGTGTCAGCATGATATTTTTATTTTTATAAATCTTATATCAGAGGCAATCCAAGTGAATATGCTTCAACATATGTCAAGTACTTGCATCATATTCATTTGAAACTTCTACAACCTCCCAAGTTTCTAGCAATTAATAACAACCATTCAAGAGTTTTTAACTTATATCTTATAATTACTTAACTTAATGATTTTTCATGTTCCTAAAATCAATGTTATTTACTAATAAGTTTTTGTTTTCCTCTTATTTATACATATTTATCCATATTAGTAGTATCATATCATATCATACTATATTATAAAGGAAGGATTTTTCCAGTCACCACATTCATTTGAAACTCCTATGTATTTTTCCTTTCACCACATTAGTTTGAAACTCCCATGGATTTTCAATTTCTTTCTAATAATGATTATAAGTTGGTTAATAAGGTTAAATAAATATCAAACCTAAAGCATAATCATATATAAACTAAATTTCAATATTAAAAGAATATATTTACTTCTATTTATAAAGTTATGTTTTTTAACTTTTAACATATTTTACTTAATTTATTAGTTTTAATATATTCTTGGATGTAAACCATTATCATTTTAAAGATACAACTTTTGAAAATTTTGTATAAAATAATTAAACTATTAATTTAAATATAACATTATAAGGTCATCATAAATATAAATTTTAGTTTAACTTAAACAACCCAAAGAATATTTTGTAAATAGTTAAAAGTGATAAATTGTAGTGTCTTTCTTATAATGATTATAAGTTATCATCATATCATACTATACTTATAAAGGAAGCATTTTTCCAATCACCTCATGCATTTGAAACCCCCGCACAAATTTCCAAACACCTCATGCATTTAAAACCCCTACACCTTTTCACATTCAAAGTAATTAATCACACATCACACACTTTATATAACTGAAATTTTGAAGCTACAAATGGAACTATGGATGGTAAATTTAGAGCATGGCATGAAGGAAAAAGTGATTTTACTCCTACGTAACTATAAATATGTTCCTAATTATGATGAAAATTTGGCAAGGACGATGAAACAAAACTGGCTCCTGCATGGTAATTAAATCATTTTATATCATTCATTTCATACCTTCCACTCCTTTAGTTTGCTCCTGCTGCATGATAATTAAATCCCTTTATATCATTCATTTTATAACATCCACTCCTTTAATTTGTATAATTTCAAATTCTCTAAACGGATTATGAATATATAGTAGTTGTGATAGGATAATATGAATTGGGGATGAACCAAATCAGATATTATACCCTAGAAATGAATCCAAGTTTTATGATCATCGGCTGGTGAATGCGATATTTTCTACCGAAGTTAAAGTCTCAATATAGAATATCAAAACCTTTGCATTTTAGATAGGTTTCCAGAACTATATTTGTTCCAATCTTACTAAAGAATGCAAGAACAAGAGGTCTACCCACAATTCTTGAAGATCTAACACTCCAAGAATGAAAGAAGATTTAAAATCGTTAAAAATGAATGAGAAACTTGAGCATAGAGATTTAATGGCGTAACTTTAGAAGTTCTACAAAATCTACAATGAAAAAAATGTGAAAATTAGATGTATTAAATTACCAAACATTGCAGGAAATAATTAAGTTCTCTAATCCTATTTCAGTAATTTTCAAAAAATGTGATTTAAACACATGTGGGGTTTACTTAAGAAACTAAACGTATACGAACACAATTGAGAACCCATATTTACACTATTATCAAATAATTTCATTAATTACTAATGTGTACATAAAAATTACATTTACAATTTTAAACTAATAATAATTTTGCATTATTTATTAGTAAATATAAATAATATTTAATCGCATACAACCTTTATGTACAACTTATTCACAAATTAAACCATATCAATTGTAATGTCATGATTTTTTTTTATTGCATTATGTTAGTATCTTGTTTGTTCTAAAATCCCGACTTCTCAATTAACCATATGCTTAAAAAGAATGTTAACTATTTATTTTACCAAAATATATATAACCATATTAAACGACATAATTATTCCACTGTGCATCGTGTAGGCATTCGCCTAGTCTCTTATAAAGGAGACCACCCAAATCAATATGGTTCAAGATAAATCATCTATCTTGAACCATATCCATTTGAAACTTCCACCTTTTAAACTTATGCTAACTAACTACATAACTAATTGAAATATTTTGCCTAAATAAGAAGATTATTTCATGCATGGTTACTCACATTGAAATAAAATGTTTGAATGATGAAATATGTTTGGAAGAACTAAAGGAGGATATGATACTAAACTTTGAAAGACTGAAAGTTATTTGGGTGATTTTCTTAGTTTCATATTATATTTTCATATTTTATGTTCTACTTTCTTTGAATTTCAAGAAAAATATTTATGGTTGTACATTTGGAGCCAAAAGAAAAAAGATGAATTTATTTAAATTTATTTTTTATAATTAGTTAAAGATATATGTTCTTACTTTGTAAAATCCTACATTTGTTTGTATGATTGGATTTCATCGTCGGGTATGAAACTAATATAATTATGAAATATAATTATATTATTGATGAATATTTTACTCAATGTATATGTTTCATCTCAATAGAAACAAGAAAGTCTTTTATAGTAAGATGAAAACTATCAAAATTATGTTTAGTGATATTTATACCGAAGACCAGGAAGACCACGATGAATCTAGGGAATTCGAGAGTGTGAACTTTATCGTGTGTTTGCTAATTGTTTATGTGGGTATGTTTCAGTATAGTGATGATGCGTCATGGAGCACAAGGTTCAGGATCTGGATCTGGTTTGGGCACGGGCACTGAACCGATTGATGAGGGATTACACGAGCTCATTGCATCAAAGATTATTAGAGGCACCCTTGATGCGACCCTAGTGATGTTCAGGTCGATCAAATAGGGTATCATGGAGCTGATGGAGGATCGACTTCGGATGCTCAGGGCCGAATTGTCCACCAGCCAGTCGGGGGCCCACATACTCTTATTCAAGGATTTCAGGGGATGTAGGGCACCAGATTTTTTTGGGGTAAAGGACCACATCCCAACCAAGCAATGGATAGATGATATTGAGTGTGCTCAGATGACGAGCTTTTGCCCTGAGGGGTCGAAGGTCATTTTCGTTGCAGGATGTTAAAGGGAGTAAGCCCGAGATTGGTGGGAGGACGTCAGATATTCTTTGGGATCCCAGGACATTGCTTGACCTGGCCAGATTTTGTGACCCGGTTTCGAGCAGAGTTTACACTGGCTATTAAGGTGCAACACTTAGCCAGGGAGTTTCTTCACATGAGGCAGACGACTAAGACTGTGGCGAAGATTACTAGCAAGTTTAGAGAGAGGGATTTATTGGTACCCCAGTATGCAGCTGATGAGGAGATGAAGAAGACCAGATATCATGCTATGCTGAGATCTGACATCAGGGAGTTTGTTATTTTTTCTTCCTGCCCGACACTAGATGATATGATATCCAGGGCGCGGGAGCGAGAGTTTGATCTAGAGGGCATAGGAAAGAGGAAGGCAGAACATAGCCAAACAATTGGGGTTTCAACGAAGAAACCTAAGGGTTTCAACTCTAGGTTAAAGGGATAGTAGGGTCAGAGCCACTGTGGCAGATGCGGCAGGTCGCATGATGGGGTTTGTAGAGCGGGTGGTTCGGGTTGCTACAGTGGAAAGACAAGGAACTTTGGCAAGGATTGTACTGCTTCTATCACCACCACACAAATATCATATCTTATTTGCTTTCATTACAATCAGAGGGGCCACAAGAAGGCCAACTGCCCGAGTCTAGCATCAAGAGGACCATTAGTAGCACTTTCTCCAACGACCCTACGAATTACAGATGGCTGCCATGGCAAGGCAGATGCACCTTTTGTGAGGAGCAGGGCCTTTCAGCTGACTGATGAGGAGGCACGTGCTGCACCAGATGTGGTGTCGGGTATGTCTTTTCTCCTTAACTCTTTATTTATGTTGATTTCTCTGCTTATATTTGTGTGTTTTGTTTTAAGATCGTTCCTTGTGAACGACATCTCTACTTTGATGTTATTTAATTTGGGGGCTACCCGATCTTTCGTGTCTCTTATGCTTAGCAAGAGGTTTGTTGTAGCTCCGAGTGAGCTGGATTATCCGTTAGAGGTTGAGATTGTAGATAATCGATTTGTCCGGGTATCGAGGGTTCATCGGTATTGTGTTCTTGAGATGTTTAGCGAGCAATATCCGATCGACTTGGTTCTCATTCCTTTGCGTGGTAACAAGATCACAGTTAGGTTGGATTGGCTGAGCCCCAATGAGGATGTGATATTATGAGCGTCAGATGGTGCGTGTTCGGACACCAAGTGGTGGAGAGTTGGTGGTCCATGAAGAGGGCGCTCAGTGCGGGTCGGTCTTATGCTCAACTACTAGGACCAGACGTTATCTTCATCAGGGTTGTTTTGGTTTCATCGCCTATGTTATGGACACCCGGGAGAAGGGTAAGGCATCGGTTGATGATGTGTCGATTGTATGGGAGTACCCGTATGTGTTTCTGGAGGATTTTCCTAGGGTGCCTCCAGAGAGGCAGGTGGAGTTCTGGATTAACTTGGTTCTTGCTTCGGGTCTGATAGCCAAAGCACCATATCGGTTAGCTCCACCAGAGATGCAATAGTTGTCTACACAGCTACAGGAGCTGTTATACAAGGGATTCATCCAGCCGAGTAGTTTGCCTTGAGGTACGCCGATCCTATTTGTGAAGAAGAAGGATGGGTCGTATCGAATGTGTATTGACTACCGGGAGCTGAATAAGCTAACGGTGAAGAACCGTTATCAACTCCCGAGGATTGATGATTTTTTGACCAACTTCAGGGTGCGTCTTTGTTTTCCAACATTGATATACGTTCGGGTTATCATCAAATGAGGGTCAGAGAGGACGATGCTTAGAAGACAACCTTCCAAAATCGTTATGGTCCTTATGAGTTTGTGGTGATGCCCTTCGGGCTCACCAATGCTCCAGTCGCGTTCATGGACCTCATGAGCCGCGTGTGCCGACCGATGTCAGATCAGACCGTGGTTGTATTCATCGATGACAACCTGGTCTATTCCAAGACCCAGGAGTAGCATGAGGAGCACTTATGAGTGGTGTTGGAGACCATGAGGAGGGAGAGACTGTATGCAAAGTTCTCCAAGTAAGAGTTCCGATTGTGTGAGATGTAGTTTTTGGGGCACCTTGTTAACCAGAATGGTATTCTGGTCGATCTGGCCAAATTGGAGGTCGTGATGAGGTGGGAGGTTCCGAGGTATCCATCTGAGATTTAGATCTTACTTAGGTTGGTAATATATTACCAGAGATTTATTTAGGACTTCTCCATGATAGCGGTTCCCCTGACCCGACTGACAAAGAAGATTGTCACTTTTCGCTGGGGGCCTGAGCAGTAGGTACCGTTTGAGCCCTTAAGACAGAGATTATAGGAGGCACCGATTTTGACCCTGCCAGAGGGTGTTGAGGATTTTATGGTTTATTTCGACGCATCTATCATAGGATTGGGCACGGAGTTGATGCATAGGGGCCATGTTATTGCTTACGCTTCAAGGCAGTTGAAGCCTCATGAGGCGAACTATCCGATGCATAACTTGAAGCCGGGGGCTGTACTTTTCGCCCTCAATATTTGGCGACATTACCTCTGTAGGGTCCGCTGTACTATTTACACTGATCATAAGAGCCTGAGGTACATGATGGATCAACCGAATCAGAATATCAGGCAGCGTCGGTGGTTACATGTGGTGAAGGATTATGATTGTGAGATCCTTTACCATATGGGGAAGGACAATGTGGTGGCCGATGCTATTAGCCACAAGGCAGTTGTGGCTCCGATCAGTGATATTTTTTTGAGGATGACAGTGATTACTCCACTTTGGAAGCAGATTTGAGAGGCACAGATTGAGGCTATGAAGGAAGATCACCAGAAGAGTGAGCGCATAGTAGGTCAGGTTGGTTCCTTTGATTATGATAGCTGATGGTTATTGACTCTTCATCAAAGAGTATGGGTTTTGTATTAGGGTGGTGTGCGTCAGATTTTGATGGAGGAGGTACATAAATCGAGATTCTTCTTTCATTCAGGGGCGGCGAAGATGTATAGAGATCTTCGTCATGATTATTGGTGGCCGTGCATGAAGCAAGATGTAGCTTGGTACGTGGAGAGGTGCTTGACTTGTAGGAATGTCAAGGCCGACAACCAACGACCTCATGGGAATATGCAGTCGTTAGATATTTCCGTTTGGAAATAGGAGGAGATTACCATGGACTTCATTACGAGATTGCCTCGGATTGCGCGCAGAGTGGATTTGATTTGCGTCATCGTGGATCGATTGAACAAGAGCGCACATTTTATTCCGATTCAAGAGAGTATCTATTCAGAGAAGTTGGCTGAGGTATACATCATGGAAGTCGTACCATGTCATGGGGTGCCGGTTTCAGACAGGGACGTCTAGTTTACTTCTCGATTTCGGAAGAGGTGTTGGGTTTTATGTACTATAACACTCCTATGGTGCACATACAACCCCAATGCTTTGGATCTATGTTTTCTCTAGTTATACGTGCAAGAAAATATTATCCAAAGCATGAAACCTATTTAGCATACAAATTTCGTACATGAATCATAAAACTAGTTAGAAGAATACCTTTGTAGCTTGTAGTTATTGGCGTTTTAAGAGCTTAGCACCTCAAGTGTGATGCCTCAAACAAGTCACAAACACCATGAAGAAATAGAGGGCTTTGAGAGAGAGTCTAGAACCACCAAAATCGGCTAGGGTTCTCTTAGAACCCTTGGGGTGGTGAATTTGGAGCTAAGGTGTTACTTTTATAGTGTGGAATTCCTAGGGTTTCAACTTGTAAACCATAATTCATTCTAGATATCGTATGGACATGAGACATGGATTATAATCGTTCTCTCTTTCCATGTGTTGTTTCCCGATTTCCGATTTATGACGACCGACTAATTGAACAAATCAAATCATTCTTGGCTTGGCCAAGCGCTTAGGGTTTCATCACTAAATCATCGAGAGGACAACATATATCGCTTTTATCCCTCTTAGGGTAAAAGGAACGGATAAACTTCAACTCATATGGTTGCTCTATTTACTCATCAAATCACACACAACAATACATTTTATAACACCAAGTTACTGGTGTGTATACGCATCATCAATGTGCAACCGACTTGAAAACTACAACTCATATGTCTCTGTTTCAAGAATATAAGATATTATTGTCTCACAATCACTCGTGATAAAATCCATGCATAGATTCAGGTGAGCGTGAGTTTAATCCAATACTCAAATCTTATTACAGCAGTACTCATGAATACTGCATCAGACTTGTGTTATTTCTAACACTTAGACAATCTACAGACGGATTCATGACAGTGTTGCCTCAATACCTACTTTCAAAGTATGATCGACTGTGGATTGTTTGAATAATCTTATTATTCAGGAAGTGAAAACATGCGAAATGAAACACACGAATAATCAAATCCAATATGGTCTCAAAACTTTTGAATATAAATAAAACACCTTTTATTTAATCACCATATCGATTACACATCATTCATTGTATAATGTTTCGGTTGATCAACTTAATACTTGAATTAAAATAATAGTCATCCCATGCTCCAAGCATGCACATTATGTTTACCTATGGTACTTACTTTGTGAAATATATCAATTGTAAACATTTCCAATGACACTTATTTCACAATTCCAAATCCTTATCACAAGTGTAAGAATACCAAGTCATTGCCACTTACTGTAATATGTTAGATTCTAAGCTTATATGCAGTGATCCTTTTGTAATGACTATGTACACAAGTCATAGAGACTTTTCCAATTACAAAACTTTCCATTGGAAATTATTACAAGACAATTCCGTAGATACGAAGTCTCATATTCAAAGCACATTCCTTTGAACATAATTCTTGCATAAAAGTTTCTAACTTACTCATAGATTCTTGATATCCAACTCCCATTATGGAAACTTTTCCATAATTGGCATATGACTATCCATTCTTAATAGAATCCTATCTATTCAGAATTATGTCAATATGGTCCATTCATTACTATACTTCCAACTACAAGCGACCAATCTTTAGCTAAACTTAGATCGTCCTTGACAGTTGTTTAATAACTTTAGTCATATCCGATTCTAGTCCGTTTTCCCTTTTAAAGCACTAGGCATTTGGAACATTAGAACACATGGATATTATAGCATATGCAATCGATCCAATATCCGAAGCATATGGGACACGATTCAAAATGTCTTACATAAATACATGATACTTGATCAGTATTTTGCTATAATATTTCCATATATAGAATTTCCAATGTTGAAATATTTCAACGTGATATTCATATATGATCATGACTATGTTTGATTAAACCTTCAATCTAAACTTTTAGATTTGAAATGAAGTATAAGTATCCTCTCCCTGACTATAGCGGAACAACTTTTCAAACTTTGCAACTTTGCAAATTAGAACTTTTATTTTCCTATAAATAGTATTGCTAACTTGCAACACTTCACATAATAATTATGATCCCACTAGCTTAACTATTATTTTGTTACCAGCATAACGTTTATGCTCCCACTAGCTTTGACATGTCTCCAAAATCAGATGGACTTTTAGAAATCAATAATTTATTGACTTTCTTACCAAAGTTTAGATTTCTGATATGAGATGCTTTCATAAGCCTTTATCTAATCTCATACACCTTTTATTAGAAATACCATATGTGTGTCTAAACTATTTCAGAACTTACAGCAATAAGCTCGGAATGTTCAAACTATTTGCCATTTCTCACGATTCGAACTATGAAGAGGGATGTCGTAATCAGAATCGAATTTTAGAACACAATTAACACAACTACTATCTCCTTAAAATCTACTTAGTGAAAGCGTTTCCTCACAATTATTTTCATGAATTGGAGAGAAACCTTAGGTCACTTAGATTTTATGGTGTATGTGTTCCTATCCATGTGAATTTGTTAGTTCCAACCATTATCATAGGATAAGGTCTCTGACAAACTCAACCTCATATGCACTGAACTTGTTCAATCTTAATATATTGCCACTTGGTAGTACAAGGGCCTACCATGTATTCCAAGTTGTTAAGCAGCTCACCCTTACTAATTAATGAACTTTCACTGATCAAGGTGCTTTGCCTTATGTAAGCAATTGAGAACTCATGAAAATCACATGCATAGTCAACTTTAAATGGAATGGGCACAGAAACAAGAATATGTCAACCCGATAGGTTATAAACATCAAGTCGTGTGCTAGTGATTAACAATAGGTTTACTCTTGATTAGTTCTTGAAGATTTTCAAGGCCTTTAAGACTCCCACTGACCTCTTGACATATAAGATTCTTTTGTCAACAAACATTCCTTGACAAACAAATATTCAAGAATTAGTGCGGTTTCTTATCAAGATTAATACTTCACTAAATTAGTCTTAGTTGGTCTTTGTCTTATCCAAAACATCACAACTACTAATTCCAAATGTGCATGAGAAAGAACCATTTCTTACTCCACATTTCATGATGTGTTCTAAATTTACTTAAGATATGTCACTCAATGTACAATCTTGTAGTATGACTCTAAGACTCAATTTTCGAACGAAGTATGATTTATCTTCTTGATTTAACCATTTCAACAATTCATGATTCCTCTTCTTGGTCAGACAAATGCACCAAGGTGTCCTTAGAGGATCAATTGTGATATGGTTTTCATAATCATTAAGATGATCCTAAAACACGATACTAAAGTACTCTCCTTTCCTTTCAGATTGGAGAAACTTTTTATCTTTCTGCCTAATTCGATTCTTATTATTCGTTTTGCTATACCTTGAAAGTTTTTTTTTAATGTTTCAGAATTACACTTAAACTTGTAAGCATAACCATATTTACTAAAATTTTAGTAAATCATGACAAATACTCTTATCGATCTTTGTGGTGGACCTGACCAGTGCACAACAAAGTGTACTAGATCCCCTAGTCCTTCACTTGAATCACATCTATATGTGAACAAGGAATTAGTCTTAATTTCCCAAAGATCAAGGTTCTCATTCATTATACATTACAAGTTGCATGATTCAACTGGGGGCAATTGGCCCTCTTGTGGCCCCTTTGGTTGCAGTGGAAACACAGCAACTCGGACGTCTGTATCACAGGTGCAGGGGTAGTACAATCCCTGCTGAAACGCCCCGTCTTGCCGCACTTATAGCAGCCCGACGATCCCAATCTACATACCCCCTCATGAGGCCTGTCGCATTTCCTGCAGCGGCTCGGTCCTGACTGGCCTTTCGGCCTACCATCTGATCCCTTGGGCTTCTTCCCCGAAGCCCCTCCTGTCTGTCCCTCCTCAGTCTTCCTCTTCTGGACGTGCTCCAGATCTCTCTCTCTCTCTCTCTCTCTCTCTCTCTCTCCCTCGCCCTGGCAATCATAGAGTCCAAGATAGGGCAAGTTGAAAAACTAACATGCTCTCGAATATCAGCTCGGAGCATATCATGGTAGCGGGTCCTCCTCATGTCCTCATCACCCGCATACTGGGGCACTAATAATTCCCTCTCCCGGAACTTGGCGGTGATCTCCGCCACAGTCTCCGCCGTCTGTCTCATATCCAAAAACTCCCTGGCCAGCTGCTGAAGCTCGACACCCAGCGCAAACTCTGCCCTGAACCTGGTCGCAAAGTCCGACCATGTCATAGCCTCGACAGCCGAGGCTCCCAACGAGTCGCTCACGGACTCCCACCAATCCCTAACTCGATCTCGTAAACACCCTATCGTAAATCTCACCTTCGACCCCTCAGAGCAGAAGCAAATCGTCTGTGCAGACTCAATGTCTGCAATCCATCGTCTGGCAGCTATGGGGTCCTTCGCCCCATGAAAATCCGGCGCACCACTGCCCCGAAAGTCCTTGAAGGACAGTGTGCAGGATCCTGACTGGCCAGATGCCATGTCACTCCTGAATGCCCGAAGGCGATCCTCCATCATCTCCAATATCCCTTCCTTGATCGACCCGATGATAATGGGGGTCGACTCGAGGATGCCTCTGGTGATCTCTGACGCGATGAACTCGCGTAGCCCCTCATCTACTGGCTCGGAACCTGATCCCGAACCCGATGCCTCTCTTGTACTGCCAACTGCTAGCCTTGAACGTAGTACCACCAATTTTAAATACAAAAGAAATAACAACTGTTAGCGATACTGATACCTCTGGAGGGATCACACCTACTACAAGTTCCCTGGTCTTATCTTGGCATTCCTCGATTCGGGTACGGATCCTCTGCTTTCAATAGTACGGGCCCATACTACCTTCCACATATATCCATACCTTCTCCAAGGACTGCCTTGACTCCACCAGGCCCCTTTCACTACCGCTGATCTATGCTACTCTTATCCTAGGCTTACCCTAGGAAACCTCTGACTCCACCCAACCCAGTCCTCAGCTGCTGAAGGCCTCTTGGTGATGCCAATTAGCTATTACCTGAATACAATCACATGTGACGAGGCTCGGATAATCCTTCGAGTAAGGGACTCATCCCTACCACGGTTAGGACTCAAACAAGAGCTACGTAATAGGGTCAAATCCAACACTCTGAGATTATTCAACCCTGATCACATGTGACTTTAACGTATTCACCTAACAGCTAACTCCCATCACTTCAAAGCCCACATAGCACAAAGCAACAGCATTTGGACATAAACAAAACAATCTCAAGCAACTCTATCCTCGTAGAGAAAAACTGAACTAGCATACAATGCTAAACTCGCACTATCAGGCATAACCGAAACAGGCCATCCTACTGATGTGTACTCAATTCTAGCATGCAACTTTTCACACACTGAAGCACATAAAGCAGGCACATAAGGCATCACTCCTAGATCCTTAGTCCTATTCTAGCATGTTGTTCTACTGAAACTGATAAGCATAACATAAGCTTGTATGGGTACTTTGGGGAATACTTACTTGAGCTTGGCCGGTCGCGCACTTCACACACTTCGTCCTTTCTTAGAACCCTTTACTAGCCTTTTAGAAAACATTTTCTTTTTCCAAAATCTTTTAATCCCTCGATTTGAGTTCAAACACCCCCGAAGGTGTGTTCAAATCCCTCAAACCAGGGCTCTGATACCAACTTGTAACATCCCAAAAATACGAGCCAAAATTTTCGTTTTTAAAACATGTACTTAGCAAAACATTTAGGAATAAACCATTCAACGATCATTTCATTTCACAAAAGATGTGGCATGTCGGAAAAACATTATCATAATCATAAAAGTGTCAGAGTACAATTTCCCAGGAAGATATCATAATGCGGAATACAAGCAGGTGTGTGATGTACCGCTACCGCGCCAGCTCCTTCCCCTTCAAAGAAGAGGTACCTGAAACCAAAACTGAAAACTGTAAGCACGAAGCTTAGTGAGTTCCCCCAATATACCACATACCATACAATCACATATCATACATACTGCCGGGCAATTCTGGGGTGCCCGACCTACCCGGTACGACCATTCTGGGGTGCCGACCTACCCGTGTCAAGCCGTTCTGGGGTGCTGACTACCCATGTCAAGCCATTCTGGGGTGCTGACTACCCATCGGTCCTAACAACCGATCCTCGGGGACTATTTCACCCCCTACTACTACTTTCACATATATCATAACATAACATATTATCAGACATATCTGGGGTGTCCGATCTACCCTTCGGTCCTAACGACCGAACTTGGGGACTATTCCCCTCCTTCTACCCCTATCACATATAACGTATCATGCCAGCATATAAACATATCATCACATACTGCCAGACATATCTGGGGTGTCTAACCTACCCTTCGGTCCTAACAACCGAACTCTACTACTGTCACATATACATATCATGCCAGCATATAACATATCAGGTAGTAGAAAACCTAGATGATATCACAAAGACATGTTGGATAAGGTGTCTAAGTCCATAACTATTTCGGGCTTGTACTTGACCCGACCCGGCATGGTCCATTTGGGTTGCATGGCACCATGCAATTGGATAGACTAAATGAGAGAAATAACACTTGGAGATTATTAATATATTATAAGTTCTAATATATTAATAATATTATTTGATTAGTTGATCAAAGAATTAATTTGGAATTAATTAAGTGATCAAAGGATAACTAATTAAATATATGGGTTGAATGTGTAAATCATCCATATCTTGTATAGTGGGCTAAGAGGCTCCATGGATTATCAAGTTGGGTTCTACCCATAGGATGCTCCATGGATGCTCCATGGGAGTTACAAACCCATGGGTCATGGAAATGAAGAGTCATGACACATTAGGTTTACATGGTGTAACCCTAGATGTGTCAACACTATATAAGAAGCATATTCTCCACCAAAAATCACTACTACTACTACTAAGAAACAAGAGGGCTTGGCCGATTTTTTGAGAAGTGTGTGTTATCTCAAGAGTCTTTCCAAGAGCATTTGGTGTTGTGTGAAGCATTTGAGGCATCACACTTGGGGTGCTAGGCTCACAAGGTTTCAAGGAACACAAGCAACAACAAGGTAAGTTATTCTATCTATACTTTAAGTTAACATTGTTCCCCATGTATGCTAGATAGGAATATAACCTTGGTATTCAACTTTGCATGATAATTAGACAAACATAGATCCAAGGTTATTAGGGTTGCATGTACACTTAGGAAGTGTTAGAATGCTCAAAACCCATCAGTGGTATCAGAGCCTAGGCTTGTTTGTTTGTTATTTGTGCTTAAAAGTTGAAGAAAGTCGAAAATCTTGCTGTCTGACTGATGGACTCGGCGAGTCCATGGGGAGGACTCGACGAGTTCATGTGTATCTTCAACCTACTCGGCGAGTAGGTTTATGCACTCGGCGAGTAGGGTCGACAGAGTGTAGAATTTCGACTTGAGTTGCTGGAAATGGATTAGAATCATTACCCTAAAATGTTTTGGTACTTGAAAACTTATTTTAGAAGGTGTAATGTGTTTTCTAATTCATTTACAACAACTAGTTATCAAAATTACAAAGATTAAATGTGATTTTGATTCTTGAAAGTGTTCATATTCATGTTCTTGTTCTTATGATGTTTAGATGATCATAGGAATTATTTGTAACCTATGTGGTAGATTAATTTATGATCATAATGTGTTTTAATGGAGTCCATAACTTGTCCTCAAGTTATGGAAAACCAAAAGTCTCTTGGATTAAAAACCATTAAAAGAACACAAGAGTTAGAAAAATGAAAAGTCCTCATTTTATTACTCTATTAAACTCATAAGTTACAAGAAATGAAAAGTTTTGGAAGTTTACAAAACTTGCCCTCAAGTTTTGGAACAAGTAAAGTTAAGTTAAAACTTTAGTTCCAACCCCTAGAATTTTAAAAGTTAAAATTCAACCCTTATACTTATATTATTATGATTTAATAATTATATATATATATATGTATAAGAACAAAGTCGTCTTACCGCTAGTACGCCTCATTCACGAAGCCGGTCTATAAGGTGGGTATAAGGTTGTTGCCTATAAAATGGTGACTTAATGGGTGTCCACTCTCACCCACCGCTTGCTTGATCGGTGGAGGGTCGTTAGCCGAACGGGTAAGACAAGGACTTATTAATTCTCATTCAAAGTATGATGAATATTATAAAGTAACTAAATGTTTTATTAAATTCCCAATCTTAGTTACTTTAGGAAAAATGTGAATAAGGTGCTATTCCATGAAATTACACTTTACACTTTGATTAAGTCGTTGGTGGAGCGTGTGTGGTTAACCGGCACACTAACTTGGACTTAACAAGGTAGGTAAAGGGTGACTTAGGGTTTATTATAGTATCGATGGAGCGTGTGTGGTTAACCGGCACATCGATTGAGTGATAAACTTTAAGGGTACCAAGTGATTTGCATGGTTACTTCACACCTCGTTTTGTGATCCTCGGTATCCCAGTCACAAAACTTGGAGGGCACACTCGAGATTGAAACATGCCTTTGAAAAGTTCATTGAATCTCAAAGAATCTAGGAATTTCTAAGAACCATTCAAAAAAAAAAAAAAACCTAATAGTAAAATATTGTGGTTTTCGTGGTGGAAATTGGTGAATCGTCATTCACCTACCTTTCAAATATGATATAGCTTAGATTACGGCATACCTCTTCTAAGTTATATTATATTGTGATTGGATCCTAGCCTTAATATTACATTTGGGTGTTTTATTAAGGACTCTCTTATATCTAAACTAATCTTGTCCTCTCTCCTTCAGATGTCTTTCAATAATGCTTCTGGCTCTAATCCTAATGGCTCCTTTTCCCTTATGAACTTGTGTGGGAAAGTCACCTTTGATGGATCCAACTTTAATGAGTGGATCAGAAACATCAGGATGATTACCCGCTACGAGGACAAAGAATATGTCCTTGACAAGGAGCTTAAGGAGATTAATGAGTCCACTGCAACTCCTCAGGAGATCGCTGAATTTCGGGCGCATGAAAGGGATGCTACGAAAGTGGCTTGCATCATGACTGCCACGATGACAGCGGAACTCCAAAAGTCTTATGAAGATTTCTACCCTTATGACATGCACCAAGATTTGATGGAAAGATACCATCAAAGTGCAAGACAAGAGAGGTATGAGATCATCTGCTCCATGATAACAACCATGATGAAGGACGGGGAATCCGTCACGAGCCACATGCAGAAAATGCAAAGGTATGTGGATCGTTTGCTGAAGCTTAATGTGAACTTCCCGGAGGATCTTGCAATAGATATTATTTTGCATTCCTTACCATCGTGCTATGATCAATTCCGCATGACATATCACATGAACAAGGAAGAAGTCACCCTCAGCAAACTTCAGGGACTTCTCAAGACCGCAGAAACAGGTCTTAAGGGGAAGTCGGTTGCTATCACTCCTACTCAAAATTCTACTCCGGTTTTGGCAATCGGGAAGAATCGAGGGAGGAAGAGAAAGAGCTCTTCTAAGGGTACCAAGGCTCGGACCCTTGATGGCTCTTCTTCAAGTGGAACCAAGAAAGGTTTCGTTACTCCTTCTTCTGACCCAAAAGAGGCTGAATGCTTCTATTGCCATGAAAAAGCTCATTGGAAGCGGAACTGCCCAAAATACCAGCAAGATGTGAAGGATGGGAAAGTTAAACCCAACCATGCAGGTATTTACACTATCATTTCTAATAACTCACCCCATTCTAAGTCTTGGGTCCTTGATACCGGTTGTGGTATTCACATTTGTTGTGACTTGCAGGGACTAAGAAGAAGTGAGGATGTGGAGCAAGGAAGGATAAACTTGATCATGGGGAATAGGAAAGCTATACCTGTTACCAAGATTGGAGTTTATACTTTATCGCTAAGTAGTGGGTTTAGTTTAGATTTGAATAAGTGTTGTTATTCGCCAGGAATGGCAAGAAATATTATTTCCTTTCATGCTTTGTACAAACAAGGGTTTACCTTTTCATTCAATAATGAAGTTGGTTCTATAGATGTGTTCTATAATAATGTCTTTTATTTTAAAGCATTACCTTGTGATGGTGTGTATGAAGCTGTATCTGTTGTAGATAACTTGGGAAATAATGTTTTGTGTATTGATTCTACTAATAATAACTTGGATAAAGCATCTTTATGGCATTGTCGTCTTGGACATATAAGCAAGAAACGCATAGGCCAACTCCAAAAGGATGGAGTCTTGGAGTCGTTTGACCTAAAGTCAGATGATAGTTGCGAATCATGCTTACTTGGAAAAATGACAAAGTCACCCTTCACAGGTTCATGTGAGAGGGGTGAAGGTTTGTTGGACCTTATACACACGGATGTGTGTGGACCATTCAAACATGCCACAAGGGATGCTAATCGTTATTATTTGACTTTTACTGATGATTATAGTAGATATGGATATGTCTACTTGATCAAGCATAAGTCAGAGACTTTCGAGAGGTTTAAGGAATTTAAACAGGAAGTCGAGAATCAATTGGGCAGGAACATTAAGATGCTTCGATCCGATCGTGGTGGTGAGTATCTTAGTTCAGAGTTCCTCGACTATCTAAGGGAATGTGGGATAGTCTCACAATTGACACCTCCCAGGACACCACAGTTGAATGGTGTGGCTGAGAGGCGTAATCGAACCTTGTTGGATATGGTTCGTTCCATGATGAGTCGAGCCACGCTACCAATCTCATTCTGGGGGTATGCCTTAGAGACTGCCGCCCATATTCTTAATCTAGTCCCTACAAAGAAAGTTGCCAAAACTCCTCACGAGATGTGGACTGGTAAAGTACCTAAACTAGACCACATCAAGATTTGGGGTTGTGAGGCTTTCGTGAGACGCGAGACTCATGATAAGCTCGAACCTCGAAGCGAGAGGTGTATTTTCATCGGCTACCCACAGCATTCCTTTGGTTACCTCTTCTACAGACCTAGTGACAATGTGGTCTTTGTAGCAAGAAGAGGAGTCTTTCGAGAAAGAGAGTTTATAAGCCAAGGAGACAGTGGGAGGCAAATTGATCTTGAAGAAATTCAAGAATCAAGCGGTGAAGGAACTTCAAACTCTAGCCCTCAACTTGAGGAGGAAACTCCTGTTGAGCCAATTGACAAATCTGTACCTCTGAGACGTTCCACGAGAGTTAGGAGTGCACCTGAGCATTACTATGGATTCCATATTACTGCAGAAGGTGAGACACTTATTAGTGATGAGACACTAGTAAGTCAAGATGACCCTAACAGCTACGAGGAAGCCATGGCAGGCCCCGAGTCTGCAAAATGGAGAGAGGCTATGGATAGCGAGATACAATCCATGTATGACAATCAAGTTTGGAACTTGGTTGAGAATGTACCAGGTCGTAAGACAGTAGGGTGCAAATGGGTCTTCAAGAAGAAGACCGACATGGATGGTAAAGTACACACTTATAAGGCTAGACTGGTTGCAAAGGGCTTCTCTCAAATTCCTGGAGTGGACTATGATGAGACCTTTTCTCCAGTAGCCAAGATTAAGTCTATTCGGGTTCTGTTAGCCATAGCTGCATTTCATGATTATGAAATTTGGCAGATGGATGTCAAAACCGCTTTCCTTAATGGGAAGTTGGCTGAAGATGTTTACATGAGTCAGCCAGAGGGTTTTGTCAGCAACGAGTACCCTAATAGAGTGTGTAAGCTTGAGAAATCCATTTATGGATTGAAGCAAGCACCTCGCAGATGGAATCTTTGCTTTGATGAAAAGGTCAAGGAATTTGGCTTTTCTAGGAGTGAAGATGAATCTTGTGTGTATGTCAAGGCTAGTGGGAGTATAGTTAGCTTTTTGGTATTGTATGTGGATGACATACTACTCATAGGAAACGACATTCCAACCCTGCAGGAAGTAAAGTCCTGGCTTGGGAAGTGTTTCGCTATGAAGGACCTAGGTGAAGCTGCCTATATTCTAGGGATAAGAATCTTGAGAGATCGGAGTAAAAGACTAATTGGACTTAGTCAGAGTACCTACTTGGATAAAGTGCTGAAGCGATTCAGCATGCAGGATTCCAAGAAAGGAGAGTTACCCATCCAGAGTAACACCAGATTGAGTAAGACACAAAGCCCTAGCACTGAGGCTGAGATAGCAGAAATGAGTCGAACACCTTACGCTTCGGCTGTAGGATCGATCATGTATGCTATGACGTGTACTCGACCCGATGTAGCTTTTGCCTTGAGCATGGTTAGCAGGTATCAGGCGAACCCTGGCAAGGCACACTGGACTGCGGTAAAGAATATCCTCAAGTACCTACGAAGGACTAAGGACTGGGTCCTTACCCTTGGTGGAAATGATGACTTGAGAGTTGTAGGGTATAGTGATGCTAGCTTTCAGACTGATAGGGATAATTTCCGCTCTCAGTCGGGCTGGGTCTTTACCCTAAACGGAGGAGCAATTTCTTGGAAGAGTTCCAAGCAAGAGACAGTGGCTGATTCTACTTGTGAATCAGAGTATATTGCAGCTAGTGAAGCAGCAAAGGAAGCGATATGGCTGAAGAACTTCATTGGAGACCTTGGAGTTGTACCAGCTATTAAAGAGCCAATGGAAATTTTCTGTGATAGTGAAAGTGCTGTTGCCTTAGCCAAGGAACCAAGGGATCATGGGAGATCCAGACACATCGACAGAAAATACCATTTCATTAGACATCGGATCGAAGAAGGACTCCTCGTGGCAAAGAGGGTATCATCGGATGAGAACCCAGCAGATCCCCTCACGAAGGGACTGAGTAGGGTTAAGCATCTCCAGCATGCTCGGAGCATAGGGCTGAAGGATGATATAAGTTTTAGTAGTTAGATAACTCAGAAATTTGTAAAGTGTAATTGACATTTGATGATGAATAAAAGGTGTTTTATTTATGAGTAAAGTGTTGCTATCTCTTGTCAATCGTTTACTATATTTCTTTTGCATGTTTTGACTTCCAGAATAATTTTGTTTGGTATAACATATTATTCAAACCTCCACAGTCGGTCATATGTCGGAAGTAGGTATGAATCAAGACTGTCATGATGGGTTGTAGAGGTCTAAGGTGTTGGACAAGGCTACAACAATCATGAGTGCTCATAAGTTCTGAGCATTGGACTCAACCCACGCTCACTGGAATCACTTCATGGAATTCTATCTCGAGTGATCGTGAGACGGTAATATCATATAAGTCTTCAAACCTAGAGATATGATTTGTTACTTACGAGTTGGTTATGCATTGACTGTACGAAACCGCATTGGTAACTCGATGTTATAAAACGTACTTTTGTGTGTAATTCAATAAGTGGTAGAACAAACATATGAGTCGAAGTTTATCTGTTCCTTCTTGGATTAGAAGCTGATATCTGGGCCCCTCGATGATTTTGTTTTGACCAATGTACCGGGCCCGGTCAGAACTAAGTTGATGTGTTCAATTAAGTTCTATGTCAAACAAATCGGAAATCGGGAAACAAATGCTGGACAATAAGTAAGACAATGTTCCATGTATTTGTCCGGCTGATATCTAGAACGGAGGATTATATGATCACTTATCTTAAATGGCGTACTATCATCTTCTCAGTTCTGAGAGACCTTGAAAGAGCTACGATTGCCGGTCGGTTCCTGAAGTACTAGAGATATAGTTATTAGACTTATCCAAGTGGGAGACTGTTGGATAAGGTGTCTAAGTCCATAACTATTTCGGGCTTGTACTTGACCCGACCCGGCATGGTCCATTTGGGTTGCATGGCACCATGCAATTGGATAGACTAAATGAGAGAAATAACACTTGGAGATTATTAATATATTATAAGTTCTAATATATTAATAATATTATTTGATTAGTTGATCAAAGAATTAATTTGGAATTAATTAAGTGATCAAAGGATAACTAATTAAATATATGGGTTGAATGTGTAAATCATCCATATCTTGTATAGTGGGCTAAGAGGCTCCATGGATTATCAAGTTGGGTTCTACCCATAGGATGCTCCATGGATGCTCCATGGGAGTTACAAACCCATGGGTCATGGAAATGAAGAGTCATGACACATTAGGTTTACATGGTGTAACCCTAGATGTGTCAACACTATATAAGAAGCATATTCTCCACCAAAAATCACTACTACTACTACTAAGAAACAAGAGGGCTTGGCCGATTTTTTGAGAAGTGTGTGTTATCTCAAGAGTCTTTCCAAGAGCATTTGGTGTTGTGTGAAGCATTTGAGGCATCACACTTGGGGTGCTAGGCTCACAAGGTTTCAAGGAACACAAGCAACAACAAGGTAAGTTATTATATCTATACTTTAAGTTAAAATTGTTCCCCATGTATGCTAGATAGGAATATAACCTTGGTATTCAACTTTGCATGATAATTAGACAAACATAGATCCAAGGTTATTAGGGTTGCATGTACACTTAGGAAGTGTTAGAATGCTCAAAACCCATCAAGACAATCATCTAACATACAACTCCTACTGGTGGGCCGACATTGTGGCCGTAGACCCACCGCTACTGGAAGGTAACTCACCTCGATGTAGCTGCTTATCTGTGTGGGAATGGTCTGTCTGCTGCTGCTGCTTCGGAAATCCTCCGATTGTGATTCCCACCAAACACTTAATCAAATACTGCTAACCGCCCTCAGGGTAGCCAACTCGCCGAGTCCCTTTCCCTTAGTCTGACCATAAGTCCGTCTCTACTCATCGAGTTAAGCGTAGACTCGACGAGTTTTCCTTCTATACCCAAGGCCAATAGTCCTTCATCCTACTCGCCGAGTTGTATGAACAACTCGCCGAGTTGTTCTTGAGACAAGGAGATTGTCGTGAACTCGCCGAGTCGTTGCATTGACTCGCCGAGTGACTTCATGAGTGAGTCTGGCTTCCAACCCACTGAGTCATACCCTATGACTCACCACTCCGACTCGCAACACAAAAAGGGGAACAACCCGGGGACTCGCGGCCCGACTCACCGAGTCAGATGAACGACTCGCCGAGTCTGCCTCATGCAAAAACTATACACGTGATTTTGCTTGAATCCAGTCCATGCCATTCATAGATCTGGGTTCCTAGGGCCTGGTTTACACGTAAAGTTTCCAACTTTACTTGTAGATAATCACCAATGAAGGTTTTAGGGCTCAAAGTGCACCAAAAGGGGTAGATCTAGGACTTTCATGCAATATGACTCCATAAAGGCAGTAGATCCAAGCTCCAGGGACTAAATCATGCCTAGATCTAAAGGCTAACAACTTATTACAACCCACCAAGCACAAACAAGCTTGAAGAATGGCTCAAAAAGGACTATCATGAAGCTATTAGGGACTACAAGCTTGAAAACAAAGGGGAAACGAGCTATACCTCAAGGAAAACGTTGAGATGTCACAAAAATGCTTGGCCTCCTTCTCCTCTTCTTGATCTACTCTTCTTTCTCCTCAAAAACTTCAAGAACACACCCAAAACACTTCAATCTCAAAAGGAAAAAGGGCAAAGATGATGTTGGGAGCTCTGAGGGTGAATGGGGGTGAGGTTGGGGCGGAAATGAGTGTTTAAATAGGGTGCAAACCCTTGAAATTTAGGGTTTCAACAGACCGCGGTGACTCGCTGAGTCCAGAATATGGACTCGCCGAGTTGCCAACTTAAACGTGCCCCCGGACCGCGTTCCTACTCGGCGAGTCGGACCTACAACTTGCCGAGTCCAAGGCTAGAATGACAATTACTAAGATAAATTTTACGTACCAAGAACCACGTGCTACAAATCTCCCCCACTTATTTTAGACTTCGTCCTTGAAGTCTGCCGCTCGATCCTGAAACAGCTCGGGGTAATGCTCCATCATCTCTTCCACCGGCTCCCAAGTCCATTTCGAACCCTTGCGGTGCTACCATTGCACTTTCACTAGCTCCACCCTCTTGTTCCTTAGGTCCTTCGACTTCCGGTTGAGAATTGCGACTGGGCGCTCAATGTAATTCAGGCTGTCATCAACCTGTATATCCTCTAATGGCACCACCGCTGAATCATCCACGAGACACTTCCGCAGCTGGGAGACATGGAAGGTGTTGTGGATCTGGTTGAGCTAGGCTGGCGGATCCAGCCTATATGCCACCTTGCCCACCCGAGCTACAACCCTGAACGGTCCAATGAATCTCGGGCCCAACTTGCCCCGCTTCCTGAATCGAATGACGCCTTTCCAAGGTGACACCTTCAGGAGAACCATATCCCCGACCTGGAACTCCAAGTTTGATTGACGTTTGTCGGCATAACTTTTCTGCCGACTCTGCGCAGTCTGAAGCCTGCTCCGAACCCGCTGGATTCTCTCGGTCATCTTGAGCACCACCTCGGTGCTCCCCATGACCCTCTGGCCAACTTCACCCCAACATATCGGGGTTCTGCACCTCCGACAGTAAAACATCTCGAATGGGGGACGGTCAATACTCGCGTGATAGCTGTTGTTGTACGAGAGCTCAGCCAAGGGAAGATAGGTATCCCAGCTACCACCGAAATCTAACACGCACGCCCGCAACATATCCTCCAAAGTCTGGATGGTCCGCTCACTATGACCATCCGTCTGCGGGTGAAAAGCGGTGCTAAAATGCAGACGAGTGCCCAACTCATCATGAAACCTCTTCCAAAACCTGGAAGTGAACCGTACATCTCGATCTGATATCACTGACACTGGCACCCCGTGCCGCGCCACTATCTCCCTGATATAGATATCGGCCAACTTTTCGGCCGAGATACTCTCCGGAATCGGAATAAAATGGGCGCTCTTGGTCAACCGATCCACGATGACCTAAATCGAATCTACTCCTCGCGCCGTTTGTGGAAGCTTCGTGATAAAATCCATCGTAATATCCTCCCATTTCCACAACGGGATATCCAACGGCTGCATCTTGCCGTGCGGTCTCTGATGCTCGGCCTTGACCTTCCTGCAGGTCAAACACCGCTCGACGTACCACGCCACATCCCGCTTCATGCAGGGCCACCAATAGTCCAGGCGAAGATCCCGATACATCTTCGTTGCCCCTGGATGAATAGAGAATCGGGATTTGTGTGCCTCCTCCATCAAGATATGGCGCACGCCTCCATGATATGGCACCCACACCCTACGGTGTAGTGTCAATAACCCCCGGCTATCATAATCAAAGGAGGTGACTTGACCCACTATTCGCTCACTCTTCCGATGCTCCTCCTTCATAGCCTCCTGTTGAGCCTCCCGAATCTGCTCCAACAAGGGAGTCACCACAGTCATCCTCATGCAAACATCCTTGATCGGCGCCGCCTTGCGGCTAAGCGCATCGGCCACCACATTGGCCTTCCCCGGGTGGTAAAGGATCTCGCAATCATAATCCTTCACCACGTCCAACCACTGACACTGCGTCATGTTCAGATTCGGCTGATCCATGAGGTACCTCAAACTCTTGTGGTCCGTGTAAATGGTACAACAAACCCCGTAAAGGTAATGCCGCCATATCTTGAGGGCGAAGACCACCGCCCCCAACTCTAAATCGTGCGTCGGGTAGTTCGCCTCGTGAGGCTTCAGCTACCTCGAGGCATAAGCAATGACATTCCCCCTCTGCATCAACACTGCGCCTAAACCTAAGATCGACGCATCGCAATATACCACAAAATCCTCCACGCCCTCGGGTAGGGCTAAGATCGGCGCCTCGCACAATCTCTGCCTCAGAGTCTCGAACGCTGCTTGCTGCTCAGGCCCCCATCAAAAGACCACGGCCTTCCTAGTCAACCGTGTCAGGGGTACGGCTATCTTGGAGAAATCCTGAATGAACCTCTGATAGTAGCCTGCTAATCCTAGGAAACTCCGAATCTCAAATGGAGACTTCGGTACCTCCCACCTCATCACGGCCTCCACCTTGGCCAGGTCTACTGAAATCCCGTTCTAGTTGACGAGGTGCCCAAGGAACCGCACCTCGCGCAACCAAAACTCACATTTGGAGAACTTGGCGTACAAGCTCTCCCTCCTCAGGGTCTCCAAAACTTCTCTCAAATGCTCCTCGTGCTCCTCCTGTGTCTTGGAATAAACCAAGATGTCATCAATGAAAACTATCACAGACCGATCCAGCATCGGCCTGCACACACGGTTCATGAGGTCCATGAACGCAGCAGGAGCATTGGTGAGCCCAAACGGCATCACCACGAACTCATAATGGCCATAACACGTTCAAAACGCGGTCTTTTGTATATCCTCCTCTCTAACCCTCATCTGATGATAGCCTGAACGCAAATCGATCTTGGAGAACCAAGATGCTCCCTGCAACTGATCAAAGAGATCATCAATCCTCAGGAGTGGGTAACAGTTCTTCACCATTACCTTATTCAGCTCCTAATAATCTATACACATCCGATGCGACCCATCCTTCTTCTTCACAAACAGGATCGGGGCTCCCCAGGGTGAACTGCTCGGACGAATAAATCCCTTGTCCAGCAGCTCCTGCAGCTGCGTAGACAACTCCAGCATCTCGGGAGGAGCTAACCGATAGGGTGCCTTGGCTATCGGAGCCGCACCAGGAACTCGGTCGATCCTGAACTCTACCTGGCGCTCCGGAGGTATTCCAGGAAGCTCCTCCAGGAACACATCAGCATAGTCTCGTACCACCGGAACCTCGCTCACCGTCGCCTTACCCGTCTCCCGGGTATCCATAACATATGCGACATAGCCCGCGCATCCATACTGAAGGTAGCGCCTAGCTCTCGCTGCTGAACATACTATAGGTCCACGCTGTGGCCTCTCGTCGTGGATCACCATCTCTCCCCCGCTTGGGGTCCTGACCCGCACTAGCTGTTGTGCGCAATCTATCACCGCCCCATTAGGGCTCAACCAATCCATGCCTATAATCACCTTGTTCCCCCACAACGGTATGGGAACCAAATCCACCAAATAACGCTCCTCAAATAACCTCAAAACACAATCCTTGAACACTGCTGATGCTCGCACTGATCGATCATCAGCAATCTCTACCTTTAAAGGGCAATCCAACATGCTCGAGGACTCAGTAAACCTCTTGCTAAGCGCAAGGGAAACAAATGATCAGGTGGCACCCGAGTCGAACAACACCTGAACCGGAATACCGTTCACATGGAACGATCCTAATGCATATACACAGAGCACAAATCAATAACATAACATCATAAAATAAAATAGAGGGAAAGAATCATACCCGTCACCACATCGGGTGCGGCGCGTGCCTCTTCTGCAGTCAGCTGAAACGCCCGACTCCTCACCACTGGAGCCTCTGCCTTGCCCTTCCGGCCATCTATAATCCGCAGGGTAGCTGGAGCTGGCACCTTAACCGGCGCTGATGATGTCAAGTGGGGGCAATTGGCCCTCTTGCGGCCTCTCTGGTTGTAGTGGAAACTAGGAAGCATGTTAGTTTAATCAACAAGAGGTTAATTGAATGACTAATTTGATTCACTATATTTACAGGTCTTGCTTGATACGAACTGAACACTAGGAAGCATGTTAGTTTAATCAACTGATCACTGTTTAAATTGACTTGTTTGCTAAAGGATTAGTTATAGTGAATGCGAATCTAATCATTTTAGGAATCGATGAACATGAATAAATGAATTTGTGTATGCAATTATCTATGTTTTTAAGGTGTAATTTATCTAAACCAAAGTACCTGAAGAGATTTGCTTTCATGTTAGTTTATCGAGAGTAGTTAATTAATTGTTAGTTTGATATTTATTTCTTTATTCTTTTCGTGTGACATATAACCTATAACCAAATATATTAAATTAATCCACCGTTCCCTGTGATCGACACCCGACTTACCTAAGCTATACTGTAATCTGACTAGGTACACTGCCTATAAGTGCATAGATAGTCTAAGTTTGTTAGGTTATAAATATTAAAATTAGTGGGTACTTTTGTGCACATCAAGAACCATATCAAAATTGGTCTTCTAAGGACATCTTAGTGCATTCTTATGACTAAGAAGAGGAATCTTGAGTTGTTGGAATGGTTAAATCAAGAAGATGAGTCATACTTTGTTCCAAAACATGTCTTAGAGTTATACTCCAAGACTATAAGTTGAGTGACATATCTTAAAGAAAGGTTTATAACACTTGTGAAATGTAAGAGTAAAAGTGTCCTACTCTTGTACATTTGAAATTGGTAAGTTGTGAGGTTTTAGATAAAACAAAGACCACCTAAGGCCAATTGTGTGAAGTGTTTGTGTTGATAAAGAATCCGCACTATCTCTTGAATATTTGGAAAGAGAGTCTTATATGTCAAGAGGACAGTGGGAGTCTTAAAGATCCTGGAAGAATTTCAAGAGCTAATCAAGAATAAAAGCCTGTAGTTTGACACTAGCACACGACGTGAGATTTATAACCTATTGTGTTTACTTCTGTGCCCATTCCAGTGAAAGTTGGCTTTGCATATGAGTTCTGAGAGTTCTCAATTGATTGCATAACAACTTGGAAGCAATGATAGGTCCTTGTGTTGCCAGGTGGCAAGAAGTTAAGACTGCACAAGTTCAATCCATATGAGTTTGGATTTGTCACTAACCTTGTCTTGTGATTATGGTTTTGACAAATTCACATTGATAGGAACACATACACCATAAAATCTAAGTGTCATAAGGTTTCTATCCGATTCATGAAAATGATGGTGAGGAAACGCTTTCACTAAGTAGATTTTAAGGAGATAGCAAATGTGATATTTGCATTCTATAAGCCGTTAGTGGAGCATGTGTGGTTAACCGGCACACTAACATGAACTTGTGAGGAATGGAAAAGGTCTAAACAATTGCGACTATGATTATGACATCCCTTTTCGTAATTCTGAAATTGTTTAGAAACACATGTGTGCTATCTAAGGAAAGGTGTATGATTTTGATTAAGTTTTTTTTTATCAAAGCATCTCGTATCAGAAGTTTGAAATTTGGTAAGAAAGTCAATAAAGTATTGATTTCTAGAAGTCCAGTTGATTTCTGAGCACATGTCAAAGCTAGTGGGAGCATAAGTGTTATGCTAATAATCATCATGTTAGTGGGAGCATGATAATTATGATAAAGGTTGCAAGTTAGCAATGTTAATTATAGAAAACAAAAGGTTTCAATTGGGAAAAAGTTGTTTTGCTATAATTAAGGGAGAGGAAATTATACTTCATCTCAAATCTATGAGCTTAGATCGTGAGATTTTAATCAAATTTAGCCAAGTATATATATGAATGTTATGTTGGAATGACTCAACATAAGGAAATTCTATCTATGGGTATATTATTTGCGTTCTAAAATTCGATTATGATTATGGCATCCCTTTTCATAATCTGAATTGTGAGAACTTGGCAAATAGAAACATTGTAGCAAAAGGACTGGTCTAGTATCATGTCTTTATGTGAGACATCATGAATCGTGTCCCATATGCTTCGGATATAGGATCGATTGCATGTGTTATAATATTCATTCTTTCTAAAATTTTCCAAATTCCTGGGGAAAAGGTCTAGAATTGGATATGACTAAAATAATTAAGCAATTGTCGAGGACAATCTAAGGATTACCAAAGATTGGTTGCTCAGGGACAATTGGAAGTATAGTGTTAATTTTGGAAGGACCATATTGACATATTCTGAAAAGAGAAAACTCTTGTTCAAGAGTAATAGTCAAAAGGGTAATATGGAAATATTCCCATAGGTGGAATTTATTTGTCAAATCTGTGTAAGATTAGGAAACTTAATGCAAAAAGGATGTTCAAAGGAATGTACTTTGAATTTAAGAGTTCGTTTCCATGGAATGATCTCCATTGGAATACTCTGTAATGTCTGTTGCCAAGTCTTTGTGACTTTGTGAATAATCATTACAAGAGGATCAATGCATATAAGTTTAGAATCTAACAGATTTAGGTAAATGGCAGGAGTTTGGAATTCTTGCATTTGCAGTAAGTATTTGGGATTGTGAAATGAGAATCATTGGAATTATCTTCAATCGATCTATTTCACAAAGTAAAGATCATAGACAAACATAGTGTGCATACTTGGTGTATGGCATGACTAGTGTTTAGAAAAACATAGTGTACATGCCTGGAGCATGGGACAACTATTGTTTTTAATTCAAGCATAAAGTTGATAGTTTGAAACAGTATGCAATGAATGATGGGTAATCAATATGGTGATAAATAAAAGATGTTATATTTATATTCATAAGTTTTGAGACCATATTGGATTCGATTATTCTTACGTTTCACTTTGCATGTTTTGACTTCCAGAATAACTAGGTCGTTCTTCCTGAATGACTAAGTTATTCAAACCATCCACAGTCGATCATATGTTGGAAGTATATATGAATCAAGACTGTCATGGGTTGGCTTGTAGAGGTCTAAGATGTTGGACAAAATGGTGCTACAACACTCGTGAGTGCTCATAAGTTCTGAGTATTGGATTCAACCCACGCTCATTGGAATCACTTCATGGATTTTATCATGAGTGATCATGAGACGATAATATCTTATATTCTTCAAACCTAGAGATATGAGTGGTTACTATGAGTTGGTTATACATTGATCGCACGAAAACGCATTGGTAACTCGATGTTATAAAACATGACTTTGTGTATGATTCAACAAGTAGTAGAACAAGCCATATGAGTCGAAGTTTATCCATTCCTTTTACCTTCGGGATAAAAGCGATATATGTGGGCCCCTCGATGATTTAGTGATGACACCCCGAAGTGCTTGGCCAAGCCAGGACTAATGTCATTTGTTCAATTAGTCGGTCGTCATGAATCGAAAATCAAGAAACAACAAATGGACAGAGACAATGATTTATAATCCATGTCTCAGTCCATATGATATCTATAATGGAGTAATATATTATTCCTTATCTAATGGACAAGTCATTGACAAAGGTCAGAGTTCATTGACAAGGTCAGAGTTCGACAGCGGCTTTTGAGAGCTACGATTGACAGTTGGTTTTTGAAGTCATACACAGTAATAGTTTTAGACTTATCCAAGTGGGAGACTATTGGATTAGTGTCTAATTCCATAACTATAATTGGTATGTACTTGACCCGACTCGGCATGGTCCATTTAGGTTGCATGGCATCAGAACATTTGGATAGACCGTTTGTGAGAAGAGGACATTTGTTACATATTAATATATTATAAGTTCTAATATATTAATATGAAATCATGTTATTTAATTAGTATTGATCAAGAATTAATTTGGACTTAATTTAGTGATCAAAAAAGACTAATTAAATATATGGGGATTGATTGTGTAAATCATTCATTCTTATATATGTGGGCTTATGATCCATGATTCCTTATGTTGGGTTTAACCCATGTGGTGACCCATGGATACTCCATGGAGCTTAAAACCCATGGAGCATAAGGAATGGGTAAAGTCACGGGTTACATGGTGTAACCCTAATGTGCACACTATATAACGACCCGTTTAGCTCAAGAAATTGGCACTAGTGATACATATATGAGGGCTAGCCGATTTGAGCATGGGTGTCTTCTTCTCATGGCTATTCCATGTGTTGGTGATGTTGTGTGAACCATTTGAGGTGTCACACTTGGGGCACTAGGCTCTCGAGCTTCATGAGGTGTCTTCTTCTCATGGCTATCCCAATGACAGTCAATTTACAGGCCGCTTCCTTAAACACGCCTTATAGACCAACTTCACGAATGAGGCCTACTAATGGTAAGACTGACTTTTAACTTATACATATATAATATATTAAACTTTTAATTTTATATAGTATATGGGTATATTTTACACTTTTAAAATACTAGATTGTTTCATCTATTAATAAATTAAACTTTTAATTTAACTAACTTTAACCCATATGACTATGGATTTATTAATTCTCTTTTAATTTAGCACTTTAATCAATTTAATAAATTCCATAATGTGTAATTGAACTATTCAAAGCATCAAGGTTATAAAAATTCAGAATTAAAAACTATTTAATTAATTTTTAAGTTATGCACCTTTTTGAAACCTTTCAATTACTAGATGTTTTAGAATTCAGTATTTCAAATTAAAACATTTTAATTGAACTTTTCAAAATCCAAAATTTAATTCAAAAAACTCTTGAATTCTAAACTTGATGGCAAATTTTGTAACTCCTTAATTTTTTTTTTGAGTTTCAAAACTTGATGGCAAGTTTTATAACTCTCTTTACTCATAAAAGAGACTTTCCAAGTTCCATAACTTGAGGACATGTTATGAAACTCTTCAAACCATTTAGTTTAAATTTTAAACTAATAAAATAATCATATAATTTTATCTTTTACTAATTTGAACTAATTCAATTCATATGGCTAGATAATTTCAAATTCTACAAATAATTTGTTTTTCAAAAAATCAAGTAATTATCTTAGAATTTGACAATCATCATGTTATTGGATGGGGACAATCATTACCATATCAGTAAAATCGAATTTTGAGGAGCCAAAACATTTTGTGGTAATAATCCTAATCCAAAACAGACCAAAAACTCGAAAAATCTATCATCTAATGATCCAACTTGTCGAGCCAGGCTATGGACTTGTAAAGTTCATGGTCATGTGAGCCAACTCGTCGATTTCACTCATGGAACTCGTCGAGTCCAACAGTCAAACAACAATTTTTTCAATTTTTTCAACTTTGAACAATTAAACAATGCACCTATATAACAAAAAACAACCCATGGCTCTGATACCACTATTGGGTTTTATGTACTATAACACTCCTTTAGTGCACATACAACCCTAATGCTTTGGATCTAAGTTTTCTCTAGTTATACATGCAACAAAAAATTATCCAAAGCATGAAACCTATCTAGCATATAAACTTGGTACATGAATCATAAAACTAGTTAGAAGAATACCACTTATTTGTAGCTTGTAGTTGTTGGCCTTTCAAGAGCTTGGCACCTCAAGTGTGATGCCTCAAACAAGTCACAAACACCATAAAAAAATGGAGGACTTTGAGAGAGAGGCTAGAACCACTAAAATCGGCTAGGGTTCTCTTATAACCCTTGGGGTGGTGAATTAGAGCTTAGGGGTTACTTTTATAGTGTGGAATTCCTAGGGTTTCAACTTGTAAACCCTAATTCATTCCTTGGGCCTTTAATCCAATAATCCATATGATAAGCCCTATGGAATAACACTTCATAGACTCTTATATAAACTTAGTCCATCAATAATCAATCATGGATCATTGGGCCAAACTATATGTATTACTGATTTACTTAATCAGTCCCCTTAATTTAATTAATCTCTTTTGATCACTAAATTAATTCCAAATTAATTCTTGACCAATATTAATTAAATAATATGATTTCTCAATTAATATATTATACTTATAATATATTAATAAATCACAAATAACCTCTTTCTCAAATATCCATCCTATTAAATTGTTCTGGTGAAGGCACCCCAAAATGGACCATGCTACTCTTGGGTCAAGTACATACCAATTATAGTTATAGGCTTAGACACCTAATCCAACAAGAGGTTCCACGATGAGTTGGGGACTCGTCTTCATTTCAGGACGACCTTTCACCTGCAGACAGATGGTCAAAGCGAGCGGACCATCCAGACATTGGAGTATATGCTGTGAGCATATGTTCTGGATTTTGGCGGTAGCTGGGATACGTTTCTTCCATTAGTGGAATTTTCATATAACAATAACTACCAAGCCAACATCGATCGAACTCCTTTTGAGATGCTCTATGGGAGAAAATTCAGGACCCTGATATGCTGGGGTGAAGTCGGTTAGCGAGTCATGGGGAGTACCGAGGTGGCACTCAAGACTACCGAGTTTATTCAGCAGGTTCGGAGTAGACTTCAGACAGCTCAAAGTCGGTAGAAAAACTATGCCAACAAGCTTCAATCGGACCTAGAGTTTCAGGTTGGATTTATGGTTCTCCTGAAGGTGTCACCTTGGAAAGGTGTCGTTCGATTTCAGGAAGTGGGTCACGCTGGGCCCTAGGTATATTGGTCCTTTTAGGGTTATAGCCCGGGTGGGCAGGGTAGCGTATCGGTTGGATCTTCTGAAGGAACTAAGTCAGATTCATAGTACTTTTCATGTCTTGCAGTTGTGGAAATGTTTGACTGATGATTCCACAGTGGTCCCATTAGAGGACATTTAGGTGGACGATTGTTTGAACTGCATTAAGAAACCTGTAGCGATCCTCGACAAATGCGAAGACCTTGATGAACAAGGTAGTTGAGTTGGTTAAGGTGCAGTGACAGCACTGCAAAGGGTTCAGAGTGGATATGGGAGTCGGGGGACGAGATGAGGGAGCATTACCTGAAGTTATTGTCGGCAGCGGACTTTGAGGACAAATTCTAATTCAAGTGGGGGAGATTTGTAACACCCTCCAGGTATGAAGTTAATGATTCATTCTATTTTAATTCTAGTAAAAATGTGGTAGAGGACTCATGAGTATGTTGGGCGTACATTTAGTACGCACGACGTACTCCTTGCATGTGCATCATCGGGTGATCCCCGACGTACCGTGAGCTTACCCATGCGTACGTCGGGCATACTTAAGTCGGGGGTAAACCCGAAGTTTTAAGGTTTTCACCCTATTTAAAGAAGTTATGTCCCTCAAGTCCATTTCCCTCTCAGCCTCCACTGCCCTTTTAGTGTCAATTTTGAACCCTAGCCTTCTTGAGTGCATCTTTGAGCTTACATTGAGTATGTTTGGTGTTCTTTGGTGGTTTTAAAGAAGAAGGAGGTTTGGTAAGAAGCAATGGAGAAGAAAGAGCTTTTAGATCCAGAGGTTGTGTACCATTTCTAGCATATTGATGGTATAAAGTTTGAATCTTGATCATTACAAGCTTAGATCTAGGTTTAGGGTAGACTAAGGCATCCTTTGGTCCCATAGCTTGGTTTCTTGGAGTATGAGCAACTTCAAGCCATTTCAGTTGTCCTTTTGGACTCTTGGAAGTGTTTTGAGTCACAAAAATCGAATCTTGGTGGTTAAGACTCAACCATGAAAGTGTTAGTAACCATCCAAGTGAGTTAATGAACTTAATTCATGGTTTAAACCTTATCCATGCATGAAAAAGCATAAACTTTGCAACTTTATGGCCTAAGACGTTATTTTGAGCTTGTATCTAAGTTTTGGACGTAAGGGCTGAATGAATTAAGACATTGAAATGAGTTGGGGCTGACTAGCCTATATGGTTGGCGTACTTTAGAATACGTTGCGTGTACCCAATGCCAGTGTCCTGACTCCGGATGGTCGTCAACGTACGTTGGGCCTACAAGCTGTGTATGTCACGCGTATGCAGTCTGTAGGCTTAGATGATTTTGGGCCCGATTAGTGTTGGGCTTGGGACTTCTTTAAGTTGGGCCTCGAGCCCACCTGATTGTAGCAAGTCATTTTTGGGCTTAAGGCCATGTTAGGGGTTCTTGGGCCATATTGGGCCTTAGAGGCCTTGCATTTGGGATTGGATGCCCTTTGGGCTTTTTATGGATTTGGGCCTTAATGGGGGTGGGGAGGCCCATTGAGGCAAGAGTAAAGGAACCCTTTTTGCCTTAAGTCAAGAATTAGAGTTTTGGACTATCAGGTTAGAACGTGGCCTAATTTCTAATTAGGGTTTTATGCTTATGCGATATGGAGAGGATTTCGTGAACCATTCGTTGAGTGCGATTTGATACCTACAGTTTGAGGTTAGTCTTCCTTCGCGGTATGCGTGGGTCGAAGGCACTAATGCCGACCCACTAGTTTATGATGTAGTATGTGGTATTTTGGCGAAACTCACTAAGCTTTGTGCTTATAGTTTTAGTTTATGTTTCAGATACTTCTAGTTCGAAGGGGAAGCGCCCGACTTGATCGCACCGCATCACCCTATGATGTCCGCATTAATAGATTTTGGGAATTTGTACTCTGATAACGTTACTATGATTCTCTTTTGACTATTTTGCTATTAGCCTCGTATGATTTGAATGAAATTAAAAACAAAATTTTATCTGTATTATTGGGATGTTACACGTTGATTTATGTAGTAGTTTTAAAGTCTCATTTATTAAAGTACAATATCATCCTACATTAACAATCATATACCAATATAATTTAGTATTGGATTTTATTTTTAATTTTATCAATCTACTTTTATTGTCTATTTTATAAACTCATGGATTGTACGAGTCTCTAACCTACTATATATTTAATAGCGAAAAAAAGGTTGAGAACGAGAGAATGAATCTGGGCCACTCATTTTGAATCTGCCGCTTAACCGCTTCAGCGTACCGGGCCGACGGAACAGATCAAATTCATTTATGAATACGTATGAATACGTGTATTCATATATGAATACATATATTCATATATGAATAAGTATAACGGAAGTGATTATTCATATATGAATATGGCGATAATGGGTGGTGGCGGTTGTTGGTGGTGGATGGTTTTGGAATTGATGGTCGTGGCGACTGGTGTTAGAGGTGGTGGTGGTAGGGATGGTGGCATAGGAGATAGGAACGGGCGACGCTATATAATCATTTATGATTATAACAGGCCTGTCGCGCCGATACACCAGAGGGTTAGAGTGACAGACTTGAAATATGTGGCTGAGGTTGAATTTCAAAATCTCTCTTTTATTTTTAATCTCAAAGAAATCTCTCCCTCCTATATATATATATATATATATATATATATATATATATATATATATATATATATATATATATATATATATATATATATATATATATATATATATATGGTCCGGTTCCGGTGATGACTCGTGAGTATACCTTAAAATTTTTTTAAAAAGTCTAAAAAAATACAAATCATATAATCAAGCATAGTAGTATATCTGAGAGAAAATAAATTGGAATTTTTTTTGTATCATTAAAATTGAATCATGGATCATAAAAATGATCCATGATTCAATTTTCAATTTTAATGATGCAAAAAAAAATTTCTAATTTTTTTTCTTCAAGATATAATATTTTGCTCGATTTATAATTTGTATTTTTTTTAGATCTATTTTTTTTAAGATATCATCACTAATCCTCACTTTAAAAACAGTGTCACATGATCTTACATTTCTCTCTCTCTCTCTTTCTATATATATATATATATATATATATATATATATATATATATATATATATATATATATATATATATATATTTTTCGTTGAAAATTCTACGAAATCTATAATGAGTTTAGAATATCAAGAAGAAAAAGAACACTCTCCCATGAGTCAACGGCTCTTGTTTTCTTGTTTAGTCTTGTCTAATGTCCACTACTAAATATTGAAGTTTATTTAGGCCATTTCTCTACTATCCTTCAATGTTGTGTACCTCTCCTAAATGGCACAATATTTTAATTATTATTTCAAAATAATAGTTACTTCGAAATAAATGAATCTATTTTATTTTATTTTGAACCGTGAATGAATCTTAACTAGGATGGCAAGTTTACAATAAACGAAACTTATGCTGCGGGATAAATCTATCATCTATGATTTTATTGGGTTTATGGTTTTGTAAAATATATTTTTATTTGTTATCACTAAAGAAAATTATCCCTATCGGTTACTTATGTACATAATATAATATTTGTTTGTAATCTTCAAGTATTTTAATTATGAAACAAAATCAATGAAAATCAAAAAATCAAAATCTAATCGTAAATTCTAAAATTTATCACCAATTTAAGGAAAGTATATTCAAAGAAAAATACAAATTTGGTTCTAATGTAAATTCTAACAAAGGATTTCATATTTTATAAAAGACACCTACCTAAAAATCTAAGACAAAAAATCAATATCTAATAATAAATTTTAAAACACAGTTTCTCCAAATGAGTCTCACTTTCAAATCTTTGTCAAATACAAAGTAGGAAATTAAGATTTAAATGTAAAAACAAATGACTCAATCTTTTGAAAAAAATAAAAGCTTTGCATAAATTTGTTGTTGAAAATACATATACAAAGATAAAATGTAGCTACTTGTTTAGCAGAGTATGAGTTTGATAAATTTAAATTTATTAATTGATTGTTATATGATATCATAAGCAAGCAAATAACGTGAGCAAACAATTTCAATTTGAGATTATACGTGTTGATGGAACATTGAATAAAGTGGGAGAAATTATTGAGTTTTTTAAAAGACTAAAAAGAAATGCGTTCGATTATGCAAGAGCCATAACTTTTGATTAGGAATTGATCCGGTGTTTGAAGAATGCAAACAATATAAAAACATTTTTGGTTTTTTTTACTCACAGCAGAAAAATTAAACTCATTGAATACTAGTGAGTTAAAGTCAAGTTGTAAAAATCTTGAAAAATATTGCAAAATGATCATATCTCGTACATCAATACTGATGATTTATTCAAAAAATTGAAATTTTTACAAAAAGCATTTACCAATCAAACATAATACAACTAACAGAACATTAAATTTATTAAAGTTGATAAACACATATTTTGTTTCTTGTCTAACGGTTTTGATACAATTTCTTTTTATAGTTTCCACAATTTTTTATAATTTGATATTTTTATAAAAAAAACTTTGATTCTTTTACCTTTCTTTTATTAATATTTTTAGTTTTGGTTGTGTCTTTTTTAATATGTGTGATTTTTTTACAAATTTTCTAGACATAGTTTACAGTATACATACATACATAAATACATACACACACACATATATATATATATATATATATATATATATATATATATATATATATATATATACTATAATTTTCTTTTTTTATGTTCTTTAAAATTATTTTTCTTTCTAAAAAAAGGTGATAGCTTCTTTTACATTTTTTAGATTTTTTTAAAATTTAAAATTTTTGTTTTTTTTACATGTTCATTTTAGTATTCTTTCAATGTTTTGATACTAGAATTATTAAAATTTCGGTGTTGAGAACTATTTTCAATTCGTAAAATCGGTTTATTCAAATTTTAGTTTATTGTAGTAATCTGTAGATGTTAAAAAACAAACATTTTATTACAGACTGCAGATGTTTAGTCCATTTCTTCTGCTGCCGAGGGTTGTAGTGGTGGTCCGCAGACTTCATAAATTTTAGCTTCAAAAGACAAACAACACCTAAGAATCACACAATAGGCATATCAAAGAAATTGGTTCATCGATCTTACAACACCAATATAGCGTTTTATTATTTCCCATAATTACTTGTAAGGCTAGTTTGATCTTTATAACTTTCATTGGTTCAGGGTAACACCTAATTCTTAAGTTTTAGTAAATGAAAGAAAATAAAGGAATGGAAAATATAAAAAGAAAAGAAAGACAGAGAAAAGAAGTAAAATATATTTGGAATTTATGAGTTAGAAAGAAAGGAAAATGAGGATTATTCTTTAAGGGTGTGATTAAGCCTACTTCCCTCCAAATCCTTCTGATTTGGAAGGAAAATTACGAGAGAATACTATCATTTTTTTCTTTTCTCTCCTTATTCTTCCAAAAAATATTCTCACGAACAACATAATTTATTGGGGAGATATTAGTAGGGTGGTGGTAGAGAGTCGGATTCCTTATGGATCGTATAAGTTCACTTTCAGAACTAATATTACACCCTATGTCTGGGTTATATGAAATTCAGTTTAGGATAATCTAAAAGGGTGCTTGTGTATCTAGGCATAAAAACACAAGCCAAACCGCTAAAGAATTTTGAGTTCGTTCAAGCAGAAGAATTGAGAAGGGTTCTGTATACGACTCAAAAGAGGAGCTATATATATATATATATATATATATATATATATATATATATATATATATATATATATATAGGGTAAAGTGAATATACCTAACAACCTTATATAAGCTTAGGTACCTAACTCCATAATACTACATCAGTTTGTATCATATTTACATTGTAATTGCCTAAAGTTCTTAAACTTCAACCCCATAACTTGATTACTTCCAAAATCTTTGGACTTTTACCAATATCTTTCTTCTACATCACGTCTTTCTATCGAATACCAGCTGATGAGCTTCATATCCTACCGCTCCAAATGAAAAGATGTAGGAGAAATATAATGATGAATTTCCAAATTTTTTTGAAGTAAATCAAGTTTAGGAATAAAGTTTAAGAATCTTGGATGATTGCAATGAAAATTTAATGCAGAATGACGTAGTTTGATGAGGTTAGGTACCTAAGCTTATATAAGGTTGTTAGGTATATTCACTTTACCTATATATATATATATATATATATATATATATATATATATATATATGAAAAATTAGGGTTTAATTTTTCTAAATAATGGCATAATCAAAGCTTTCTAAAATTGACAAGATTTGTCAATCATACCATAATCACCCTACTAGAATTCAGATTTTTCATAATGAAACTAATATAAATTTTTAAAGACCTTTTGGAGCCACTGCTAGGGGCTCTGTCCCTTGGACCCCACTAGGGTCAGTGCCCCTATGAGCACCCCCTTGACCACCGTCTTTCTGTCGTACTGACTTATAATTCGATCTTATATATTCATGCATCACGCTTTCACCAAACATATAATATAGAGTACAAACGATAAGCACATTAGCTCACATGTTAGTTCTACTTACACAAAATGTCCGTTGACATTAAAATCACCAACACAATTTCTCTTTTCATTTCGCGTCTCTTCATTTCCCTTCGTTTTTCTTCCTAAGGCAAGACTCTAGAAGAAAAAGTATTAGTTGTTTTCTATGTATAGTCATTTATATACCATTGTAAATATACTCTTTATTTTATCAACGAAACAACATATGTTTTTGGATGCTAATCTTCCGTGTTTGTCGACATTAGACATTGTTGTGTTTTATATTGTCGTCCACGACTCCATGAATCACTCCACCAAAGCCTTATTATTTTTTGACATTAAACTGAAAGTTAATTAGATGAATTTTGCCGTTTAATACCACTAATAATGCAAAAAAAAGAAACATTACGGCCATAACCAAAACCTTACAATACTTAGAAATAAGTCTAAAAGAGAAAATATCACAAAATTTAATATTGATTTCTCTTCTTAATTGTCAAAATAAAACTCGTGAAAATTTTCCTCCAATAATCATCTTTTTATTACCCCATTGACAAAAAAAAAAAAACATAATAATAATAATAATAATAATAATAATAATAATAATAATAATAATAAAGCAAAGATGATTTTATGGTTTGCATTTTGAAAACTAAAAACTTGATCGGTACGACGTACTAACGAAACACATTGGTCTCACAAGAGTGTGGGTTTGTCTTTCACCATCTATCTATTGTCAATGCAATGTGATGGCGCTAAAGCTGAAAGGATTGGTACGTGGTGGTCCTATTGTAAATGTGATGGGTCATGGCATAGTTGGATACAGTCCTAAAAGCTTAGGTCCACCAGATGTTTGTGAAAATCCCCCAGAGAAATCAGAAGTTTATCCATCTTCAAGCAACTTCTGCCACTTCCAATAAGTCAAATTCATTATAGTTTTCCTATAAGCTTAAAAAAACCAAAAACAGTTTTCAATGAATTTACAATTATATTATCTAGAAATAATATAAATGGACACTATTTTCTTTCTCACACGAGAATAATAGTAACAATTTCTTGAATAAAGATGTCTAAATAAGTGTGTTGGATAGCAGTTCTTAATAAGTTTTGGGCAGACATGTTTGTTTTTTGTTTTTTGAAAAGTTTATAAATAATTAAGGTATTAAATATGATTATACAAATCTTTAAATATTATTAAAAAGAGAAACCTTATGACATTATTTAAAACAATCTGGACCGTTGATTGTGTTTTCTTTATAGTTTTTACACCCTTAAATCAATTTGCTTACGTCACCTTGATCAAACAAGAAATCAATCCGTTATATTAAGAAATTAAATGTAGGAATTGAATGAAAATGATACTTGAATTCTCTTCAAACTTATAACTACAAAATTGGTTCCTTATTAATGTAAACCTTAAATTTAGGCTCTATTTCCATTCAAAATTGCTTTCCAAATTATATTATATGTTGAAATCTCGAAAACTATTAATTTTAAATTTCAAAAGTTTCAGATATTTTTATGAACCAATACACTTTCAAGCATTATATATTCTATTTTAAGTTTAAATGAGATTTCAATTGATTACCTGCTAATTTTCATCATATTGACTTTTATATATATTTCAAACCTTTTTAATTTTCGATTTACACAAACATTATGTCATAATTCCCACGTAGAAAACAAATATTTAAATATTATTAAAAGAGAAACCTTATGACATCATCTAAAACAATCTGGACCGTTGATCGTGTTTTCTTTATAGGTTTTACACCCTTAGATCAGTTTGCTTACGTCACCTTGATTAAACAAGAAGTTAATCCGTTATATTAGGAAATTAAATGTAGGAATTATATGAAAATGATACTTGAATTCTTTCCAAACTTACAACTACAAAATTGGTTCCTTATTAATGTAAACCTTAAATTTTGGCTCTATTTCCATTCAAAATTGTTTTCCAAATACATTATATGTTGAAATCTCGGAAACTATTAATTTCAAATTTCAAAAGTTTCGGATATTTTTATGAACAAATACACTTTTGAGCATGATATCTTCTATTTTAAGTTTAAATGAGATTTCAATTGATTACCTGCTAATTTTCATCATATTGACTTGTATATATATTTTAAATCTTTTTAATAATCGATTTACACAAATATTATATCATAATTCTCACGTAGAAAACAAATGCAAAAAAACTTCAACCTTCCCATCAGTCTGATAAGTCGAATAAATGTATGTATTTCTTCCTTAAATCATTTTAATCTGTAAGTTTGATATTGTTTTCGAAATTATATGTTTTTACTCATTCGTATGGTTCTTTGTTGAATACTTATAATTTGGATGTATAATGTTGTTTTAGAATTTTTTTTTTTTGATGTTGTGTTCGGTTCTTGGTTCCATCTTTTTAATCGGTAACTATGATCCTATTTTCGAAAACAGTAAACTCAATGTTAAAATTGGATGTTATATATAATGAAATTATGATATTACATGTGTGTGTATACCTTTGTAAAAAATGAATAGACAAGACAAGATATGACATGACATAATATAACAGACGAGTTGTACAAAAGACATGAACGCCCTCATTAGAAAGTTTTTTTATGTCTCCGATACTAACAGAATAAGAATAAGAAATATACTTTCTCAACAATTGATGTGAACTTTAAAGTTAAATATAAGCATGTTGTGAAAGATGAAAATAGGCTCCCGTATTCTTTTTTCAAAAAGAATCGGTACCATACATGGGCAGGTAAAAATGCACGGTATAATAGAAGTATGCACTCAACTAGAGTTAGCATTTGACCCTGAAATACCAAAAACGCCCCTCAGAACCTTCTGAAAAAAAAAAAAAAATCAGGTATACTCAAGGACCAAAAATGTAATCTACTCTAAACTTAAGTAAAAAAAAGAAAGAAAAAAAAAGAAAAATATAAATTTTGTTGTCATGCTATATGTTTTTTAGTTTTGGTTCAAAGACAAAATGGTGATTTAAAAAAAACTAATAGTTAGGCTGTTAACTTAGGCAATCATAAAAGTTCTATGAAACAGTGAAACAAAGTCCAAAAACTATAACCTGGTTCTTTTAGGGACCAAAACCAAAAAAATCAACTAAACATAGGGACCAAATATGTAAATCACTAAAAATAAATGAAGAAACTTTTGTTTATACTGATCCCCCTCCCCCCTGTTTTGAGGTCATGGTGGTAGATTGAGCTTCATCACTTGTGCCCCTAATTTGCTCTTTGCTTTATAGTAAGGAATGTTCTTTACTACCACTGGATCATTTATGCACGTTCAGGATCCATTGATATAATCCCTGTTGTATTTCAAATTCAATAACAAAATTGTAATTAATTAATTTTTCATTGAAGCTAATAAATTATAAATTTATCTCACTTCATGCTCATCCAAGTTTTCTCATTGCTATAGCATCACGAAGTTGATCATATCACATATTTTTCTAAATAAGAAACACTAATATCAACAAAAGAGGCTATTTAGTTTCGTAATAAAGTTGAATTAAAAAATAAGTAAATAAATAAATAAGAAATAGAAGAACCTTGTATTATCACCATATTTTATGTTTGACCTCATCACCATATTTAAATCCTCCCATAATTTGAGGCATTGTGATTAACCAAAATGCAACAATGCTTGGATCTTTCATGTTATCAATAATATGCTGAAACACAAAAGTAGATGTTTTGAAGTGAGATAATTGTTACAAGAGGAAAAGGGGTAGAATCGTAATTGACATTTACCTCATAAGGGTTTTTTGTTTTTTTCATTATGTTGTAAGCTTTGCATGGAGGTTGGATAATTTGCAAAGTAAATAAAACTAAAGAGGTGTTTCTTTTTTCCTTCATTAAACTCTATATTGAATGACTATATAGATAAAGTGTTCTATACATAAAGATTGTAGATAAAGATGAAAAATAAAACACAATGGATTATGAGAAATCACAAAAAATAAGAACCAAACTAGGAACCAACATCGAACAAAAACCCTACTTTCTTTACTTCAAAAAAAAATCAACATACCTGCACATACTCAAAACCGTAGAAAAAATTTCACAAAAAAAATGTTATTTCATAAAAAAGGAGCCTGAAAAAAAAAGATGGTGGTAAACCGAAGAAGACATATCAAAATCAACAAAAAAAAACGAAGATATAAACATAAATGATGGACCTGATAAATGATTTCTGTCATATTATCCCTAAAATAAAAAAAGAAGCCATCAATGAATCTTAACATTGTCGATGATAGTGACAATAACTCAAATTAAGGAAAAAAAGATCTGATATTAGAGATGAAGTGGAGAGATGATTAGCTTCGTTGCAGATTTATTGATTATAATTTCTTTATATTTAATATTGTGGGGGGTTTTATGTGGTTCATTTTGAAAGAACATAAATAAGTTGCTACTTTTTGAAATAAACAGTTATATTTCGTAATATAGCCATAAAATAACAATGTATTTTGAAAGTACATTGTTAAATGTTGGATTATACTTATGTAGACCTATTTTCACGCATGGTTGACTATATATAGTTGTTTTCCGTGTCACAAGTAAAAAATATTTGAAGGTACGTATATGTGACAAACAACGTCATTGAACTAATAAAACAAAAAATGTTGTCTATAAAGAGGTCCTTCAACGCTATATATATTACCTATTTTAGTGTAATTTCTACACATTTCAATAATACCAATAACCCTAGTTTTTTATAATTATTTTATAATATCTATATAAATTTGCATTTTATTTATGTTTTCCCTGAGTTATAATCTAGTTGCTTTATTAAAATAATAATGTAAGCTCTTACCGTATAATTACGTCTTAAGCCACTTCCGATCTATTTGACTATTTTTAATTTTTTTTCTTACTAAGGTGTAGCATAGATCCATCTTCAAGTTTAATGGTTTGATAGATTTATAATCTTTTTTCTTTTTTTCGGAAACTCAAATAAGCACCATATGACAAAAAAATTACCGTTTTCTCCTAAATATGATATATAATCTATATTATTGAAAAACACATCATAAGAAAGGACAAAATACCCCAGATCATGAAAATTATGAAAAAGAATAAATATCTTGCAACAACGATAGAAACAGACAAGAAAACCTCATATTTCATGCACATGCTTGGTCTTTTTTTGTATTCTTTTCTTTTAAGTTCCCAATTATATATATATATATATATATATATATATATATATATATATATATATATATATATATATATATATATATATATATATATATATATATATATATATATATATACTAGGTGTGAGACCCGTGTATTACACGAGTTTATAAAAAAATTAATATAAACTATAAGCATTACATATTTTTTAAAGTAATAATTTTACATAAATACAAAGAATATAATAAATAAAGTAAATAATAAAGATTGTAAAGCATTTATTATGAAATTTAATAGAAAGATCTACTATACATATATAAATCTCATTAAAATGTAGATTTTAAATTTAAAAAAAATGAAAAATTTAAGAAAATGACAAGTGGAAATAAAATAATTCAAAAACTCTTAGAAAATAACATGTGTCAAATTTAAATAGAACATGACATTTGGCAAAATTGATTTTCATTTATTAGGTTATATATATATATATATATATATATATATATATATATATATATATATATATATATATATATATATATATATATATATATATATATAGGGTTATGTTCATGTGAGATGACCTAATTTTGTAAGACCGTGAGACGCATTTTTTTATTTTTTTTAGTTAATTCAAGTTCCGAAAATAATATTTAAAAAAAGAATTTATGGATTTTTCCATTTATTTTGCATTTTAAAATTATTTTTTAGAATATGTACAATGTAAAATTCTATTAGAATATTTCACGTATTTAAAAAAAAAACGAGATTTTTTTATTTTATTTTTATTTTTTTTAGTTAATTCAAGTTCCGATAATAATATTTAAAAAAAGAATTTTTAGAATTTTCCATTTAGTTTGCATTTTAAAATTATTTTTTAGAATATGTATTGTGTAATATTCTATTAGAATATTTCACATATTTTAAAAAAAACGAGATTTTTTTTATTATTTTTATTTTTTATATTTTTTTAGGTAATTCAAGTTCCGAAAATAATATTTAAAAAAAGAATTTTTGGATTTTTCCATTTATTTTGTATTTTAAAATTATTTTTAGATTTGGTCTCACGGTCTAAAATTATTTTCCACATATATATATATATATATATATATATATATATATATATATATATATATATATATATATATATATATATATATATATATATATATATATGTTAATGTGTTTGTTACATTTATTGTGAGCTATAATTCACGAATTAGAATTTAGTAAATTAAATAATTATTTAAATAAATAAAGATAGATATTAAATGATTTTCATAATTGTATGTATATTAAATGATATCTACAATTTTCATTTTCATTTTACGGAAACTAATTAAATTCGTCATTAATGTTAGCAATAACATTTTTTCAGAATGAATTATACTTATGTTTTTATTTTTGAGTTTGTTATTTGTTTCAGGACTCACTCATTTAAAATACAATAAAGTTGCATTGAAATATGAAGAGCGAGAGTGTATTCTACTAGAATACACTCTCATTCTGGTAGAATACACTCTCAGTCTTGTAGATACGAATTAATTCTGAAATAATATTATTGTTGACATTAATGACAAATTTAATTAGTTTCCATAAAAATGAATTATAAGTATGGATATTATTTAATATACATATAATTTTTACTAAATTCTTATTGGTGCATTCTGGCAGACAATAGATGTGAGAAACATTTGAACCTACCTCATATATATATATATATATATATATATATATATATATATATATATATATATATATATAAAGCAAGTTGCAGAGCAAACACAAATAATTAGAGCAAAACGAACTCACTAACAATGAACTGATTCATCAGATCATTCCATTGACGATTACAAACATTGGAACAACGATCAATTCAATAAAACGGCTAGTACAGGTTTGGAACAACAATCGATTCAATTGAAAATTGTTCGATTAATTAGTTTTCATCTTTTTGCAAAGATTGATTATACTTAATTAGCAAATATAGAGACTAGTTCAACAATCGTTTCAACTGAAATTGACAATATACATGATTGTAATTAATTGGAAAGCATTTGAAGATTCTTAAGGTTGATTGTCTTTTCATCTTTTACACAGATGAGCAACTGATTGATTTTCATTTTTACAGAGAGAGAAACGACGCATCGTTCTTTCGAATCTAATGAATTTGCAACAATAGGTAATCATTTGGGATAGTTTCATTCAATTCTACTAAATTGTGACTATATATAATCGATTGAATTGCTATAACGTTGTTATGAACTTTAATGTTATTATATTGTATCCATAGTGTGTAATAATGTATATGTTCTATGCATAGTTGCACATGTTATTTTCATTCTTCGGGGCTTGGTGTTCTACGGATCTACATGAAGCTTCCTGATGTCATCAGGGGATGCAACCCCTGATGACCATCATTGGTATTGATGTTATCGCTGACAAACAACTTTTGACTTTTCAAATCAAACAAGGATCCTAACAATCTCCCCTATTTGATAATGTCAATACTAACTATGCTATTTCTTTATAATGTACATAAAAAAAGTATAAGATGCACAAAGAGAAGTACAAAAACTTTAAAGGATGACTTTATTTTCCCCATTTTCGTATTAAACGACATTAATCATGATCTCATGCATAACTAACTCAAAATCTCTTATAAGATCCTCTCTTTTGTTGCTTAGTTCAACTGCAATCATGAAGTGATAGTGTTTGGCAGCCTCATTTCACTTGATCGATTAATAAAGATGGATAAGGTGTTGAGTTGAATCCCTAAGTAAATAAACATGCCTTTGAAAACACATCCTCCAACTATTTTCTTGATAGAAAACCTTATAGATGGGATTGTTGACAGTTTTATAACACACACGATGAATGTTTAGAGGTAGAATGTTGTTTATTACTCTAGAACCAAAAGGAATAAGACCTATGATGTCTTCATATTCATACTTTTGTCTTCTCCTTTATCCTTGAGTTGGTTTTGGGATTGGTGTAGGACTTACAAAATTCAGCTTTTGAACTTTCTTTATTAGCTTATATACAACAGGCCTTAACTCCTGATATAAAGCACTCTTATTGTTGAAAACATCTTGCATGATTTCTTCCCATTTAGTATAGCCATACTTGGTGAGTTCTTAAACATGAATTACTTCAGAATAAAAGTTAGTTCCACTTTCGCTTGTGATGTGAATAGTTAGGACCCTATTTTATTTGGGCTTAGAACACCTAAATTTCACAATTTTATCATTATAAACTCTCTGGTGGCAACATCACCATATATTTCTTCATGTGATCTGCATGAGCAAACTTATCCATTCTTTTCATCACCTAAAGGATGTTGTTTTGATTTTCTTGTTGTTGCTGAAGGATCTAAGGAGTGATTGCATTTTGCAGGAAGTCTTTATTTGTTTCAGGGAAAGGTCATTCATTGTCTTGATATTTTTCTCTATGACAAATACATAAGCTTTTTCAATGGAACACCTAGATCTTCCAGCCACAACAAGAATACCTTCTGTTGGGCTTATAATGTTGCGTCTTGGGCTCGTTCCTATTAGCCTAGTTTTGTAGCTGGTTTGGGCCTGTCCAACTGTGCATTATTTTATTCTAGGGTTTTAGTATTTAAGGTGCATGCATGCATCCTTAGTAGGCAACGCTTTTATTATTTTCTTATCAAAGTATTGTAAACCCTAACTCGCCTCTACAGTGGAAGTTCTTTATCGAGCTCTGCTGAGGCGTGACTACATTTGAATCATAAGCTTCATATTGATTCCATATTGTGTTCATATTTGTGACAATAGTCAATTTCGGGTCAAGTCTAAGTTGAACAAAACCATCGAGTCAAACTGGTCAACTAAATTAAACCTTGTATATTAGGGTTTGTGTTATGTAATTACTGTATAACTCACTATTTTAATGAGAAAACATCACTTGGAAAATTCATGTGTTTAATTTTCCTTAGCCTTAGTGCTAAACAATGAACAAAAACGATAAAACAATGTTGCATACTCATCGGGAGTGTGTAAGATCCTAAAACCTGGCTTAGCGGGGTTCATGTACCTTGCATTGCGGAGCCAAACACTCACAATTGTCACACATGAAACCTCTCTCAATCGTTTTCACTCTACCTCTCTCTATTTTGAAATCTCTCCCAAATCTCTCTAAGTATGTAAAATCTCTCTTTGTATGAGAAATCTCTCCAAGAAAGTCAAATCTCTCCTAAATCTCTCTTTGTATGTGAAATCTCTCCAAGAATGTCAAATCTCTCCCAAATCTCTCTTTGTATGTGAAATCTCTCCAAGAATGTCAAATCTCTCCCAAATCTCTCTTTGTATGAGAAATCTCTCCAAAAATGTCAAATCTCTCCCAAATCTCTCTCAAAAGTTCCTTAAACTTTTTGTAGTCTTTCGGGCCATCCCGACCCTTAACTGGGTCAAAAACCGCTTAAAACGGGGCAAAAACGGACAAAAAGGGCTTAAGGACCCGAAACCCCTCTTAAGGAGCCGAACCCTCTTAAGGACCCGAAACCCCTCTTAGGAACCGAACTTGTCAGAAGCGAACCTGTCAGAAGCGAAGGCATCAGAAGCGAACCTCCCCTTCGGATCGAACCTCGCATAAGGACCGAACCCTCCCTTCGGACCGAACCTTCGGTCCATTTCGGTCTATTTCGCTCCATTTCACGTCTTACACCTTCGCCCCATTTCGCCTTCGGCCCTTGATCAGAAGGGACCGAACCTCGGCCAGGACCGAGAGGTCTCGCAGGGAAGCTTATTTTCTCCCGGTTTTCGACTAGTTTTGCGTTTTAGGCCCGTTTTTAATTATTTTAACGCGGGATTTTCACCCAAAACTTTATTTTAACATATAATACCCCATATTTACTAATTATCCACGTTTTTGGGGATAAACCTTATCCAAGAAGAGTGGGTGAAGTACAAGAGGTGGAGTGTTGACTTATCTTTGTATTATGACACAAGCAACCCCCATACCCACTCCATGCCTAACCCACACTCCTCCCCACCATACCTTGTCACTTCCTTGTACTTTTTACCTCTCTCACAAGTCATCCCCACATTTTTAGAGCTGGTCACTCAACTTCTCTCCTCATTTTCTTTCACTTGCTCCCATTTTACCAAAAATCAAACACAACTTTTCTCTCAAACTTTTTCTCTCTATTTCAAGACTCCAAGGCTGATCTTCAAGCTTTATTCTTCTCTTGGTAAGTATAATTCATCCTCCTTGTGATTATTGCACTTCATTCTACTCAAATCATTGATTGCTTACACAAACTCCATCACTTTGATGTTAGATTCTCGAAAATCTTCAAGGCATCTTCAAGTGTTCTTGAGTTGATCACTTCCATTCTTCAACAATCATCTACTGAAATCACTCAAGGTGAGTTCATACCCCTACATTTTCATGTTTTCTTAAGTTTTTAGGGGGGGGGGGGGGGGAATACAAGTTAAAACACTAAGAACATAACTAAACTTTTCTAACAGCTTTCATCAGAAAAGTTAGACTCCATTCACGGACTGTTTTGGGCAACTTAAACATTTTTGTTTTCAAAACTGTTTTAGGTGTAAGTAGTTCCAGTTCTTAGCTTTAAAATGACTACTTGCACATCTCCATACAATTTTTCAACAATTTATGGTGATTTTTACAAAACTGCCTATCATTTCAAACACCAATCCGGACCAGTTTGTGATTATGGACTTTTTCACCCAAGTTGGAGGTCATTAAAAATCATGATAAAAATTATGAGTAAACTAGACACATTTTGGGAACTCTCAGAATTTACGGATTTAGTTTTCGACTTTGTATGATGTTTGTATGACTTTTCTAAAACGATGCAGAAAGGTTAAAAACTTGTTAACAGCTTATAACCTTCATGACACTTTGTATTATGTTGAGCAAGGTGTATAACCATGAGTGTGTTTCCTTGTTAGTTTATCATCATAAACTGAAACTTAGTCATTCATGATAAGATTATTCATTCATTTAGAACACATATATTAAGTTATAACAAGCATAATTTATGGGTTTACAACACTAATGTGTTTTCATAAAAGAGTACTTATACATTACAAAAATTTCGGACAAACCTATAATAGGTATAGTTTATGTATCATTTACTTCTCAAACTTATTATTCAAAGGTCTTCAGTTTAGTTCACGTAAATCTGTTAATGAATAAATTTGTGAGTCATTCACTTTGGGTTACTTCCAAAGTAACAAAGTCAAAAAGTCCTGTAAATTGTAACCAGAGTCTCTTGTAGGGAGAATATGATAGTTGTGTATAGATCTATATTGGGTTTGACAAACCCACACCTGAGCTGCTTGCAACAGCTAGACCGGCAGGTATGTAGTGACAAGTGTCATTTAACAACGACGCCTGAAGAACGTCGTATTACGAGGCCGTCTATGTCAAGTATGGTTATGATAGCTCACATGTGGTATTAACAAATCATAAGATTTACGGGTTCTAACTTCAAATTAGCGAGTTATGTCGATTTAGCTCACAGAAATTACTTTAAGTATGAAAAAAAATACTTGTACACTTTCATATCAAAAAGGGTTATATGCCGATTTAAAACCCCAGTTATATCATTAAGTATGGAAATACTTGTTCATTCTGATGGGTTTTGGCCATAAGAACATCCTATGTGCTCATGCAAACCCTAATGCTTGGATCTAGGTTTCTCTATTGTACATGCAATTCATCCAAGACTTTAAACCCTAGATCTAGCATATGATAATCAATATTATATATAATAATTGGTTTAAGATATTACCTTGATTGTTATGTAGCAATACCAATCACAAATCCTCCTTGTAATGACTTTAGAAAGCTTAGAGTCACAAATGTCACTCCTTTAATGGCTCACAAACACCAAGAGCTAGAGGATGAAGAATAAGAAGAGAGGAGGCTGCCCAAAACGTGTGAAAACCCTAGAGAACAAGTTCTCCACGTTTTTGAGCCTTAAGGGTTCTTTAAATAGTGAGGCTATTAGGGTTATCTAACAAGGAAACCCTAATTTGGATGCTTATGCCCTAAGCAACCCATGGACTCCTTCCTTAAAGGCCTAGGACGATTTCCAATGGATTTCCCCATAGAATTCGTCCACCCCTTTAATATGGAGTCCATTAGCTCAATATTCAACTATCACACAATTGACAATTCTAATCCCTTAAGTTTAATTAATGTCTTTTAGCCACAAACTTAATTCTTATTAATTCTTGACTAATATTAATTAAATAATATGATTTCTCCTTTAATATATTATTCTCATAATATATTAATAAATCATAATTAATCCTTTCTCTCCATAATTCATCCTATCAAGTTGCTTTGGTGAAGGCAACCCAAAAGGACCATGCACCATCGGGTCAAGTACATACCAAAATAGTTATGGATTTAGACACTAATCAAACACATTCTTGGTTCTGGGATTTAGGACCTCATAACTTTTTAAAGGAAAATATTGGATTTTTCTTGGTGACACACAACACATTACAAAGAACGGTTTACAAACTCTTTATCTCAAAAACTTATGAACTCACCAACCTTTGTGTTGACACTTTTTCAAACAACTTGTATTCTCAGGAAATCACTAAACAGGAAATCAAGTGCATTTTGAGGATGGGACGTTAAGGCGTCCAACATTTCATATTTTGTACAACATATTGTAATTGATTTTGAAACATGTAATTTCTACAATGATGTAACTCTTTCAATTATATATATGTTGGTTGTGTTTGCTTAAATCGCTATTGTAATTGTGGTTATGATACTATACATGAAGTCCTCCACCCCCGACGTTTCCGCCATCCTTGGTTTGGGGGTGTGACAATATTCGCATTGTGATTGAATTGTTTGTTCTTTATCAACATACCTATGAAAGATCTAAACGATCAAGAGATTTATTCTCATCACCTTCATCATTAAGAAACCCATAATCATTTCCTTTAGGCCTCTTAGAAGAGCAAGGTACTGAAGGATCATGTACAAATCTCTTCGTGAGAATATAGCTAATTGGAGCACTATCATCGGAACTTGATGAATCTTTAATAGAGGATTTGTTCTCAAGAGGAATAACATTCAGAGGAACAACAATCACATGCTTATTTAGGAAATCTAACTCATATATGGTTAATTCATCATCATCATCAGAATTGTAGTGTAACATCCCCTATTTTTCAGAACCAAAAGAAATTTATTTATGCTTTAAAAATCACAATATCTTTGTTTACGGAAAATGTGAGTACAATAAAACACTTTGGATAAACTATCTTGTTTTATTAAAATATATTGAGTAAAGATGTTGTTTTAAAATACAAAACCCTAAGGTTGTCATAATCAATACACAACATATGTTACATCGTAAAGACATAATGGTCATCAACACTATTGTAGGTTGTTTCTTAATCACTCGACATCCTAATCAAGTTCTAGGAGCTTTAACATTGTTACCTATGATGCATATAGTTTGAGTGGGTCGGGTTGGAAAATATGGTGAGACACATAGGGTTTTTAATCCCACAATATTATTATGATAATAATCCATAATTATCAAATCTGCAAAACCAATTGCTACCAAACAATATAGATATATTCCATAACTTAGATATCTATAAAACATTAAACCCATACATACCCATCCCAACCGATTCTCACTAATTCTACTCCACGATTATCAGGAAGAATCAACTCACCCGCTGAACTGTTTAGAGTAATAGTTTGACTACACTACTAGGTGCTTTCTTGGCCGATGTAACTCATTAAGGGAAATTTAGTCCATCAGATTATTTGATGAATATGGTATCCCATTTCATCTATGTCTGTAGGTTATAGCTCCACACTAGCAACATATTTCACAAGGTCGTCTAGAATGATCAAGTGTTGTCATCTCACTCTAGTAGATGACCAGACATACCGTTTCAGTTACCTGATCGGACCCACCATATATGGTTGACCAAAGGACTACTATAATATACTATGATACGTAACATGTACATCGACACCTGATAGTGTCATAGAAAAGAGTTCTACTCTCCGTTCATATCAAACACACCCTTAATATGATGCTCTCCAATATCCAAACTTAATTGAACTAAGAATCCCCTTTAAGTCCTAGTGTAAAACTAGACAAAATTACAATGTCTATAATCAACACAATTTCCTGTTGTTAAATATGACTTGAGCATTTGGAGCATTCTCATGGAGCATTTGAGTCCAATGGAGCTCTTAGAACTCAATGGAGCACTTGGGGCTCGTGGAGCATGTAACAAAGGAATGTATAATCTGAGAAGGGAATGAATCATTTGAAAAAGGAACGAATCAAGTACCAAAGGAACGGAACGTATAAAAAGTGTTATGGAGCATCCGGATGAGGTTTAGAGCATTTGGGAGTGGAATGGAGCAACTTGATGCATAGTTACACCATTTGATTAGGTGTTGGGTCAATTGGAAAGAATATTGTGCCATTAGGCAAGCATGTTGCACTATTGTCATACATGTTGCACCACATTTGATCATGTTGTGCCACTCTGGTAGATGTTGCACCACTTTGGTAGATGTTGCATCAAAGTGGAAGAAGTTGCAGCAACCTTGAAGATCTTGTGCCACCTTGGAAGGAAGTTGCGCCATGCTCGAAGGATGTTGCACTATCCTTGCACAAGATGGGCCATCATCGTGCAAGATGCGCCATCTTGGTGCGGGGTGTGCCATTTGGTTCTTTGATGTGCCATGGTATTCCTGATGAGCCATGTATGCTATGAAGTCCTCTATAATGCTCAATATTGTTCAAGGTTTCTCAGAAGTTGGTGATGCTCAAGGAATACACCATGTTCTATGTGACATCCCCATTTTCACGACCAGAAAAGACCGATTTTGTTTATGCTTTATAAAAATCAGAGTACTTCTTTTAATAAAAATGTTGCGGAATTTGTTCCCAGTAAAACATATTAAATACGTTATTAAAGCATTTCCGAAGAAAAGTATTTTTTTATTCATTTTAAAACATTTGGGATGTCATCGTCAATACAGAAACATAAGCGTAAACAGAACTTACATTCATTTACACTAGTGATCTACACCTCTTTAATCTCTCAGTGTAATGTAACTTCGTATCGATACCTGTGATTCAAATAAGCTTGAGTGGGTTAAGGTAGGAAACCTGGTGAATACATAGGGTTTTCAACCCACAATAATATAATTATTATGTTTAATAATCAAACAGTTAACCCAATTACCCATCCCCATTATCTTCTTTTGATATTCCCAAAAGTATTTCCTTAAGATTCATCTCCTATATCGTGATTACCTCTCATCTCTTTACCTCGCATTTCCTTATGTGTTCGTTCCTAAGGACTTTTCCTAAGGATCACCGCCTACATCACATAAACAATAATGGATCGGGGATTACTCCCTCAATACGCACCTAGTAAGGATTGGGGTATCATCGCATGAATACGTAGTTACAACATCTCCTGAACTCATAATTCATAGTAACGGTTAGAGTATCATCACATGAATACGTAGTTATAACATTGACTGAACTCGTAATTCATAGTAAGGGTTGGAGTATCATCACATGAATACATAGTTACAAGATCGCCTGAACTCGTAATTCATCACCTACAGTTATGAGCCTGTTGGTTTTTCCACGGGGTTGTCTATAATAGTCCATGGTCGCCATCTATACTATGGTAGAGGACTACATCTCCAAATTGCCGGACAAGGTTATAGTATCTTTCATCCTACATCACCGATTCATCATCACATATCTATCCTCACCTAATTATCACCACCTTCCTATCATCACCTATCTCTCATCATTTTATTTTTTCACACACCAAGTATTTCATCTACCCATGTTTTATCCCAAAATATTTGTAGATATAAAATAAGTATACAATTTAAATCATCTAAAACATGTATAAAATCATTCATCCATCATAGACAGCAAGTATCAGATAATATGCACACATAGCATGTAATTTATATAAAATACTTCATATATATGTGTAAGATGAAAGTAACTATGCACTCACCTGAGAAGGTGGTGACTCGGCACTCGGACATCACTTCGTTACTCTTAACACAATTTTCCTCGGATAAAACCTAGTATCATTACCACTAGAGTTTAATCTAATATTCACCGAGACTAATTAATAGTCTAGCTGTTATTACTATTATATAAGTGTTAAATGATACTTATATAGCCCATAATAATAGCCCAAGTACTTATTATAAGGTCCTAATAACATTACTATATTAAAACATAAGCTATACTAAAGATAGGTTAGGCGTAGCTCACTTACAACGGGTTTTTTTCACAAAAACCGGGCTTCACTGGAGCAGCGTTTCTGAGCCGTAAGGATCTTTTCTCGGGAATTCGGGAGCCTCAAGGCTTCCTTCGGGTGCTAGGGGATTTACCTAGACTTTAGGGGGCTTAAGGGAGGCTAGAGAGAGAGTATAGAGAGAGAAAGTGAAGTTGGGATGGTGTGAAGAGTAAGGGAACCCGACACCTCTATTTATAGGCTGGAAAACAACTGTACTCGTTGAGTCCATGCCACATGTCACCTTCTGGTGGCTTGCCTTGGGGAGAAAGCCTTGGCCCATATTCAGCCACGTCACCCGATTTCGCACAACACCCTGTCAACTTCTAAACCCTGTAACTTTCGCATACGAGCTCCGTTTTCGACTTTATTTGTATCCACGCGTAGGTAAAAACAAGACCTACAACTTTAATTTAGACTATGTCGGCTAATTCTCGACCGATCATAAATTTAACAGTAGGAGGAGATTATATTGTTAAATGTCCGTGTAAAATTCATAACTTCTACATACGGACTCCATTTTCGTCTGTCTTTTTATTGTTGAGTTCCTATTAATGAGATCTTAAACTCTCATTTAGGTCGCGTAGGCCAAAAACCGCTCGAACTAAAATTCGAGTTTCGGGCCGTGCACTGCTATGCCAAATCTTAGAAAATTCATAACTTCCTCATACGAAGTCAAATTTGGGCGATCTTTTTATGGAAGCTCTCGGCTTAACGTATAATACAACTTTTGTTTAGATCACTAAGGCTAAAAAGTCTTTTATCAAAGATTCACTATTTACGTCTCCCGGTGCCGTGCCGGTTTTGCCGTAAAACTTTGACGAGCCATAACTTCTTCGTTATAACTCGGATTTCAGCGTTCTTTATATGTACGGAACCTTTTAGACATATTCTACAACTTGGTTAAGATTATTTATTCTAAATAATCTTTTGTTGAAAAGTCATTTTCGACCCTTATTATCTCTAAATTGACTAGGCCGGATCTACGGGCGTTACATTGTACCACCATGATGGATGTTGGGCCACTAGTGTTCATGATGCTCCACTATGGCTCATAGTGCTCCATCATGTGCGTTAGTGATGCTAATGTGTTGTATATCATGGATGAATGTTACATAAAATACTACATGGCAGATTGTGATTACTTGACACTATTCATGAGCCTATGGGCCAATGGGCTTGGCCCATTAGGGTTTAGGTCTAATCCCTTCAGTATAAATAGGGATGCATGCTAAGTCATTTGATGTTTCGTGTAGTCTGTAGTGATTGGAGAATCTTTGTGAATTGTATTTGTAACCTCTTGTTGAGAGATATAAAATAAATAATACTCCTCTCCTACCCGTGGACGTAGGTCACCTTGACCAAACCAAGTAAATATTATGTCTTGTGTGCTTTTGGAATTTCTTGTTTTCTGGTTCACTTTCTAACAAGTGATATTAGAGCTTAGCAAGTGGCATCAGATTTTGTTCTGAGTCTTGACATGCATCGTCTGATTTGCTAACAAGTGGTATCATAGCTACGGTTTGTGTTCCTATGATTGAAGATGTCTACTCAAAAGTTTGATTTGGAGAAGTTAAATAGTTCAAATGACTTCAGTTTGTGGAAGGTGAAGATGACAGCTCTTCTGGTTTAATAAGGATGTGCAAAGGCAGTAGAAGGCGAGGAAAAACTACCAAAGGACATGGCGACTGACAAGAAGGTGGATATTGTAGCAAAAAAAGCATAGTACTATTCATTTGAGTTTGATAGACGAAGTGTTGAGAGAGGTCGTGGATCAAACGAGTACATCTGGTCATTGGGAGAAATTATGTGACTATTATCAGAACAATTCTTTGACGAAAAGGTTGTATTAGAAGCAATGTTTGTATACTCCTAAGATGTCAGAAAGCACCTCAGTGAAGGATCATCTGGGTAATTTCAATAGGATCATATTGGATTTACAAGGTGTGAATGTAAAGATTGAATACGAAGATCAAGCAATTATCCTCTCATCTTTACTACCGAATTCTTATGAGAATTTTGTTGATACCATGTTGAATGGTTGGACAACGATCACTGCGAATGATGTGAAGGATTCTTTGATGTCCAAGGACCTGAAAAGAAAAGTTTTAGTTGTGAATGATGTGAAGGATTCTTTGATGTCCAAGGACCTGAAAAGAAAAGTTTTAGTTGGAGAAGATTCCAGTTCCAGTTTGATCGCAGGTAGAGGAATAACATCAGATAGAGGTGGAGATAAAAGAGGGAATTCAAGTTTTGAATCTAAATCCAACATCAAATGTTATAACTGCAAGGAAAAGGGGCACTTCTGAAGAGACTGTACATTGCTGAAGAAAGGGAATAATGGTGTCAGATCATGCAACAACAATGTTGATGTGGTTCAAGGAAATTCTGATGAAGGGGATGAAGGTGAAGTTTTGACTGTATGTACAACTAGTTCTGCTGATACTTGGGTCTTGGAATCTGGAGCATCATATCATATGACGTGCAATCGTGATTGGTTTGACTACTTCATAGAAAGGAATGGCACAATCAAGATGGGTGATGATTGGGTGAGCAGTATTAATGTTAGTGGCACGGTGTAGATGATGCACGATGGTATGGTTAGGAAACTGGATTTCTGTTTCATACCGGAGCTTCAAAAGAATATGATTTCTCTTGGCACTTAGCAAATGATTGATTGAAGAATTCTTGAGATGGTGACTAGGTAAGAGTCTCCAATGGTGCTCTTGTAGTTATGAAGGGAAATATGAATCCTCATGGGATTTATATCTTGGAAGGCTCTATGGTTAGAGGAGCGATGATTGTATCATAATACTTCGATCAATATGATGATGAAAGAAAGTTATGGCATCATAAGTTGGGACATATGATTAAGAATGGGTTGTTGGGTGGAGATACAATTGGAAATGATAAACCTAGTGAAGGTTGTGTTCAAGAGATACAACATAGGGTGAAGTTTAGTTTGGCTCAACACTCAAACAAAGAGATCCTCGACTGTGTTCACTTAGATCTATGGGTCCCTCTCCTAAAAAGTCTCATGGGAGATGTCAATACTTTGTGACTTTTATCGATGATTACTCAAGGAAGACATCGGTTTACTATATGAAGACGAAACACGAAATGAAGTGTTTAGGCAGTTCAAGGAGTGGAAGACGATAACTGAGAAACCGATCGAGAACCATGTCAAGTCACTCATAACAAAAAATAGGTTACAGTTCTGCAAGACTTAGTTTGACAACTTCTACAAAACAGAAGGTACAATGAGACATCACATTGTACGACTAACGCCACAACAAAGCGGAGTGGCAGAATAGATGAACTACACACTGGTGGAGCATGCTCAGTGCATGCAATTATCTGTTGATTTATTAGAGCAATTATGGGCAAAATGTATTAACAACACTTGCTATCTGGTGATTTGATCTCCATCAACTGAAATTGATTATAAGACTCCCCAAGACATGCGGTCTGGGAAACCCTCTAAGAATTCTAGTTTATGATTGTTTGGATGCCCTGCTTATGCTCGTGTGAATGATAGTAAACTGGATCCAAGGGAAATGAAATGTATATTTCTAGGATATGCATCAGGAGGGAAAGGTCGTCATCTGTGGTATACAGAAAAAGGAAAGACTCCAATATTCATTATTAGCAGAGTTGTGACCTTTGAATATGATATGTGTAACCAGAGAGGATATGGTACAAGTGTTGCAGGGAACAATCAGGGTGCTAACCATAAGGTGGAGTTTGAAAAAGAAACCCCACAAAGTTTTGTGATTAATGAAAAACAACAGGGTGGCATGTAACAACATAGACGTGAGGAATCCCTTGAACAACCCAGGGAAGAAGTGTTTAGTGATGTTGATGCTAGGAAAGACAACTTGAAGAACTTTATGTAGAATAAGATTAGTTTGAATGCTTTAGGATATGAAAAGAGGATAACAACGTTGAAGATTCAAAGTGATAAAAGAGCAGAATGGTTATACATTTTTCACTACATTGAGAAAGTATTGTGGCCGTTCTATCGTGATTAGTCCAAACGTGTTGGTACTTCTTTGGAGGTTCAAGGAACTTGGGGGAAAGCTCAGTGGGAAGTGGTCAAGTGGATCTTGTGGCACTTGAAGGGAACTCTTGATGTTTGTCTGGTGTATAGTGCCAATGCATGGCATACGGACTTGGTTGGATTGATAGACTCGAACAATGAAAGTGATCTATAGATAAGAAGGTCAATGGTAGTTGGTCTCGTTTAGAGTCTTATTTTGAAGATGGAGAAACCTATCATGTTCTATGATAGTTTATGCATTCAAAAGTCTAGTGCCAATGAGAATCCAGAAGACATGATGACAAGGATGTTGCCCAATGTGAAGTTCAAGCTTTGCTTTGACTTGGTTGATGTTTGTAGGAGGTAGTTCCCTTCGGGGATGGATGATAGGAAGGGAAAGGAAGTTCTTTTTTAAGGTGGAGTTCAGAGGATGCTCAAGTCAAGGTGGAGATTATTAAATGTAAGTTGAGCATTTGGAGCATTCTCATGGAGAATTTGAGTTCAATGGAGCTCTTAGAATGCAATGGAGCACTTGGGATTCCTGAAGCATGTACCAAAGGAGTGGATATGAGAAGGGAATGAATCATCTGACAAAAGAATGGATCGTCTAAAAGGGGGTATGAAGAACCTAGGATAGGTTTGGAGGACTTAGGAGTGTAATGGAGAAACTTGATGCATAATTGCGCCATTTGATTAGGTGTTGGGCCAATTGACATGCATTTCCCGCCATTAGGCAAGCATGTTGCACAATTGGCATACATTTTGCACCACTTTGGATCATGTTGCACCACTCTAGTAGATATTGCGCTAAATTGGAAGAAGTTGTGCCAACTTGGAAGATCTTTCGCCACCTTGGAAGAAAGTTGCACCATTTAGAAGGACGTTTCACCATGCTTGAAGGATTTTGCGACATCCTTGTAAAAGACGGGCCATCATCATGCAAGATGCACCATTTTGCTGCAAGGTGCACCATTTTGGTTCCTTGATGTGCCATGGTATTCCAGATGAGCCACATATGCTATGAAGTCCTCTATGAAGCTTAAGATTGTTAGAGGATGCTCAGAAGTTGGTGATGCTCAAGGAATACACCATATTGGTGTTGGGTTTTGAGTAAACTAACACTCCTAAGGTGTTCATGCAACCCTAGAAACCTTGGATCTATGTTTGACTATAATACATGCAACAATAATTTTTTCCAAGGTTCATAACCTATCTAGCATGGCATGGGGTACTTTTAAACATAAAGAACAAGAAGAATTACATACCTTTGATTATGAGTTGATTCCTTTGGAGTTTGAGAGCCAAGCACCAATAATGCGAATGCCTCAAATAGAAATCAGAAAACACCACAAACTTGGAAAAGCTTTATGAGAGAGTATGTCTAGCTTCTAGAAATCGGCCACTCTTATGCACACACACTTAGTGTCATTTCAAGCATCACAAGTCTCTTTATATAGTGTAAATGATTAGAGTAAACCGTAATAACCCATGTCTTTTCCTCTTCGAAGGATCCATGGGTTAAAAGCTCCATGGATTATCAATGGACTCCCATTTAAGCTTAGCCCATTTCCATAATGAGTGTTAGCCCACACTATATAAATATAATAGCCCATGTTTAATTAGTCACCTTTTTGATCACTAAATTAATTCATAATTAATTTAAGATCAATATTAATTAAATAATATGATTTCATATTAATATATTATAAGTTATAATATATTAATAAATCATAAACATACTATTCTCATAAATATTATCCATATAAATAGTTCGGGTGAAGTGCAACCCAAATGGACCATGTCGGGTCAGGTCAAGTATATACCAAATAAGTTATGGACTTAGACACCTTATCCAACAGACTCCCACTTGGATAAGTCTGATAACTATATTTGCTTATATTACTTCAGGAACCAACCGACAATCATAGCTCTCGAAAACTCTGTTGAACTATGAAGCGCCATTTTAGATAAGTGATCATATTTTCCTCTGCCGTCATGATATCAGCTGGACAAATACATGGAACAATGTCTTACTTATTATCCAACAGTTTGTTTCCCGATTTCCGATTTATTTGACAAAGAACTTAATCGAACATATCAATTCAGTTCTGACCGGGCTCGGTAGATGGGTCAAAACAAAATCATCGAGGGGCCCAGATATCGCTTCTATTTCTAGAAGGAACAGATAAACTTCGACTCATATACTTGTTCTACTACTTGTTGAATTATACACAAAGGCATGTTTTATAACATCAAGTTAATGATGCCTTTTCGTGCAATCAATGCACAACCAGCTCATAGGAAACAACTCATATCTCTAGGTTTGAAGACTTATATGATATTACCATCTCACGATCACCTGAGATAAATTCCATGAAGTGAGACAAGTGAGCGTGGGTTTATTCCAATACTCATAACTTATGAGCACTAATTAACATTGTAGCAACCATTGCCATGTCTAAACGCATTTATCCATCTACAATCCCAATTCATGACAATCTAGATTCATACCTACTTCCGATGTATGACTGACTGTGGAAAGCTTGAATAAATTTATTATTCTGGAAGTCAAAACATGCAAAACTGAAACAATAGTAAATAATTGACAATGATAGCAACACCTTTCTCATAAATAAATCACAACTTTTATTTATCATCAAACGTCGATTACTTATAAGTTTCAGAAATAACTATCTAATCTGTAAAACTAACATCGTCCCTCAGCCCGATGCACCTCGCATGCTGCAAATGTTTAACCCTCGTCAGACCCTTTGTAAGGGGATATGCAGGGTTCTCATCCGACGATACCCTCTTTGCCACGAGGAGTCCTTCTTCTATCTTGTGTCTTATGAAGTGATATTTTCTATCAATGTGTCGAGATCTTCCATGATCTCTTGGTTCCTTGGCTAAGGAAACTGCACTATTGCTGTCATAGAAAATCTCCATAGGCTCCCTAAGAGCTGGTACTACTCCAAGATCTCCGATGAAGTTCTTCAGCCATATCGCCTCCTTTGCCGCTTTAGTTGCTGCTATGTATTCTGATTCACAAGTCGAATCAGCTACCGTCTCCTATTTGGAACTCTTCCAAGTGATTGCCCCTCCATTTAGGGTAAAGAACCAGCCCGACTGAGAGCAGAAGTTATCCCTGTTAGTCTGAAAGCTAGCATCACTATACCCCATTACCCTCAAGTCATCACTCCCACCAAGGGTAAGGATCCAATCCCTAGTCCTTCGTAGGTACTTGAGAATGTTCTTTACCTCAGTCCAATGAGCCTTGCCAGGATTCCCCTGATATATGCTAACCATGCTCAAAGCAAAAGCCACATTAGGGTGAGTACAAGTCATAACATACATGATTGAGCCAACAGCGGAAGCATATGATATTTGACTCATCTCAACTATCTCTTTCCTCTGTATTCGGACTCTAAGTCTTACTCAGTTTGGCATTGCTTTGGATTGGTAAATCTCCTTTCTTGGAATTCTACATGTTGAACCTTTTCAACACTTTGTCCAAGTAAGTACTATGACTAAGTCTAATTATTCTTTTACTCCTCTCTCTTAATATCCTTATCCCTAGGGTATAGGCAGCCTCCCCAAGGCCCTTTATAGAAAAGCACTTCCCAAGCCAGGACTTCACTTCCTGCAAATTTGGGACTTCATTTCCTATGAGTAGTATGTTATCCACATATAGTACCAAAAAACTGGCTATACTCCCACTAGCTCTGACATACACGCATGACTCATCTTTGCTTCTCGAGAAGCCAAACTCTTTGACATTTTCATCAGAACAAAGATTCCAGCTGCGAGATGCTTATTTCAATCCATAGATAGATCTCTCAAGCTTGCACACCCTATTAGGATATTCTGGACTGACAAAACCCTCTGGCTGAACCATGTAAACATCCTCAACCAGCTTCTCATTAAGGAAAGCGGTTTTGACATCCATTTGCCATATTTCATAATCATGAAATGCAGCAATGGACAACATAATCCTAATGGACTTAATCTTTGCTACTGGTGAGAAGGTTTCATCATAATCAATACCCTGAGTTTGAGTAAAACCTTTTGCAACCAGTCGCGCTTTGTAAGTGTGCACCTTTCCATCCATGTCGGTCTTCTTCTTGAAGATCCATTTGCACCCAACTGTCTTACGGCCTGGTACATTGTCAACCAAGTTCCAAACTTGATTGTCATACATGGACTGTATCTCGCTGTCCATGGCCTCCTTCCATTTAGCAGAATCTGGGCCTACCATGGCTTCCTTAAAACTGCTAGGTTCATCTAAATTTACCAGTGTACTATCACTGATAAACGTATCACCTTCCGTAGTAATATGGAATCCATAATAGAAATCAGGCGTGTTCCTCATCCTTGTGGAGCGCCTTGGAGGTACAGACTCGTCAGCTGGTTCAACAGGAGTTTTCTCCTCAGGTTGATTGCTAGTGTCTGAGGTTCCTTCACCACTTGACTCTTGAATTTCTTCAAGATCAATTTGCCTCCCACTGTTTCCTTGGCTTATAAATTCTCTCTCTCTCTCTCTCTCTCTCTCTCTCTCTCTCAAGACTCCTCCTCTTGCCACAAAGACCACATTCTCACTAGGTCTGTATAAGAGGTAACCAAAAGAAGTTCGTGGGTAGTCGATGAAAATACACCTCTCACTTCGAGGTTCGATCTTATCCTGATTATCGCGTCTCACGAAAGCCTCGCAACCCCAAATTTTGATGTGATCTAGATTGGGGACTTTCCCAGTCCACATCTCATGAGGTGTTTTGGTAAACTTCTTTGTAGGGACTAGATTAAGGATATGGGCGGCAGTCTCTAAGGCATACCCCCAAAAAGAGATTGGTAACAAAACTCAACTCATCATGGAACGAACCATGTCCAACAAGGTCCGATTACGCCTCTCAGCTATACCATTCAGCTATGGTGTCCTGGGAGGTGTCAATTGTGAGACAATCCCACATTCCTTAAGATAGTCAAGGAATTCTGTACTAAGATACTCACCACCTCGATCGGATCATAGCATCTTAATGTTCCAGCCCAATTGATTCTCTACTTCATGTTTAAACTCTTTAAACTTTTCAAAGGTCTCTGACTTATGCTTGATTAAGTAGACATAACCATACCTATTGTAATCATCAATAAAAGTCACGTAATAGCGGTTAGCATCCCTTGTGGCGGTTTTAAATGGTCCACATACATCATTATGTATAAGGTCCAACAAACCCTCACCCCTCACACAAGTACCAGTGAAGGGTGATTTTGTCATTTTTCCAAGCAAACAAGATTCACAACTATCATCCGACTTTAGGTCAAATGACTCCAGGACTCCATCCTTTTGGAGTTGGCCTATGCGTTTCTTATTTACATGTCCAAGACGACAATGCCACAATGATGCCTTATCCAATCTAGTAGACGAATCAATACATAACACATTATTTCCTAGGCTATCTACAACCGACACAGTTTCATACACACCATCACAAGACAATGCTTTAAAAATAAAGAACATTATTAAAGAAAGCATTAATACCACCACATTCATTATCAAACGAAAAGGTAAAACCTTGTTTGTACAAACCATGAAAAGAAATAATATTTCTCGCCATTTTAGACGAGTACACACATTTATTCAAATCTAACTTTAACCTACTACTTAGCATCAAGGTATAAACTCCAATATTGGAAACAGGTGAAGCCTTCCTATTTCCCATAATTAGGTTTATCTTCCCGTGCTCCACATCCTCACTTCTTCTTAGGCCCTGCAAATCAGAACATATGTGAATACCACATCCTGTATCAAGCACCCAAGAGTTAGAATATGGTGAGTTATTAGACAATATTGTGTAAGTACCTGCATGGGTGGGTTTCATTTTTCCATCCTTGAGATCCTCCAAGTATTGAGGGCAGTTTCGCTTCCAGTGCCCCTTATTCTGGAAATAGTAGCATCCAACATCCTTAGGGATGGCAGAAGGAGTGACAGAACCACCTTTGGTTCCAGATGAGGAGCCTTTAAGAGACGTTCTCTTGGTACCCTTCGAAGGGGTCTTCCTCTTTTTTCCTTTGCCTTGCCCTATAGCCAAAACAGGGTTTGTTGTAGGAGTAGGAGTAGAAACAACTGACTTACATTTAAGACCACTTTCGGTGGTCTTCAAGAGTCCCTGAAGCTTGCTGAGTGTGACCTCTTCCTTGTTCATGTGGTAGGTCATTTTGAATTGGTCATAACAAGGAGGTAAGGAGTGCAAAATGATGTCAATTGCCAACTCCTTGGGAAAGTTCACATTCAGTTTCAGCAGACGGTCCACAAATCTTTGCATCTTCTGCATGTGGGCCGTGATGGGTTCACCATCCTTCATTCAAGTTGTTATCATGGAGGAGATAATCTCATACCGCTCTTGACAATCACTTTGATGGTAATGGTCAATCGAATCCCGGTGCATCTCAAAAGGGTAGAAGTCCTCATAGGACTTTTGGAGTTCGGCTGTCATAGTGGCCATCATGATGCATGCCACCTTGGTGGCATCTCTCTCATGAGCCCTAAAGTCAGCAATCTCCTGAGGAGTAGTAGTGGACTCATCGAGTTCCTTGAGCTCCTTGTCGAGGACATATTCCTTTTCCTTGTAGCGTGTGACCATCCTGATGTTTCTTATCCAATCATTGAAGTTTGAACCATAAAAGATGACTCTCCCACAAAGATTCATGAGAGTGAAGGAGGCGGTAGGGTTAGAGCCCAAAGCATTGTTGTTGGAAGACATCTGAAAGGAAGAACGACAAGTTTAGATTAGATATATAGAGTCCTTAATAAGACATTCAAATGTAATATTAAGGCTAGGACCCAACACAATATGTTATAACTTAGAAGAGGGATGCTGTAATCCAAGCTATAACATATTTGAAGGTAGGTGAATGACGATTCACCAATTTCCACCACGAAATGAAATTAGGTATTAGGTTTAATTGGTTCAAGAAATTCCTTGATTCTTTTGAGATTCATTGAACTTTTCAATGGCATGTTTCAATCTCGATTGTGTCCTTCAAGTTTTGTGACTGGGATGCCAAGGATCGCAAAACAAGGTGCGAATAACCATGCAAACTCACTTGGCACTCTTAATATTATCACCTAATCGATGTGCCGGTAACCCACACACGCTCCATAGATTTGACAAACATTAAGTCACCCTTTGTTATCCTTACTAGTCCAAATTAGTGTGCCGGTAACCCACACATGCTCCACCAACGACTTGGTAAGGTACAAAGTGTGAATTTCATAGGTTAGCACCATGTTCACATTTTCCTAAAGTAACTAAGATTGGGAATTAAAAAAACATTTAGTTACTTTATAATAATCATTATACTTTTAATGAGAATTTAAAGTCATTGTCCTACCCGTTCGGCTAACGACCCTCTATCGATCAAGGAAGCGGTGGGTGAGAATGGACACCCATTAAGCTGCCATTTTATAGGCAGCAACCTTATACCCCCCTTATAGACCGACTTCGTGAATGAGGCCTACCATTGGTAAAACGACTTAATCTTATAATAATAATAATAATAATAATAATAATAATAATAATAATAATAATAATAATAATAATTAACCATTAATGTTATAATAGTATAAGGGTTGAATTTTAACCTTTAAAACTCTAAGGGTTGGAATTAAAGTTTATTAAAGTGTGCGCAACTTTACAAATTCCAAAACTTGAGGACAAGTTTTGAAACTATTCAAAACTCTTCATTTCATAACTTATGAGTTAATGGTTAATAAAAAATGAAGACTCTTCATTTTTATGTAACTTATGTGATTTAAATGCGTGTTTAAAGAAAGTGACCTTTGGAAATCCATAACTTGAGGAAAAATTATGGACTCCATTAAAACACATAAATGATCAAGAATCAATCTTAAACAATTTAGAAAATAATTCCTATCATATTCTAAACTCATAATAACATGAACATGAATATCAAAATTTCAAGAATCATATGAACACATACAAAGCTTGGAATTTTGATATAAGCCATTGTAAATGGATTATCACGAACATTACACCATCTAAAACAAGTGTTAAAACACCAAAACAATTTAGGGTAATGTTTCTAGTCCATTTCCAGCAGCAAAATTGAAAAAGCTGCACTCTGCATGACTAACTCGTCGAGTGCATGAACTGACTCGCCGAGTTGGTTGAAGATTCGCTTGGACTCGTCGAGTCCCCACAATGGACTCGGCGAGTCCCCTGTGCAGATTGCATAAAAAATCAATTTTCAACTATTTTGCAACAAGTATCAAGCAAGCAAGCCTAGGCTCTGATACCACTGTTGGGTTTTGAGCAAACTAAGACTTCTAAGGTGTTCATGCAACCCTAGAAACCTTGGATCTATGTTTGACTATAATACATGAAAAAATAATTTTTTGCAAGGTTCATAACCTATCTAGCATGGCATGGGGTACTTTTAAACATAAAGAACATGAAGAATTACATACCTTTGATTGTGAGTTGATTCCTTTGGAGTTTGAGAGCCAAGCACCAATAATGTGAATGCCTCAAATGGAAATCACAAAACACCACAAACTTGGAAAGGCTTTATGAGAGAGTATGTCTAGCTTCTAGAAATCAGCCACTCTTATGCACACACACTTAGTGTCATTTCAAGCATCACATGCCTTTATATATAGTGTAAATGATTAGAGTAAACCCTAATAACCCATGTCTTTTCCTCTTCCAAGGATCCATGGGTTAAAAGCTCCATGGATCATCCATGGACTCCCATTTAAGCTTAGCCCATTTCCATAATGAGTGTTAGCCCACATTATATAAATATAATAGCCTATGTTTAATTAGTCACCTTTTTGATCACTAAATTAATTCATAATTAATTTAAGATCAATACTAATTAAATAATATGGTTTCATATTAATATATATTATAACTTATAATATATTAATAAATCATAAACATACTATTATCATACATATTATCCATATAAATAGTTCGGGTGAAGTGCAACCCAAATGGACCATGATAGGTCGAGTCAAGTATATACCAAATAAGTTATGGACTTAGACACCTTATCCAACAGTTGGGCCATCATGATGGATTATGGACCACTAGTGTTCATGATGCACCACCTGCGCATCATAATGCTCCATCATGTGCGTTGTTGATGATCATGTGTTGTACGTATGTAACATCCATAAAATTTCAGTAAAATTTTAAACTTTCCAAAACAATCCTTTCTCTATAGAAGTGTTTACAAAACTGTTATTTCCAAAACCTGTATTTAAAACCGAGATCATTTATACATAGTTTTTAAAACATTCACATTATCAGAGTTTCCCAGAAACCATAAGTCCAAAATGCGAGGATGTGTATGGTTACGCCTTCGCCTTACCAAAACATTTGAAGCACATGAAACAATAAACTGAAACCGTAAGCATAAAGCTTAGTGAGTTCCCCCAAAGTACCAACCCACAAATAGTAGCACATATACAAATAGCAACATGCATATAGAGTCTTCAGGATGAATGGTTCGCCTCATCTGGCCTTCAGCCTATCTGGACTGCTCTCAAAGCCTTTAGCATGTCTAGACCACCTCATCGGGGCTTCAGCCTGTCTGGGCCACTCTCAGAACCTTTAGCATGTCTGGTCCGTCTCGTTGGGCCTTCAGCCTGTCTAGACCGTTCTACAGGCCTTCAGCCTGATTGGTATGCGCTGATGGATCTTCAGTCTATTTGGGCCGCCCTGGGTATGTTGGCCTTCAGCACAAAAGCAGGCCCACCTCAACCCAATCGCACACACACAAGCCATGTCAACATATAACAGATAAGCATACATATAATGTACCGATATCAACATTACAGGGTTTTTTGACTAGCAACACAAAGAAGTCCGGTCTTAACCCAACCATACTACATCAACACATGCTACTAGAAAACATATATCCAGGATAGATAATAGGCAGATCTAACAGATCACTAAGCATAACATCATCCCATCTACTAGGATACCGATCTAACAGATCATAACAACATGGCAACATCCTATCTACCAGGATACCGATCTAACAGATGATAAAAATACTCAATCATAAGATAAGCTAAGATAAGAATCCAAAATGGTTCGGCCTTGGTGCCTTCGACCCTATTAGTATAGTGAGGAAAACTCACAACACATGTAGTGTTGAACCGATAAAATCGAATCCCAACTCACAGATCCGAACTCAACTACTTGTAAACACCATATGACTAATTCCATTAAAATCTCAAATTACCAAAATACCCTCAGAAGTCAAACCTGGTCAAAGTCAAAGTCAATAGTCAAGGTCAAGAGCCCATGTTAACCCAACTCGTCGAGTGCAGCTAGCAACTCGTGGAGTTCCTTCAAAACTCAGAAAACTGAGGAAAAACCCTAACTAACTCATCGAGTTATCTCATCAACTAGCCGAGTTTATTTAGAATCCATAAAGCGGGAAAAACTGACTTAACTCGTCGAGTTGGCTAAGCAAGTCGCCGAGTTCCTCCAGCCTTTTCATATTCAGTCCTTTACAGTCGAATCCAAAGCACCAAACTATAGATCTAGTCCCTTAGGGTTAAGATACCACATAAAGTTGCTAACTTTACATCCATGCATGGCATCAAAGGGGTTAAAACACTCATATGAAGCTTAATAAGGGGTTTAGGACATGGAGGATGGCCAAAGCATGATAAAGCTTGAATCTTTAGGCCCAAGGAAGGCTTGAGGTGTCCAAATCTGAAGTCATAACTTCACATCATGATCAACTCTAAAAATGGTTCCAAAATGGGCTAAAAAGGCACTAAACTTCCATAGGAGACAATCTAAGAAACTAGAGGTCAAGGTAAAGACTTTTTACCTCTAAATGGTTGCAAGAAAACTGAGAATCCCGGATCCAAAGCTTCTCCCTTCAACCTTGCACCACCAACTTCAAGCTTCTTCAAGAAAAGCACTAAAGAACACTCTTTAAGCTCACAAACACTCAAAATGGAGAAAGAGGCGCGATTAGGGTTTCTTCTGGACTAAGGGGACGACGAGGGAGGCCACAAATGAGTCATAAGTTCTTTAAATAGGGTGCAAAACTCTGAAAATTAGGGTTTCATAAACAACCGTCAACTCGTCGAGTTGGGGCCTTCCAACTCGTCGAGTAGACCCTGAAAACACGCGGCCATTGAAACTCTACACGATGAGTTGGAGCCTTCCAACTCGTCGAGTTTCCTTGAAGATACATATATAAGCTTTTAAAATATATTATTGAAAATTGGGATGTTCCAATGTAATGGATGAATGTTCCAAAAGCTAATGCATGGCGAGTTGTGGTTGGTTGACATTATTCATGGGCCTATGGGCCAATAGGCTTGGCCTATTAGGGTTTAAGTCTGATCCCTTCAATATAAGTAGGGAAGAATTCTAATTCATTTGATGTTTCTTGTATTTTAGAGTCATAGGAGTATCTCTATGATTTTTACTTGTAACCTTTATTTGAAAGCTCTGAAATAAATAATACTCCCTCCTACCTATATGAATTCTCACCTTCACCGAAACCACATAAATATTGTGTCGTGTATGATTTTAGTTTTTCTTGTTTTCGCTTTACTTCCTAACATGTGGTATTAGAGCTTTGCAAGTAGCATCAGATTTTGTTCTGATTCTTGACAAGTATCGTATGATTTCCTAACACATGTTTGTGTAACGTTTTCACTTTACAAGGTATAACTAAACATTCTTTCAATTTAATTCGAACTAAGCATCCTTTATAAGTCTTTGTTAGGAAGTAAAGTGGATAACAAGAAAAGCTAAAAGCACACAAGACACAGTATTTATGTGGTTCGCTCAATGTGACCTACGTCCATAGGTAGGAGGGGAGTATTGTTTATTTCAAAGTTCTCAAATAGAGGTTATAAGTACAATTTTCACAAAGATTCACCTAACACTCTAGAATTCAAGATACAAAATGACTGAGAATGCATCCCTATTTACACTTGGATCAGACCTAAAACCCTTATGGGCCAAGCCCATTGGCCAATAGGCCCATGAAAGGTGTCAACCAATCACATTCTATAATGTAGTAGCTTCTAGAACATCCTTCCACGACATACAGCACATGTGTATCAACAACGCACATGTTGGAGCACCTTGTATCATAGTGGAGCATCATGATGCACAAGTGGCGCATCATCAACACTAATGGTCCAACATCCATGATGGTGGCACAACATGGTGTATTCATTAAGCATCTCTAACTTCTAAGCATCATAGGGGACTTCATATCATACGTGGCTCAATGGGTGTATCATGGCTCATCAAGAAACGAAGATGGCGCAACATGAATGATGTTGGCCCATCCTAAAAACAAGGATGATGTAACATCCTTCCTGATGGTGCAACATCTCCCAAGAGGTGGCATAACTTCTCTTTGATGGCACAACTTCTCCAAGATAACCCATGATGGCGCATCATCTCCTTAAAATGGCGCAACATGTCCCTCCTGGTGCCACATCCTTTCTAGATGGCACATAATGTCTTCCTTTTGCGAAAATTCTATCCTCATGGCGTAACATGTTGCTTTAAGTGCTCCAAATTGCTCCAAGTTGATCCACACCCCTTTTTAGATGATCCGTTCCTTTGGCACTTGATCTATTCATTTTTCATATGATGCTTTCCCTTCTCAGGATCCGTTCCTTTGTAACATGCACCATGAAACCCAAGTGCTCCATTGAACTCTATTTGTCCATGAGAATGCTCAAAATGCTCAAGTCACATTTAACAATATACCCCTTGACTTGCGCATCCTATGGACTACACCTAAAACAAGAACTTCCTTTCCCTTCCTGCCATCAAGCCTTGAAGGGGCTTACCTCATGTGAAAATTTACCAAGCCCAAGGAAAGCCTGGACTTCTCCATGGGTAACGACTTCGTTAAAATGTCTGTTGGATTCTTCTGGTATCAATCTTCAGTATTGAAAACGTGTATGTTTCCAGAATATTGATATTGCCATATTTTTACATATTTTTAAGCAATATTTAATTACATTTTAATTATCATTTTGGTAATTTGCATAGATAAATGGTGCTTAGGTTAATTTATATTTTGCAGCAAAAAAGAAGGCATTTTGAAGAAAAGGGACTGAAAGCATTAAAGAATGGAACTTTGGAGGATAAAGGCTTGAAAGATGAAAATTCTAGAAAAAGACATTCTCACGAAGTGAGTGTTAAAGGCTCACGATATGAGTTGGACTTTCTAGAAGATAAACATCGCAAATCTAGAGTCCTTGTCAAACACGGATAAAACGATCTCTCGACGCGACACATCTTTGCTCACGACGGGAGTACGAATATTTCAAAAACTATATATAGACCTTGATCCCTATAGTTTTTAAAGGTTGGCTGACTTAGAGATGTTCCAGAAGTCAAAAATCAGAGAGTTTGAAGGCTAGGGAATTGGTTTGAACACCAAGGAAGAAGAAGTTCATAATTTAATTTTTTACTTTGGTACTTTAAACATGTTTTTGATTATAACTTGTTTGTGTTCATTTGTTAGAATGAGTAGCTAAATCTAGCTGCTTCTGTTAGCTAGATAAAGCTGGAACTCATGGTTTGATTAAATAGATTTAGACTTTTCTTGTTGGTTAATGTCTTGTGTTTGATTGATTATACCTAGCATGCTTGATTTGATAACTAGATTGCTTAAAATTCTTATTCTGTGTAGTTACTGACCATTAATCGGCATGAATCTGAATACCTAGTAATTTAATGAACATTAGATTATTAGAGCTAAGATCAAACCAATGTTAGTTAAGTAATTGAATTATTGAATATAGTTGTGCTAGAAAACTCATATTATGAACATAATTGTATTTGTCAACTCAATCTTACATAGCTCCAATTCTATTTAATAAATTGATACTGTGTTAAATTATGTGTGACCATACATAGCTCTACATGAATTAATTGAATATTAGTAAATTTGGAATTGAATTGCTAATAATATCGTAATTGGTAACCAACAAGAATTGTCATAATTAATATATAAACCATTGAGGGAAAGTGGATTCAAACTAACAGAAGTGTTTTATTAATTTGATAGTTGTTGATAAATTAAGTTCATCTAAACTTGCAAAATTAGATAAAAACCATTAGTTGCTAGAATCTTAGGTTAACTTAATAGTAGTTAGATTAATTAATTAAAACCGTTTCCTGTGTTTGACCCCGACTTACTTAGACTACATTACAATCCGACTAGGTACACTGCCTAGGTGCAATTTAGTTAGTCAAGTTAGTTAGGTTATAAATTTAAAATTAGGTGTAGCTATTTGCACACAACAAATATCACAAATGAAATTTAATCTGACATCAATACACTTCATATTCTCATGATATTTATGATTATCTGCAAGATTTAACGCACTCTGACTATAACAGTACAATACATGCTTCTCCACCTTCAGATCAAGACTCTGAATAAGCCTATGTAACCATATCTCATCCTTTATTCCTTCCATCATAGACATCTACTCGTATTCAGTTGTAGACAAAGCAACGATATCTTGTAACGTTGACTTTCAACTGATGGCACATCTGAAAAAAGTGAAAATATAGCACGCCTGTGACTTATTCTTCAACAAATCAACTCCATGATCAGATTTAGCATATCCAACCAAGTCAGTTTTTATATTAGCTCCATACACCAAGAAAACATCTATCGTTCCTTTCAAGTATCACATGTTCTACTTGACAGCTTCCCAATGAGCCTTCCCTGGATTGCTAATAAACATGTTTATCATACTAAATGAATGAGCCAAATTAGGTCTAGTACATACCATTTCATACATGAGACTTCAAATATCACTAGAGTAAGCAACCTTGATCATGTACTTCCTTTCTTCATTTGTAGTGGGTATAGTGTTTGGACCAAGTTTAAAGTGAGCCACCAAAGGAGTTCCAATTAGTTTGGACTGAACACAGTTGAAAGACTGCAAAACTTTCTCAATGTACATTTATTAATTCATTTATTCTTTGTTGCTCCCTTTGAATCTATATCCCCAATATCTTCTTTGTTGCTCCCAAATCCTTTATCTCAAACTCATTCTTCAGGGTTGCCTTCAATTCATTTATTCCAACCATTTCCTTGGCTTCTATGAGCATATCATCAACATATAACAACATATATATGTAGGAATCTGGTGACAATTTCTTTGAGTAAACACAATCGTCAAATTGGTTTCGAGTGTATCCATGCGAGATCATGAATGAATCAAATCTCTTGTACCATTGTCTTGGAGACTGCTTCTGTAACGCCCCGGGTTTTCTCGGTACGTTTGGTTATTTTAATTTAATTATCCTTGTAACCTTGGGTTAATTTATTTAACCAATGTCTAATTTCTTATGTTATTGGACTCTTTTGATCATCTTGTAAACTCCTTTTATTGAAGTCCATGGGCTATGGGCCTATTTGCAAAGTCCACCTAGTTAATAGTACTTAATGTGTAAATTGAATCATTTGGAACACACACAAGGAAAACACTCTAAACCCTCCCTCTCTCTCAAAAATCGTCCCCCTCTCTCTCTTTGGGATCAAGAGCAGCCAAGGGGCTATTTGGAGCTTAATTCTTGTTCATTTCCAGCCTTGATTCGTATTGGTATGAACCTCCTTATCCTTTCTTACAACTTGATTCATAACCTTGTTCTAGTTTTATGATTTCATCTTCACCTCTTCTCCTTCTTATTTTATTTGTAATTGTATGTTATACATCATCTCAAGATCCTATCTTCACCCCATATATGGTGGATGATGGATCTAGGGGATTACATGTGGCAAAAGATCATGGAAACCCTAAAAGGGAGAATGATGATTTTATGTGCTTATGTTTATTTTCATGTTGATTATTATTACATCCTTGTGGCTAAATGAAATCCTAATGATCCCTAACCCTTTTTAGTACCACCATTATCATGGGGACTGAATTGGGATGATGAACACATCTTAAAATGTGTTTCAAAAGGAGAAGGATGGATAAGCCAAAAAGGAATCACGGGTGGCTACAATTCTGTTTTCCATCAGATCTGTAGTCATTTTGTAAAAATCATATCTGGAGCTCTAGAACTCAAAAGGACCCCAAACCAGTTCCAAAAGTTCGAAAATTGAGTTGTCTAACTTTCTTAAGAAGGCCAACCTCACTGATAAGGGCTTTATCTATGTGAAAGAATGACATCCTTGCTCTTAGGTCTGATCCGGGTCTGTTCTGATATGTCATTTTGTTTTCATCATTTCTAAGGCTTGGAAAAGGATCCAGAGTGATTCCAAGTTTCTATATGTTCCTTATATTATGAATTTAAGATCTGGAGAATATGGGGTGTTATTTCCAATTATAAATTGGTTAGAATGGATCCACACTCCAGGTCAGTGGGCAGTCACCAGCTTTTGCTAGTGCTATGATTGTCCATAATGTGAATTTTATATCTGGAGTTTGAGAGATGCTTTTCATTCAATTCCAACTCTGAGACTTTCACTTGTATGTCCTTTACTTCTCTTAATTTTCTTTTGGACGAATTCTACTCACAAGTTGGGTAGAATTGGCCAACATCACTTGACTGTATTGTTGGAGACAGAAGTGATACACCATTTTGTAAAATTCATATTTAATTCATCTTTTGGAGTTAGAATGAGTTCTTTATAGTTATGGAATCCTGAGCAATCATAGTTTCCTATAAAATTTAGTTAAAACTATGTTTCTGTTTTAGATTTTGGAGTAAATCCGTTTTGAACAGCAGGTCCGTTTTAGAGACCTTGCTGTGATTACTCTTTTCTCAACTCATAGCTTCATTACTTCTCGTTTCTAACCTTTAGTCCTTCTTAGGCGAGGTTTTGAAGTTTGATCAAGCTTGGTAGCATTATTTGATTGTTAGCCATCCTTAATACTCACTCAAGGTGAGTTCTCTCACACCTTTGTATTGATGATTGTGTTTGCTAGTTAGCTCGTGTGTGATTATTTGAATTTATACTATATAAGTATTGTCTTAATTCGTACATGTGCACTGTATGTAACTAATTATGGATATGGGGACACCACCAAAGGATACGGATTTACCGGTGCGGTGGGTAGGTAAGATCACCAACGTAATACTCTTCGTGAGGTGCGGTGATTAGGGCCAAATGATACGGGATCTTCCCGGTGCGGTTCAAACCTACAAGTCCTTCTCATAATATAGACATTGATTCGTTCTTTGTCTTTATCATTATAATTGGAAAATGGATTAGGGCTAGTAAATATGAATGTTAGTACAATGTCTGTGTTTGAATTCACTAAGCTTCGTGCTTACGTTTTTCCCTTATAACTTTTCAGGTGTTAAGATTAAAGAGGCTAAGGCTTGACATGGAGCATCGGGACATCGCTACTAGTTATTTTGTTGGGACCTTATTATTATTATTACTTCCGCACTTATTTTATATGATTATTAAGTTGATGGATTATGTTATGACTATTTCAGTTGTTTTAATTTAATTTAAGATGGGTTTTAAAAGTTTAAAATTTTTGCAAAAAAAAAAAAAAAAATTGGGTGTCACAAGTTGGTATCAGAGCCACAGTTTGAGGGAACTAGGCATTCTTGTGGATGTTCTAGACTCAAATTTGAGGCTCTATAAGAGTTTATTTTCTTTTTAAAATATTTTTCAAACTTTCTGAAGACTAGTAGTGAAAGATGTCGCGGTGTACCAGTCAGCCAGCCAAGTAAGCCTTATTTCTTATGTTAAATGTTTATGTTAAATTGTTGACTATGAATTGGATTCTACTAGCCTTAAAATATTAGATTACACACTTAGTTAGTGTTAACATGTGAGAGAGTTGTAAAATTAACGGCTAGAGCGAACTGGAAATTTGAAACTAGACGCGAATGCGAAATTGGAACTTGTGTGGAAGGTAGTAGAAGGGCCCCTACTATTTGAAACATCGGTGCCGGTTTCGAGTCGGGGCAAGGTTGAAAAATTTTCGGCAAGCTGAGTGTTTTGTCTTCCTAGAAATATCTAGGCTGAATTGTTTCTAAGATTTTCCTTCTTCTGTGGATACCAATGGCTCCGCCTGCTCGACTTAATCAGCTCCAAATGGAGCAAGTTAGGGATATTATCGCTGAGGAATTCAATAACGGTTTCCACGAACTAATCCCGGGTGTGACCAACGACATAATCAACCAATTCGGTGCTCTTCTGGATGAGCGCCTCGCGGCTATTCTCGGGGAAGCGTTACTGTCTCTGCCTGTTCAGGATTCGGCATACTACTTCGAGAAGTTCAACAAGTGTAGCTCTCGTCTTTGGAATGGTGAATCCGACCCAGTTGCTACTAAGCCCTGGGTGTCAGATGTTGAGGGCGCCTTCATAAGTGTTGGGTGTCCGGACTAGTACAAAGCAGTGATTGCCATGAATCAGCTGTGAAAAAGGGGAAAAACATAGTGGAACACCATCACTGCTCTATTGAACGAAGACGAAGTGAGGGCCATGTCTTGGGCCTAATTTGTGGAGAGGTTCGAGGCATAATATGTGCCTAAGGTGGAGCAGCAGCGGATGCAGCAAGAGTTCATGGCCTTACAGCAGACTACCGAATCCGTTAGTGACCTGAACACCAAGTTCTTGGAGATGCTATCTTTTTGCCCCTCGTTTGCTGGGAACGAGGCCTGGTTAGTCAGCCGGTACACGGCCATCCTACGTATCGAGATTCAGGAATTCGTTAGCATGCAGAAGTTCTCGACTTTATCTGTGATCATGAATGTAGCGAGGAGGAGGGAAATCGAGTTGCAGACCCAGTCCAAGAGGAAGGCCAATGACACCTCTTCCAAGACATCCAGAGATGCCCAGAAAACGCAAAAGCAGGGTAGTAAGTCAAGGTATGAGTATAGGACGTCTTCAGGGCGAGAAAAATATGTCGATATGCTACAACTGCAAAAAGCCAGGGCATCATTGGAAGAATTGTAGGGATCCCCCTGCGAGTGCAGTACCTCATATTACTTCTGTAGTTCCCGTCTGCTATCACTGCAACGAGACGGGACACAAGAAGCCTGAATGCCCGAAGTTGAAGACTGGTAAAGGAGACAGGGGTACAAATCCTGCAATTGCATCATCCTCTAAGGGAACCATTATGGTGACATGAGGTCATGCTCACCAGATGACTGTGGAGGAGCCGGTGATTACAACGACAGTGGCAAACACTTATTTGCTAGATTCCAAGCCCGATGTTGTTATGTTTGATAGCGGTGCTACCCATTCTTTTGTATCTCACACGTTTATTAATCGTTTGGGGCGTAGTATCGGAAAATTGGCTCACCCAATGGTTGTCGATGTTGTCGACAACCGCACTATTTATGTCACCGATGTCTATCGGGGTTGCACTCTCGAGTTTTCTGGAGTTGAATTCCCTATTGATCTTATCCCTATTGCGATGCGAGAGCTCTGCGTTATCGTAGGCATGGATTGGCTTGATGCGTTTGATGCGGAAATCCACTGTCGTAAGAAGCAAGTTCGTGTTCGAAACCCTAGAGGTGGAGAAGTTATTATTCAGGGGGACATTCCCCGCCTGGCTATGGCTTCTTGCTCTTCTGCTATAGCACTAGACGACGTTCCTATCGTTTCCGACTTCAGCGATGTCTTTCCGGAGGAACTCCCTGGCTTGCCACCTGTTCGGCAAGTGGAGTTTCGCATTGATTTGGTGCCAGGTGCGACTCCGGTAGCGAAATCTCCTTACCGCTTGGCACCACCTGAAATGAAAGAGCTCCGAGATCAACTTCAAGAACTAAGTGATAAAGGGTTTATACGGCCAAGCTGCTCGCCTTGGGGTGCTCCTATTCTCTTTGTGAAGAAGAAAGATGGATCCCAGTGAATGTGTATTGATTATAGGGAGCTAAACAAGCGCACGATAAAGAATAGGTACCCGTTGCCACGTATTGACGATCTTTTCGATCAGCTTCAAGGAGCATCTTGGTTTTCCAAGATTGATTTACGTTACGGTTACCATCAGATGCGGGTTCGTGAAGAAGACATTGAGAAAACAGCATTCCATACTCACCCTCTGACATTGAGAAAACGGTATTAAGGTCGATCAAGCCAAGGTTAATGCGGTTAAACAATGGAAGATTCCAAAAACACCTTCTGAAATTCACAGTTTCTTGGGTTTAGCCGGTTATTACCGGAGGTTCATTGAAAATTTCTCTAAAATCGCCTTACCACTCACCCGATTGACCAAGAAATCAATGAAATTCGTTTGGGGCCCGGAGCAGCAACTGGCGTTTGATGAGTTAAGGAAACGATTGTGTGAAGCTCCGATTTTGGCCTTACCTGATGGGGTTGAGGATATGGTGGTTTACTGTGATGCATCGCTTCAAGGTCTTGGTGCCGTGTTAATGCAACGAGATAGGGTGATAGCCTATGCCTCCCGACAGCTGAAACCCCACGAACGAAACTACCCCACTCATGATTTGGAGCTTGGGGCTGTTGTTTTCGCTCTTAAGATTTGGAGACACTATCTCTATGGAGTGAAGTTTATCATATACACTGACCATAAGAGTCTAAAATATTTGTTCGAGCAGCGGGATTTGAATATGAGGCAGATCCGATGGTTAGATGTGGTAAAAGATTATGATTGTGAAATTCACTACCACCCCGGTAAAGCTAATGTGGTAGCTGATGCTCTTAGTCGTAAACAATCTGCCGAACCGATTCGAGCTAAGTGTCTCCGGATCACGATGGTGTCGTCTTTGTTAGATCTAATCCGGGACGCCCAAAAGACGGCAATACTGGAGGAAAACATCAGGCGTGAGAAGATTGGGAAAGAGTTGCCTAAGATGGAACGAGACGGGCGTGGTTTGCTGACTCGCTACGGTAGGATTTGGGTTCCATATACCGGGGGAAATCGGAAAACCCTAATGGATGAGTCTCATAAGTCAAAATTTTCTATCCATCCTGGTGCTACTAAAATGTATCGGGACCTTCATGAGGCTTACTGGTGGCATGGAATGAAGAATGATGTGGCTCGATTTGTGGAAGAATGTATGACCTGTCGAAAGGTCAAGGCGGAACACCAGAAACCGCATGGGAAGTTGCAACCATTGGAGATTCCTGAATGGAAATGGGAGCATCTAACCATGGACTTCATTACAAAACTTCCTAGAACTGCCCGAGGATCAGATACGATATGGGTGATTGTTGATCGTTTGACTAAGAGTGCTCACTTTCTGGCTATAAAGGAGAGCTCATCGGCGGAGAAATTAGCCGAGATCTTTGTTCGGGAGATTGTCTCATTACATGGGGTGCCCGTTTCTATCATCTCCGATCGAGACACCCGATTTACCTCTCGGTTCTGGAGGAAGTTTCAAGAGGAATTGGGCACACGATTACATTTTAGTACCGCCTTCCATCCGCAGACAGACGGGCAGAGTGAGCGGACGATTCAGACCTTGGAGGACATGCTTAGGGCGTGTGCGATTGATTTTGGGGGTAGTTGGGATGACCATCTACATCTAGCTGAGTTTTCTTATAACAACAGCTATCACTCGAGCATTAAAATGCCTCCGTATGAAGCCTTGTATGGGAGGAAGTGCAGGACGCCCGTTTGTTGGGGCGAGGTTGGGCAGAGGGTACTTGGGAGTACTGATATCGTGCTACAGACTACGGAGAAAATCCAAGTGATTCGGGATCATTTGGTCACAGCGAGCAGTCGTCAGAAAAGTTATGCTGACAAAAGACGCTCCAATCTTGAGTTCCAGGTGGGAGATTATGTGTTGCTTAAAGTCTCCCCCTGGAAAGGTGTGATTCGATTTCGGAAGCGGGGAAAGCTCGGACCCCGATTCATTGGACCCTACAAGGTCATAGCTCGTGTGGGGAAGGTGGCTTACCGTTTAGAGCTTCCTGACGAGCTTAGTCTGATTCATAATACGTTCCATGTGTCTCAGTTACGAAAATGCGTTGTTGATGAGACCGCTGTGATACCACTGGAGGACATACAAATTGACGAGCGTCTCAATTATGTTGAGAAACCAATCGCTATTTTAGAACGAAAGACGAAAGCTCTTCGCAACAAGACTATAAACCTGGTTAAAGTGCAGTGGCAACATAGGAAGGGTTCGGAATGGACTTGGGAACCGGAATGCGAGATGCGGGCTCATTATCCGGATCTGTTTCTAGGTGTTGACTTCGAGGACGAAGTCCGTTCTTAGTGGGGGAGAGTTGTAACGCCCCGGGTTTTCTCGGTACGTTTGGTTATTTTAATTTAATTATCCTTGTAACCTTGGGTTAATTTATTTAACCAATGTCTAATTTCTTATGTTATTGGACTCTTTTGATCATCTTGTAAACTCCTTTTATTGAAGTCCATGGGCTATGGGCCTATTTGCAAAGTCCACCTAGTTAATAGTACTTAATGTGTAAATTGAATCATTTGGAACACACACAAGGAAAACACTCTAAACCCTCCCTCTCTCTCAAAAATCGTCCCCCCCTCTCTCTTTGGGATCAAGAGCAGCCAAGGGGCTATTTGGAGCTTAATTCTTGTTCATTTCCAGCCTTGATTCGTATTGGTATGAACCTCCTTATCCTTTCTTACAACTTGATTCATAACCTTGTTCTAGTTTTATGATTTCATCTTCACCTCTTCTCCTTCTTATTTTATTTGTAATTGTATGTTATACATCATCTCAAGATCCTATCTTCACCCCATATATGGTGGATGATGGATCTAGGGGATTACATGTGGCAAAAGATCATGGAAACCCTAAAAGGGAGAATGATGATTTTATGTGCTTATGTTTATTTTCATGTTGATTATTATTACATCCTTGTGGCTAAATGAAATCCTAATGATCCCTAACCCTTTTTAGTACCACCATTATCATGGGGACTGAATTGGGATGATGAACACATCTTAAAATGTGTTTCAAAAGGAGAAGGATGGATAAGCCAAAAAGGAATCACGGGTGGCTACAATTCTGTTTTCCATCAGATCTGTAGTCATTTTGTAAAAATCATATCTGGAGCTCTAGAACTCAAAAGGACCCCAAACCAGTTCCAAAAGTTCGAAAATTGAGTTGTCTAACTTTCTTAAGAAGGCCAACCTCACTGATAAGGGCTTTATCTATGTGAAAGAATGACATCCTTGCTCTTAGGTCTGATCCGGGTCTGTTCTGATATGTCATTTTGTTTTCATCATTTCTAAGGCTTGGAAAAGGATCCAGAGTGATTCCAAGTTTCTATATGTTCCTTATATTATGAATTTAAGATCTGGAGAATATGGGGTGTTATTTCCAATTATAAATTGGTTAGAATGGATCCACACTCCAGGTCAGTGGGCAGTCACCAGCTTTTGCTAGTGCTATGATTGTCCATAATGTGAATTTTATATCTGGAGTTTGAGAGATGCTTTTCATTCAATTCCAACTCTGAGACTTTCACTTGTATGTCCTTTACTTCTCTTAATTTTCTTTTGGACGAATTCTACTCACAAGTTGGGTAGAATTGGCCAACATCACTTGACTGTATTGTTGGAGACAGAAGTGATACACCATTTTGTAAAATTCATATTTAATTCATCTTTTGGAGTTAGAATGAGTTCTTTATAGTTATGGAATCCTGAGCAATCATAGTTTCCTATAAAATTTAGTTAAAACTATGTTTCTGTTTTAGATTTTGGAGTAAATCCGTTTTGAACAGCAGGTCCGTTTTAGAGACCTTGCTGTGATTACTCTTTTCTCAACTCATAGCTTCATTACTTCTCGTTTCTAACCTTTAGTCCTTCTTAGGCGAGGTTTTGAAGTTTGCTCAAGCTTGGTAGCATTATTTGATTGTTAGCCATCCTTAATACTCACTCAAGGTGAGTTCTCTCACACCTTTGTATTGATGATTGTGTTTGCTAGTTAGCTCGTGTGTGATTATTTGAATTTATACTATATAAGTATTGTCTTAATTCGTACATGTGCACTGTATGTAACTAATTATGGATATGGGGACACCACCAAAGGATACGGATTTACCGGTGCGGTGGGTAGGTAAGATCACCAACGTAATACTCTTCGTGAGGTGCGGTGATTAGGGCCAAATGATACGGGATCTTCCCGGTGCGGTTCAAACCTACAAGTCCTTCTCATAATATAGACATTGATTCGTTCTTTGTCTTTATCATTATAATTGGAAAATGGATTAGGGCTAGTAAATATGAATGTTAGTACAATGTCTGTGTTTGAATTCACTAAGCTTCGTGCTTACGTTTTTCCCTTATAACTTTTCAGGTGTTAAGATTAAAGAGGCTAAGGCTTGACATGGAGCATCGGGACATCGCTACTAGTTATTTTGTTGGGACCTTATTATTATTATTACTTCCGCACTTATTTTATATGATTATTAAGTTGATGGATTATGTTATGACTATTTCAGTTGTTTTAATTTAATTTAAGATGGGTTTTAAAAGTTTAAAATTTTTGCAAAAAAAAAAAAAAAAATTGGGTGTCACAGCTTCAAACCATACATAGATTTCTTCTGCAAACATACATGATCCTTCTTATAATCAAGGAAACCATCTGGCTGTGACATGTAAATCTTCTGTTCTAAATTCCCATAAAGAAATCTTGTTTTCACATAAAGCTGTTCAACCTCCATATCAAATGCACTCACCATGGCCAAAAGAACCTGAATTGTCTTGTGCTTCACGAATGGTGAGAACACCTCGTGATAATCAATTCCTTCTTTCTGATGAAACCATTTCTCCACCAACCTTTCCTTGAACCTAGCTTGTTCAACTCCTGTTATCCCTTCCTTCTTCTTAAAGATCCATTTGTGGCCTACTAGTTTTGCTCCCTTTGGTAATGAAACTAGATCCTGTGTTTCATTCTTCTCCAATGATTGCATTTCTTCATTCATAGCCATCAACCAATTTGTTGATTCTTTACTCGCTACCGCCTTTTTATACGATTAAGGCTCCTCACTGTCAGTGTCTTCTCCAGTTACTAAAGCAAAAACAATGGAGTCAAGATCACCAGAATTGTCACATCCTACATATCTATCAAGTTGTCGTATAACCCTATTTGATCTCCTCCTTGCTATAGATTCAAACCAATCATCCTTCCTGACATTAGCACCACTAGACGAAGATCCTATGGGTTGCTCTTGGGTTTCATCTTGTCCAATTTTTTCACTGCCTCCTTGCTCTTCATCACTTATAACAACTTTGTCTGGAGTCTGAGATGCAAACTCTATCTTCTGGTTAGCACCCTGATCTTTGTTCCTTGCTTGACTTGTATCACCTCTTCCATGGGTACCCTTGGCAGATTCATCAAAGGTTATATCTTTACTCATGATAAATTTAGGAGTTCTTCCTTCTTCTACACACCACAGTCTTTTACTTTTGTCGCATATCCTAGAAATATGCACTTTATTGCCCTTGGCTCAAGCTTACCATCATTCACATGAGCATACACGGGGAATCCACATATATGTAAAACAGAATATTGTGAGGGTTTTTCGGACCATACTCATTTAGGAATCTTCAAGTCTATAGAAATTGATGGGGATCTGTTCACCAGATAGCAAGCAGTGTTAACTGCTTCAACCTAGAATTGATTAGATAAGTTAGCAAATATCCGCATGCACCTTGCACGCTGCATGAGTGTTTGGTTCATCCATTTTGCCACTCCATTTGGTTTTTGTGTGTGTCGTACAGTGCAGTGCCTCACTATACCTTCTGCTTTGTAGAAATTATCAAAGGGAACATTGTAGAACTCTAACCCATTGGCAGTCCTCAGGGATTCGAATTGTTTTCTAGTTCTTTTCTCAACTATGGTCTTCCACTCCTTGAACTTCGCAAACACCTCATATTTGGTTTTATAAAGTACAACCAAACCTTCCTCAAATAATCATCAATGAAAGTCACAAAGTATGAGCATCCTCCTTGAGACTTCACTGGTATAGGACCCCACAGATCTAAGTGAACATATTCCATGATCTCCTTGCTTGTGTGTTTATTGGTATCGAACTTCAATTGTTGATGCTTTCCCTTGACGCAAGTTTCACAAAACTTTACCTTTCCAGTAGCCTCTGCACCAAGCTATCCTTCTTTACTTAGAATTGACATACTCTTCATACTCATGTGCCCCAACCTATGATGCCACAACTATGTCTTGTCGTCGCCTTCATTCAAGGATTGAGATATAGTCAATAATATGTGCATATTTAACAACATATTTAATGCATATTTCTAATACTTTTAGCTACAATTATGTTTATTTTGGAACAAAAGATGCTTATTATGTTTGAAATATGTTTTGTAGCAACGACTACTTCCTCGGGAAAAAAAATGAAGGAAACAAGGAGCTGAAAGTAGGAAACGGGAGGTAAAACAAAAGAAGAAGAAAAGAAGACTGAAGACCACGTCGTGGTGATCTCCGATACGACATGGTGAATGGAAGGTTCGCGACCAATCAGAAGACTTGGAAAATATGTGATTTACTCGAGGACCACGTCGTCGTGGCAGTAGACCATGACGTGGTGATCATAATTTGACAACTATAAAATCTCGAATGTTAAGTCAAACCTAGGGAAATACAATCAGTTTTCTAAGGATACTTGTGACTAAGAACCCTTAGAAACCAAGAAGAAGATTGAAAATCAAGTGGAGCTCAAGAAGATGTAGACGATTTCCACATTTTTCTAGTTGGTTTGCTAGTCATTACTTATGTCTAGCTTATTTTACATGGATCTTATGTGTTTTTCTACTACAATGAGTGGCTAAAACCCTTTTACTTCTGTTTGGTGAAGATGAACCTAATCTATATGTGTTGATTTCAATATTTGGATGGTTATTATTGATTTTACTTGTGTTTGATAATCTAACCCTAGCATGTTTTAGTTCTAGTTTATATTGCTTATTAATCAGATTCTATGTCTTAATTTATCATATTAATTGCATGAATTTATCTCCTAATTTTTTATGATCATTAAATAGTTAGAGCTAGGATTAATCACATCTTAGATTAAGGAATTAAAGCTAGTAACTTTAACTGTTTTAAAGAGCATAATTAGTCTTAATTTTTCTTGGTTGCTTAACTTGATCATAGACTATCATTCATAGTCCAATTTGTGCTTATTATCAATTTGGTGTTTAACTTGTGCATGATCATTTTTTTGTCATTCATAAATTGGTAGGACTAGATATTTGATTATAATAGCTAGCAAATTGGTAACCGATATAATCCATCCATTAGAAATCAACCATAAGAGAAGGGGAAATCGGATCTAGACAGAAGTATTCTTTTAATTCTTGAAGTTAATATGTTTACATTGATTTCTTAATTATTAGTTGATACTAAGTTCTTCTGATCTTAAAAAATCAATAACCACCCCCTCAATCATAGTTTGTTTCTTAGTTTAATTAGAAGTAGTTAATTTATTTGATTGAATTTTGTTCCCTATGATCGATACTCGACTTACCTGAGCTATCCTATAATCTGACTAGGTACATTTCCTATAAGTGCATAGCTAGCAAATAAGTTAGGTTATAAATTTAAAACGAGTAGGTACTATTGTGGACATCCAAGTTTTTGGCGCCATTTCCGGGGAACGAATTATTTGATTTATAGTTTAATTGCTTTTAGTTATTCGATCCTTTTTGTGGGGTAAAAACTGCAAAAAGTTATTTTTCTGCATTAGTTTTTCTTTTTGAACAACAACCACGTCATGGTCATATCCACCACGTCGTGGTCTCGTCTCAGTTAATTTTTAGTTTAGTAATTTTTATTCCTTTTACGTGTTTTTGCTTTGTTTTGTTTTTATTGCAGTGATTTATGACCTGAGGATCTAAAACTCCAATAGTTCCACCACTTCAAGATCCAGAATCTGGTTTTCATAAAAAGAAGAACAAGAAAGCCAACAATTAACATGCACTTTTCAATCGGAAAAAGGATTTGATTGTTTCGAGAGGACACCTGATAAGAAGGGAATTGGATATGAGCCAGAAATATCTACTGAAGAAACTTCAGACGAAGAGATAAAAACGAGGTTGTAGAGATGGAGGATATTATGAGAATGTTGATGGGATATTACAAGAAGAGGATGTGTGAAGAACATGGACCAGGTACCCAAATTACCAGCTGAAAGATGTTTCGAGCTCCAAGGGCATATGTTATCAATGCTCAAGGATATACCTTTTGCCGGGAAAGAGTATGAAGACGGTTTCAAGCATATTGATGAAGTGAAGGACATTGCAAACTACTACAATGTTCCTAATGTGCCAAGAGAATTCGCGTTACTTTGGATGCTTCTGGTGACATTTACCAGTGAAGCCAAGGTTTGGTTCAAGTCACTTGCACTCGGATCCATTACCACATGGGTAAATCTTCATGATGCTTTTATTGAGCAATATAGTCACCTTTTACTTTATGATTATTAATTTAATTAAAATTTGAATTATTTGATCTAAAACCATCACGTTCCCTGTGTTCGACACCCTTTCTTACCTTAAAATATATTATTTCATGACTAGGTGCACTGCTTATTTGTGTTTAAGATTAGTTGAGATTAGATAGGACTTTATAAACAGCTAGTGCAAATAAAACACATCAAGTTTTTGGCACCATTGTCGGGGATCGAACCTGGGTCACCCACGTGACAGGCGGGAATACTTACCACTATACTACAACGACGCCAAAAAAACTTTAGCTAAGAAATATAGTTTTAAATTTATAAGGTGGTAATAAAACATATTATTTTGAGATCTTAGAAGGTGGTAATTCTAAGACATCAAAGTTTTGAGATCTACAACTGCATGATCTTCACTTCGTCATTGTAGTATAGTGGTTAGTATTCCCGCCTGTCACACAGGAACCTAGTCGTGAAATAATATAGTTTAAGTTAAGAAAGGGTGTCGAACACAAGGAACGGGAATGGTTTAGATCAAATAACTCAAATTTTAATTAAATTAATAACAAAAAAGCAAAGATGGGTTTTTTTGTAAACTAAATTAAACTAATTTTAGCGCTTGATTAATCAACGAAACTAAAGAACTAAATGGAACCAATAGCTGAGAAGTACTTCCACTAGAATACAAGTCCCCCAAGTTTCTGTGCTTGATTTATTTGAAGTGCAATTGATTAATGAGTTGATTAACGAATTGTAATATGACTAGTTATCTTGGTCGGATTTCCTAGTACTAATAATTAATGTACAACTAACACAACGGTCATGCAATTAGTGAACACACAATTAATTAAATATATTAGAACTATGAATTATATGTTCTAGTGATTTCTTGTCAATGAGCATGACAATCAGTTTAAGCGTTGCATGTATATCTATTCTCTCTAACACAGTTAAAGTCACCGATCAATATAATCTAACCCTAGGCTTATGATCGAAGTCCTAGTAATACGAAACTAATGATCATAGATTCATATGATTCAATTACGTCAAGATAGAATGATCATTTAATCAGAATAATACACAATAATAAACAATGAAAATCATAACTTTAACATGAAAGGTAAAGCAATCAATCGAACACACGTAAAAACCAAATTCAGTTAATCCTACTAATGAAATCAAAGCATATCAACAAGGGTTCATCAACATCTAGTGAAAGTAAAGATTTTTACACCATATTTAGTAAAATAAAGAAGAAAAAAATCACCAAATTATTGCAAGATATGATCATCAAGCAGACCCATAGTGAAATCTCGATACAATAGCGCTTGAATCTTCAAATCCTTGCTCCAATTGAATCTCTAGCTTCAAAATCGACCCTTGGAGGGTTTTTCCACATTAATAATCACAACCCTAAGGCCTTCACCTCCTGGAAATGATCTAATGTATGGAATGTATATACTTTCCAAATTTTGGCCACCAAGTTGTGGTTAAGAAGCACCACATCGTGGTCTTCATGGATATCCTGTATTCTCCAGGTCAGCTCGATAATCATGAAGAATCCATTTACCACGTCATGGTGGTTAGATTTCACATTTTGCCCAAACATTAAGGTCATCCAAAGTTTTGTCTAGTATTCAGATCATTTTGAATCGCCTTAATCGGAGTTACGGTTCATGAGATATGGCCAAAATACCAACGAGGGGTCAAGCTTCCATCAAAATCCTTTTTGTATCTTTTTCAGTAGTGTTCTCCTCCTTTTGCATCCCAACTCCCATTTTAACTATAATTGAACATTTTCAAGCATATTAAGTATCATATATCTACAAATGTAACATTTTAGTCAAGTATATTAAGATAATGGCCTAATATATATAGTTAAATAAGGCCATATCAGCCACCATTCCCACAACCGTACTTCCTTCTAAGATATAAATCCCTTAATGATTCATCTCCCTTTTTTATTATAACCAGAGCACCTTTGGTGACTTTGACCCAGTCACATTCACCAACATACCTCATCACATTCTTAGCCAATGTTCTAAGAGAAATTAGATTCTTCCAAAGTTCTAGAACGTACTAGCCATCTAACTATCTAACCATACTATCTTGCATCTTGATCCGCACAGTGCCGCTACCCTTGATACAGCTCACCCAGTTGTCACCCATCTTGACCATCTCATTTCACTATTTAAATTAGTCAAACCAGTCACAATTATAAGTCATGTGATAGGAGGCTCCAGAATCAAAGACCCAAGCATCTGCATAACTTGATGTACTTACAGCTAAAACCTTACTATCTTCCCCTTTATCATAACTCTCCTAAACCACAGCAACAATGTTATTGATGCTTGATTCACTATTGAAATTTCCATTCCTCATATGTGGATAATTTAGCTTGAAGTGCCCCTTTTCCTTACACTTATAACATTTCGCATTTGATAAACCTTTAGACTTTGATTTTGAACGTGATCTCCCTTTGTTTCCACCTTCCCCCCTCTCCTACGAACAAACCGGAATTGGACACCTCTTCTCCAACTGAAACTTTTCTTTTCAGTTCCGTAGACATCAAAGAATCCTTCACATCATTCACATTGATCGTTGTCCAACCATAGAGCATGGTATCAACGAAATTCTCATATGAATTCGGAAGAGAACATAAGAGAATGAGCCCCTTCATCCAATATTCATAGCAACCCCTTTAGATCCAAGATGATGTGATTGAAGTTATCCATATGGTCTTTCACTTGGGTAATTTCAGACATTCTGAGAGTGTACAACTGTTGCTTCTGATACAACCTATTTGTCAGAGTGTTGTTTCGGTACTTGTCACAAAGTGTCACACCCCAGGCCAGTAACGGAAACATCAAGATGTGTGATGTTAGGATGTTGGATCATAGATACAAAGTCACATTGAATAGTACACAAAAATATGAAAATATTAATTTTTATTCATTAGGTAAATTAGGTTACACAGGTGTTCAAGGTACAGATACGATACGAAAGCAAATTACAATAATAAAACACATAGGCCTCCTGCTGCATCACTAGGATCTTCCCAAAATCCTTCTGGGCTCATTCTCCTTATAATACATGTGATTTTAAAGGTCAACATAATGTTGGTGAGTTCATAGGTTTTGTATACTTTAAAAGGTTTTGAAGGATTTGTGATGTCAACATTGTTGTTTTCCTTAAACTCGCAAACTAAAGTTGTGTTCTAACACGACTTTCTTGGTTTATTTCCTAGTAGTACTTTTTAGATAGATTAGTTTAACAATGTTATGATGTGTTCCTATAATAGATCTAAGACAGTTGTTATCGTCGGTTGTTGGGGTTGCAAAGTTATTCATTCATGACTTTGTAAATGTTTGACTTTTGTAAAACCCACTTGCATGTGGTGCTTTAGCCTTTAGACCCATTTGTTAGAGAGTGAGAGAGAGACATGTAAACACCTCTATAAATAGTGGGTTCATACCACTTGTAGAGGTGTGCTTGAGAGATGTAAAAGTGAGTGTTAATTATGTAGTCTAGATCTAGATCCTTTTTATGTAACTCCATATACATTCAATATATCTCTTAAACACCCAAATCACCATGTTCAATTGTGCAAGCTTTAATTCCGCATGTCAAACCATGTTCTTTGTCACTACAATTGGTATCAGAGCTTGGTTTTCACGATCAACGTGACTTTTGAAGAATGATTCTCGGTTTGGCAATTTTTGTCGCAACTTGAACAATTTTTGGTGAGTCTCTCTCTATGATCTCTCGTAATATTTGATTCGTGCGTTACGTTTTTGATTTGTGATCATTTGACTCGTTGGATCTAAATTTTTGTTGAAAAACCCATTTGTTGTGATCCAATAATTTTTTTTGATCAATGTCCGATCCAATCTCATATTTGTTCGTTCGATTTGATTTTCAATTTACAATCATTCACTTTAATCAAAAGTTGACCCAAAAACAAATCAAAATCTTGAGTTTATTAATGTTCATATTCAACTTTGAACCCAATCCTTGATCTGTTACTGTTCATCAAGCACGATGTAGTCCAAAATACTTCATTTGCTCTATTTAGTGATTTGTCCAGATTGATAAGCCCAAGATGTTGTTTAATCTGATAGTAAATTGATATAAGCCCAATATCTCATCCAAATCAGTTCAATTTCTTCAAAATATAGATCAAGCTTGCGTCGTTCTTTTTGCGCTTCACTTAGTTGTACGATCAGTTCCAGATATCTTCATTCTTTATTATTTGTTCTTTAAATCATTCGTTTCTGAGTTCCGATTTCATCCTCTTGTTCTTAATAATCGGTAAATGATTGTTGTTTGTAAGCTTCGATTTCAAATGATTTGTACATGATGAAATCGATTCTATACAAGTTCGTGTGAAGGAATCATCAAATTGGTTCTTGATTTTGATAAACTTATAGAAATAACAGATGAAGGAGGTGAAGAACAGTGATAAAATCGCTTTTTGATCTGAAATAGCACATCAGATTCATCGATTTTATGTTTATAGATAGTTGACTCTAAAAAGTCAAACATGTTTTCTATGAATTGATTCATGGAATTGAAAGAAGAAAATGTTGGGGTTGCAAAGTTATTCATTCATGACTTTGTAAATGTTTGACTTTTGTAAAACCCACTTGCATGTGGTGCTTTAGCCTTTAGACCCATTTGTTAGAGAGTGAGAGAGAGACATGTAAACACCTCTATAAATAGTGGGTTCATACCACTTGTAGAGGTGTGCTTGAGAGATGTAAAAGTGAGTGTGTAAGTGTGTGTTAATTATGTAGTCTAGATCTAGATCCTTTTTGTGTAACTCCATATACATTCAATATATCTCTTAAACACCCAAATCACCATGTTCAATTGTGCAAGCTTTAATTCCGCATGTCAAACCATGTTCTTTGTCACTACATCGGTGCCGAATTTCGACGCTTCATCAGACGTCGTCGGTGTTTAGAAATTTGTGCATGATTCGACTTGCCGTCAAGTTGTAGCTAGCAACCACAAGTAGAGGTGTCAACTTTGTATAGATCTATACATATCCTTCCGCTCACTTAAGATTTAACAATTCTATGTATGGGGCTTTACAACTAAAGGTTAGTCAGCTAGGTGATGAATCAAGTCTCATCGAACACTTGTTTGTGGCGCCCTCACCTTTTTGATCGCGTTATTGTTCTTCATTGTATTTATATGAGATACTTATATATATATATATATATATATATATATATATATATATATATATATATATATATACACTTATTATCTTATACATATATATAATTAAGCTAAAGCGTTTTATTTAGTTAGGTATATGGGCAGAGTAACCACTAGGTACTAAGCTTATCCAAAAGTTGGTTGTAGTTTTGACTAGATAAACGGTTTTTCTTAGCAACTTGCCAGCGTAACAAATAGGTATGATGTTTTCTATCAGTGTGAGTTAACATAACAACTTGTTATAAAATTATCCTTAAATGTTGTTCAGGATATCTACCAGACATATTATCATCCTAATTTCCTAAGCATAATCATATTACTAAGGTTATATAGTTGGCAGTATTTATGAAAACAATAGCTTATAACATGTATCCCCCCCACCCCCCCCCCCCCCGCGGAAAAGGTTTGACAAAGGTAAAGTGGAGCCATGAACTCACCCTTGAAACGTGAAAACGTTGATGTAAGATAGAATTTAGGAGTCCGAAAGTCGGGAGACGCTCGAGAATTAGTGGTACGGATATATATATATATATATATATATATATATATATATATATATATATATAGAGAGAGAGAGAGAGAGAGAGGTGTGTTTGAAGTGTGAGGAAGTGGAATGTTGGACCCTGATAGTTATAGGCGATTTTCGAGTGCACGTTGCGCACTTTCACGGTGCAATTACGTGGAGCCAAAGGGAGTTACCACATGTCCTCATCTCCTAGTGCCATGTGAACAATATCCTGACGAATCCATGTGTGAGCCATAGGGAGGTGCCACATTGCGCACTGCGCACGGGTGCACATGAGCATGAAAATCAAACTTTAAGAATCCGTAACTGTCGTATACAAGCTCTGTTTTCTACGATTCTTAGATATTCGTGTAGGTCTCGACTTACACTTCAACTTTCCTTTTGGTCATTTTGGCTAATTCCAAATTTCGTTTTAATGTATATTCTATAACCGTTATGATTTTATAAAAATCATAACTTTTTCATACTGGTTCTGGTTTAGGTGTTCTTTGTCTCAAAATTTCTACTTTGAGTAGTACTACGTTTCTCTTTTTGGTGACTTCTGCCAATATTCGACCGTCCTCTTCGTAATTTTTGACGTTGTTACTTTTCATGTGCGGTAGATTTCTATTTAACATAAATATCATATATCTTCCACACTAAGTCAGATTTTTACGAAGTTTATATTTTTGGAACTGTGGCAACGCGTATATTCTAAAAATGTAAACCTGCTCTCAAGGCGACACCATTTATTGCACACTAAATTTTGAGCCTAAATGTTGATGTAATTAAGGAAGAAATCTAGTATATTTATTTATATAAGTCGAATGGTTATATGATTGTCCTATTACATGTTGTTGATAGCGTTAGAATCTAACGAAGGTTGGTGACATGCTTTCCGGGTTGTCACACAAAGTTTCTTCCAGAGCCCAGAAGCAGTTGTTTGATCCACGACATCCCTCAGTACTTCATTTGTCAAACTCAATAGAATGACACGCTGTGCCTTCGTCTATATGTCCACCTTCTTTTTAGCTGCCATGTCCTTTGGCAACTTCGCCTCTCCTTCCAGTTCCGCTACATATCCTTGTTGAACTAGACGAGTGTCACACCCCAAAACCAAGAACGGCGGAAACGTTCCGGGGTGGAGGACGTCATGTACAGTATCACAACAGTGTAAAGTAGTAAACAAGCAAAAACATCATCCATTGAATTAAAAGTAAAGTTTTAATACATGTGTGTTCTTTCAATGTAATAAGACACCAAAATATACAATCAAAATAAAAGACGAGTCTTGTCTATGCTCTGTCTACTGGTGATGACCTGAGAATACAAGTTATTTTGAAAGCGAGTATCAGCCTAAAGCTGGTGAATTCATAAGTATTTAAGTGTCATTGTCTTGTTTTGGAAAGCTGTTATGAATGCCTTGTAAATATTTATATGAAACAATTGATATAAGTATGAAAACCCTAGAAAATCCCTTATTTCCTACTAGTATGAAATGTAGTCTTCTACCAAGACCCGGATGTTTTGTAAGTAAAAATGATAGTTTTTCCTTTCATTTGACTAATACTAACAGTACTTAGTCTAACTCATCGTTTATGTGAATGTATCACAAAATAAAGAAATAGGAAATGTACTCATGTAATTGTTATCCTTTTGTATTCGGATTAACACGACATCGCGATTAGCGAAATGTATAACCGTTGAACATCCATAGATTGTTCAATTGTCCTCTGTAGCTACAGTAGGTGGGAGGAAGGGTTAGTCCCGTAAAGGTACTCCTAGTATAAGTATTAACCGTAGGCATCCGTAGATGTTCATTTACCTCTGTAGCGTGTAGTAGGCCAAAGGAATGGTTAGTCCCGTAAAGGTACCCCTAATATAAGTAATAACCGTAGGCATCCGTAGATGTTCATCGACCACTGTTGCTAACAGGTGGGTTTCAGAATGGTTAGTCCCGTCTAGATATCCCGTTGAACTGGGATAGGCAGGAAAATTTATACAGAAGGTACTAATAAATCATCCTCGTGAATCGACATACAAGTATTCATGTAACATGTAATGTATAGTATAGACTCATGAATGAAATGACTCTAATCTAATTCCTTGTAATAGGAATAATGTTTTGTATCTTCTAACTATCCCTATAATAGTTAACTGGAAGGTAATTGATTAAGGGGTATGAACTCACCTGTAGATGGTGGTTTGGATGAACTGAATGATGTAGGATAGCTAGGTGACAAGTGAAGACTTGTTCACACCCAATGATCCTAATTAACATATAATCACACATATATGTATCCAATTAGACTTTAAATCACTAATTGATAAAGTTAAGACATCCTAAGGCATGTAAAACACCTTATTTAAGTGCTACAAGTCATAAGGATTGCATCTAAGTGCTAAAGGACCTTGCTATTGTGTTTGGGGTTCAAGGGTAAACTCCCTTGTAGTTTACGGTTTTCATGACCTTGACCTAATGAGTTTACGGTCATAAACTCAAGAGTTTACGATCGTAAACTCCTCTCTTTTTTACCATAAGTTGTTTCGAGGATTTGCAAGTCCTTTGAAGCATTTCTACTTGGTGGTTTGGCCTTTGGAAGGGACTAGGGCAACAAAACACCCCTTTTGAGGTGTTTACGGCCTCATGGTCATTTCCCTTTGGGTTTACTACCTTAAACCCATTGGAAATTGGTATTGCTATGTTTTCAAGTCCCTAATTCATCAAGGTAATTGTCTATGTTAGTTTTTAGGCCTAAGGAAGTAATATGGCCCAAATAAACACACTTACGGGTGTTTACGGTTTTGGGAGCTCCCCAAACCGTAAACACATGAACATGGCATTCTTTGGTGTTTTTCAAGGCTTAAACCCATCAAGGGAAGGTTCAAATATGTCAAGGAAGGCTTAAACATCCAACTAGGGCTTAGATTAATGACTTAGGCACACTTTGGTGCCTTATTTGGTGTTTATGGCCCAAGAACCTTCTTGGACCATGAACACTTGGTTCCTTGTGTTCTTGGGATATTTTCTTGATGCTAACTTGAAATACTAACTCAATAAGACTCAAGGATTGAAGTACTTACTATAAGGGAGCTTGCAATATGCTAAAAGTCCAAGAACACTTAGTGTGTGTGTTCTTGGTGTTTTTGGAAATCTAATAAAAAACACAAAAATGAATGGATGAATAGATGCACAAACACTAGATTAAGTGTTTAATCAACTTGGAATGGATAGAACACTTACAAGTTTGAAGATCTTGAATTGTTTCTAGTTTGCTACTTGAGAGGGTTTCTTGAGTTTACTCTTTTGGAGTTTACTCTTTTAGGGTGAAAAGTGAAAAGTGATTAACTTGAGGAGTAAACTCATGCTTATGCATGAGTTCACGATTTTTGGAAGTTTTTCCGACCCAAACATAAAAGTTTGGTCGTGAACTTCTAAGACACGAGGTGTTTGCGATTTTTAAATTTCAAAACCCGAGACAACACTTTCTTTCACCCGTTCGTTTAAAGAATATTATTAAAATAATAAACAAACTCTAAATTTGTTAAAATAAGGAATAATGACATTAACTTATAATAAGATGTGGTTGACTTCTAGGGTTTGACCGAATGAAAATTCCGGGTTGTCACATCATCCCCCCGTTAAAGGGAATTTCATCCCGAAATTAAAGTCTAAGCAATAAAGTATTTACAGGTAACTAAGGAAAAAGATGAGGATATTTCCGTTTCATCTGATCCTCTTGTTCCCAAGTGAATTCAGGTCCCCGTTTTGCGTTCCAGCGAACCTTCACTATCGGGATACGACTTTGTTTCGTTTGCTTGACCTCTCGGTCCATGATCTCTACTGGTTCCTCCATGAAGTTGAGGCTCTCGTTGATCTCGATCTCGTCGAGTGGAATAACAAGAGTCTCGTCAGACATACACTTTTTCAAGTTCGATACGTGGAAGGTAGAATGTACGTTACTGAGTTCACGCGGTAGATTGAGTTTCTAAGCTACGGGGTCGATTCTTGCGAGAATCTCGAAAGGCCCAATGTATCTTGGATTTAGCTTACCACGCTTTCCGAAGCGTATTAAGCCCTTCCAGGGTGAGACCTTCAGTAGAACTCGGTCGCCTACCTGGAATTCCAATGGTTTCCTTCGTTTGTCAGTGTAGCTTTTCTGTCAGTCTCTAGAGGCTTTCAATCGTTCACGAATTTGAACGATCTTCGCTGTCGTTTCCCGAATGATTTCCGGACCCGTGAGAGTGCTTTCGGGAACTCGTCCCTTAGCTAACTGGGTATCACCCACCTCAGCCCAGCACAGAGGGGATCTGCACTTTTGGCCATAGAGGGCCTCGAATGGCGCTGCTTTTATGCTCGTGTGGTAACTATTGTTGTAGGAAAATTTGACAAGGGGGTAAATGGGTATCCCATGCTTTCCCGAAGTCTATCACACAGGCTCGCAACATATCATCCAAGGTGTGGATAGTTTTCTCACTTTGCCCGTCGGTCTGTGGATGGTAGGCTGTACTTATGTCCAGCCTAGTTCCTAGGGAACTTTGTAACGACTGCCAGAACCTTGAAGTGAATCTACTATCTCTGTCCGAGATAATAGATAAGGGAACACCGTGCAGTCTTACAATCTCCCTAATGTAAGTTCTTGTAAGTTTCTCCATCTTGTCTGTTTCTTTGATTGGCAAGAAGTGTGCAGACTTGGTCAGTCTATCGACGATGACCCATATGGAATCAAGTCCACCCGTCGTCTTGGGCAACTTGGTTATGAAATCCATAGTTATCTGCTCCCACTTCCATTCCGGTATCTTAGGCTGTTGTAGAAGACCGGATGGTTTCTGGTATTCGACCTTGACCTTTGCGCAAGTAAGGCATTTACTCACGAAGGTAGCAATCTCTGCTTTCATGTTAGGCCACCAATATAACTTTTTGAGATCCAGATACATCTTATCTGATCCTGGGTGCACGGAATAACGAGTGTTGTGAGCCTCGGTCATGACCAAGTCTCTGAAGCCACCGTGTTTCGGTGTCCAGATCCGATCCATGAGGTATAAGGCTCCGCCACCCTTGACTTCCAAGTTCTTATCCATCCTTCTAAGGGATTCACCTGCCACGTTTTCAGGTTTCAAAGCGTCGAGCTGAGCCTCCTTAATTTGTGTGGACAAGTGTGAATGGATAGTTAGAGTCAAAGATTTGACTCTACGACCAGCATATTCTTTCCGACTTAGGGCGTCGGCTACTACATTGGCTTTACCTGGATGATAACGAATTTCGCACTCGTAATCATTAAGTAGCTCGACCCACCATCGTTGTCTCATGTTGTGCTCCTTTTGGTCGAAAATGTGTTATAGACTCTTGTGGTTTGTGAAGATCGTGCTTTTTGTACCATACAGGTAGTGTCTCCATATCTTCAGAGCAAACACAACTGCTCCTAGCTCAAGATCATGGGTGGTGTAGTTAACTTCATGTGTCTTCAGCTGTCTCGAGGCATAGGCTATGACTTTACCTCGCTAAATCAGAACACATATGAGTCCTTGATTGGATGCATCGCAATAGACAACGAAGTCTTCTATCCCTTCGGGGAGGGATAGTATTGGTGCGGTGCACGAGGCTCATTTGAGCATTTGGAATGCTCTTTCCTGTTTCTCTTCCCAGTCAAAGGCCACGCCCTTCTGGGTTAGTGTTGTAAGAGGTTTCGCTATGCGTGAGAAGTTCTGAATGAACCTGCGATAGTAGCCAGCGAGACCTAGAAATTGACAAATTTCTGTAGGTGTCTTCGGTGCTGACCAGTTCTCAATGGCCTAGATTTTGGAAGGGTCCACATGTGTTCCTTCTTCGCTAACAACATGGCCCAAAAATTCGACTCGTCGGATCCAAAATTCGCACTTGGAGAACTTCACATAGAGCTTCTCCGCTCGCAATGTTTCTAAGACTCTACGGAGATGTTGACCATGTTCCTCCTTACTTCGAGAGTAGATAAGTATGTCATCAATGAACATAATGATGAACTGATCCAAGTAAGGACGACACACCCTATTCATCAGATCCATGAATACTGCGGGCGTGTTAGTTAATCCGAACGGCATCACTACAAACTCGTAGTGTCCATAACAAGTTTGGAAGGCTGTCTTGGGAACATCCTCCTCTAACACTCATAGTTGGTGATATCCGGATCGTAGATCTATCTTCGAGAAGTAGTTGGCTCCTTGAAGTTGATCAAATAAATCGTCAATGCGGGGAAAAGGATAACGATTTTTAATTGTAAGCTTGTTGATTTCTCTATAGTCGATGCACATACGAAACGATCCATCTTTCTTCTTGATGAACAAGACCGTTGCTCCCCATGGTGAGAAGCTTGGCCAAATGAATCCCTTCTTGAGAAGTTCGTTAAGCTGACTGGAAAGTTCCTGCATCTCAGCCGGTGCACGATAAGGAGATTTGGCTACGGGAGTAGCTCCTGGCACTAAGTCGATTCTGAACTCGAATTGGCGTTGTGGTGGTAATCTAGGAAGTTCTTTTGGGAAGATGTTGGGAAAGTCGTGTACTTCTAGGATGTTCTTAATGTCTTTCATTTCTTGACTCGTATCGACGACGTGTGCGAGGAGTGCATGATATTCCTTTTGCAAGCACTTCTGGGCTTGAATGCACGAAATGATGCAAAGGATCGTACTAGGTTTGTCGCCATAGATAACTAAGGTTTCGTTGTTAGGAAGGTTAAGACGAACTGCTTTTTCAAAGCACATGATGTCGGCATGAAGAAGACTCAACCAATCCATGCCGATCATAACGTCGAAACATTTAATTGGGACCGGCATCAGGTCTATCTTGAAAGTATGGCCATCTAAAGTTAAAGTACAACCTACGTATATGCAGTTAGTACTCTCTGTTTTCCCGTTAGCCATTTCTACCGTGAATGAATTATCTAATGCACGTGGCTTTTGTTTAAGCAGGTGTGCAAATTTATGACTTACGAAACTTTTCTCTGCTCCACTGTCGAAAAGTATGCAAGCTTATGAGTTATCAAGGAGAAACGTACCAGTAACTATCGTAGGATCAGCTACCGCTTCCTCGTGGCCCAAGGCTATAACTCTTCCTACTCCTCCAGCCATCCCCGCTTTAGGGCAGTTCCTCTTGTAGTGGCCCACTTCGTTACAACCATAGCAAGCTTGGCCCATACCGGCGTTAGGAACCTGGGCGGCCTGAGCTGTTGGAGTCTTGCAGAAACAGGCTGTATGCCCCTTCCTGTTGCAGTTAGAGCACTACATCTCCCTGCAAGGTTCGTGGTGGTGGAAGTTGCATTTGTTGCACTTTGGGAGAGTTCCAACATAAGTTTTTGCTGGTAAGGGGCTCGTAGGGACAACGGGAGTTACCGTGGCGGCATTGATTGCCTCAAGTTGTTGTCTCTTGGAGGATTCTTGCGAAGCCCCTCTTTTCCTCTTGTTCCAACCCTTCTTGTTGTCGTTGACCTTTTGTGGTACGGGTGCAGGGATTGTTGGGTTCTGAGGTTTCCTGTGATCTCTGAGAGATTGTGCCAGCTCCTTGGCGCTATCAAAAGTGACAGGCTTGGAAGCTAACACACTTTACTGGATCTGGGGCGACAGTCCCTAGATATATCTCTCTATCTTCTTGCTCTCGAGAGCAACCATATCAGGGCATAAGATTGCCAGATCACAGAACCTATTTGTGTAGGTTGATATGTCAGATCCAACCATTTGTAGACCCCAGAGTTCCTGGTCGAGTTTTCGTATTTCACCTCGAGGCCAGTACTCTCTCATCAGCATGTCCGTCAAGTGTTCCCAGCTGATGGAATATGCCACCACTAGATTCAGATATTTAACATGGCCGTTCCACCATGTTAGTGCTCTGTCAGAGAAGGTACAAGCTGCAAACTTGACCTTGTTGCCCTCCTGGCAAGCACATATTTCAAGGACAGATTCCATCTTTTCAATCCATTGCCTTAACACCATAACCCCACTGGTTCCATTGAAGCTGCGGGGTTTGGCGTTCGTGAAGTCCTTATAGGTGCATTCCTGTGACATCCCCAAAATCTCGGCCAGAAAAGACCGATTTTCATTTATGCTTTTAAATATTTTCAGAGTAAATCCTTTTGATTTGAAAGAGTTGCGGAATTTGTTCCCAAAACAAAACATGATAAAATAATATTTATCAAAGCATTTCATCAAGAGATGCATTTCATTATATAATCAAAACTCGGGATGTCATGTTCCGATACAGACCATAAAGCATAAACGATAAACATTACAAGTCATTCAACAAATATATACATATACAGACTTGTAAACAAAACAACAAGACGATCCATCCATCTTACGCCCTTGTGCCACTTCCTGTAATACAAATAAAACTGAGTGGGTCAGGCTTGGGAGCCTGGTGAGCATATAGGGTTTTCAACCCACAATAAATAAGTTATATTTAATTTCACCAACCAATCACTATCCCGATTACCCATTCCCGTTATCCTCACTTTACGTCCCTAAAACAACTATCTCAAGGGACCTAATCTAGGATTTTCATCGGGACGGACATCACTGCGAAGGGGTTTCCTCAACAATAGATATCCTAAAGGCAACCATGAGGGGGATAGAGTACACCGGTGAACACATCGTTCACAACACCTACAGGTTATGAACCTGCTAGCGTTCCACTGGACTGTCTAGAAAGAGTCCGTGGTCGTTATCCATACTCCGCTGAATAACTAGATCAACAACAACAACAACATCGAGGCCTCTCATCTGTTTATTACACACCAACTATCTACCCATGTTCTACCCAACATATTAGTAGATAAAAATATATATTTTCATACATAGTTTAAAGAAAACCTGTATAGCATGCTTTAATCAACACATATGTCACATAACAGATGAGGCACACACACATAACACATATCTCATAAAGAAATAAGCAGATCTATAAGATAGAAGAGAGTGAATACTCATTCACACATAACACAACCAAATATATACACATAGCACGTATTTTTATATAAAATACTTCGTATTATTGTATTAGAAGAAATAACTACACACTCACTTGATCAGAAGATGATCGGACAGCACTACGGCTTATAGAAGTAGTAATCCACAGCAGATCTGGAAGATCTTCTCGAAAATCGAACTTCTCGCGGGCAGAGCTTCGACTCGGGAACCGCACTTCTCGGGATCTTCGGGGTCTCGGGACTTGCCTCGGGGCTAGAGTATGATACCGGGACTTCGGGGTAGCTTCAGCACGAAAAACGATGCAAAAGACTAGAGAGAAGAGAAGAAAATGAACAAGAAATGAGGCTGCCTTCGGATCCTTTATATAGGGGCTGGAAGCCTCAAGTACGCGGGGCGTACAGCAGTACGCAGCGCGTACTGCTCCAATGTTCGTAAGCGCATGCGTCATCCGAAGCCACTTGCTGCGATGTCGACACCCTCGGAGTACGCGGGGCGTACTCGAGTACGCGGCGCGTACCTCGGATCAGATCGATGACTCGCTTCGGATAATGCTTCCGAATTTTGATTTACATTTAAATACAAAATGATTAATAAACTTCGGAAATTCATAACTTCTTCATACGAACTCCGTTTTCGACGTTCTTTATATCCACGGAAAGGTGAGACCATGCTCTACGACTTTCGTTTAGACTCCGTCGGCTAATTTTGACTTTATTTTTATTAATTATTTTTAATAGGCCGCGACAGAAACTTTCGTTATAAATTCATAACTTCTTCGTTTGACGTCCGTTCTCGCCTAACTTTTTATCGCTTCGATACCAACAACGAGATCTTCGATTCTCATTTAGATTGCTTCGGCTAACAACCGCTCGATCTCAATTCGAGTATTTCAGGCTGTATACCGCTAAGCCGGAACTTCGATAAATCATAACTTCCTCATACGAAGTCAGATTTGGGCGTTCTATATATATTTGGAAACCTCGCTTCAACTACTACAACATTAACCAAATATATTAAGTTTATTTTACACTTAAATTTTGACGCTTATTTTTATTCTTAATTAATCAAACCACATAATTAAGCAATTAAGCACAAAACACACAATACTCAAATAATACAATCTTATTATTTCAAAACGGGTTACAGAGGTTAACCTAGACTATTATATTGCTAAAAACGGCAAGCCCGGAAACACAGGCGTTACAATTCTCTCCACCTTAGAATGATTCCGTCCCCGGAATCACACATCAACAAACAAATGCGGATAGCGACCCATCATGTCACTCTCCGTCTCCCAGGTGAGATTCGGCCCATTCGTGTGTTTCCATCGGACAAGCACTAACCCAACCATTTTGCGTCGCAACTTCTTAGTCTTTCGGTCAACAATTGCCTCTGGTTCTTCAATCAACCTTTTGTTCTCATCAATTCTCAATTCAGAAATTGGAATTATATCGGGAACTTCTCCCGTGAACTTCCTCAAATAACACACATGAAAGGTGTTATGAATTCCATTCAGTTCTTCGGGTAATTCGAGCTTGTAAGCTTGATTCCCAATCCTCTGAAGGACTCTAAACGGTCCAATAAACCTTGGACTCAACTTTCCCCTTTTACCAAATCTTATAAGTCCCTTCCACGGCGAGACTTTAAGCAAAACCGAATCTCCAACTTCAAAAGTCATCGGTCTTCGTTTTTTGTCAGCATAGCTCTTTTGACGATCCTGAGCCGCTAAAATTCTTTCCCTAATTATTTTCAACTTTTCAGCAGTTTGATGAACCAACTCTGGTCCCATAAACTGCTTTTCCCCAGCCTCAAGCCAACAAGACGGCGTACGACACTTCTGTCCATACAAAGCTTGGTAAGGTGCCATTTTAATGCTCGAGTGGAAACTATTATTATAGGAAAATTCTACCAACGGTAAATGTTCATCCCAATTACCTAGGAATTCTAGAGTACATGCTCTCAGCATATCTTCAAGTGTTTGTATCGTTCGTTCGCTCTGACCATCAGTCTGCGGATGGTAAGCTGTACTTAAACACAACTTGGTACCCAATTCCTCTTGTAGACTTTTCCAAAACCTCGATGTGAAACGGCTATCACGATCCGACACAATCGTTGACGGAACACCGTGAAGCCTCACAATTTCCTTCACGTAAGAATTTGCAAGCTTCTCCATAGACCATTTCTCCCTGGCCGCTATGAAATGCGCACTCTTAGTGAATCGATCAACGACCACCCAAATCATGTCGTGACCATTCTTTGTTCTGGGCAGTTTAGTGACAAAATCCATAGCAATGTCTTCCCACTTACCCATCGGCACAGGCAAAGGTTCTAAACTCCCGTACGGTTTCTGATGTTGTGTCTTGACTCTCGCACAAGTCACACACTCGGCCACATACTTTGCAACATCAAGCTTCATCGTCGGCCACCAGTAGTAGGGTTTCAGGTCCCTATACATTTTAGTGCTACCCGGATGAATCGAGTACATGGTCTTGTGAGCTTCTTCCATCAGAAGATCTCTGACTCCTCCTGTCTTAGGTATCCAAATCCGATCTTGGAACACCTTCAGTCCATGACTGTTTACACCGAACACCAACGTTTTGCCCAAACGTTCCTCCTTTCTGTCATTCTTCTCAGAAGCTTCGCTCTGAGCTTTCTTTATACTTTCCAAAATAGTTGAGACAACTTCAATTCTCAACGCTCTTGGCCTTTTCCTTTCGGGATTGACTTTCCGACTGAGAGCATCAGCAACAACATTAGCTTTACCGGGGTGGTAAAGTATCTCGCAGTCATAGTCTTTAAGTAATTCTAGCCAGCGTCGTTGCCTCATATTCAATTCTTTCTGATTAAAGAGGTATTGGAGACTCTTATGATCAGTGAAAAGTTTGCACTTTGTGCCATAGAGGTAATGCCTCCATATTTTCAGAGCGAAAACTACCGCTGCCAACTCCAAATCATGAGTCGGGTAGTTCTTTTCATGCTCTTTCAGCTGTCGAGACGCATATGCTATCACCTTTTCTCTTTGGGTCAAAACACAACCCAAACCAACACCAGACGCATCGCTATAGACAGCGAAGTCTTCAACTCCATCGGGTAGAGAAAGTATCGGTGCCTCGCATAGCTTCTTCTTTAGCTTCTCAAATGCTTCCTGATGCTTCTCACCCCAAGCATAAGTAGCTCCTTTGTGGGTCAAAGCTGACAATGGACTAGCGATCGAAGAAAAGCCTTGGATAAACCTTCGGTAATATCCGGCTAATCCTAAAAAGCTTCGAATCTCCGTGGGACTTTTCGGTTGTTCCCACTTCGTCACAGCTTCGATCTTTGCTGGATCAACCATTATCCCTTCTTGGTTGACCACGTGACCCAAGAATTGGACTTCACGAATCCAAAAATCACATTTGGAGAACTTTGCATACAGCTTCTCCTTCTTCAAAACTTCCAACACTTCTCGCAAGTGTCTGCCATGCTCCACCTGGCTTTTCGAGTAAATCAGAATGTCATCTATGAACACTATCACAGATTTATCAAGAAAAGGATTACAAACCCTATTCATTAAATCCATGAATGCTGCTGGAGCATTGGTTAGTCCAAACGACATAACCAAAAACTCATAGTGTCCATATCTAGTTCTGAATGCAGTCTTCTCGATATCTTGCTCTCTTACTTTTAGCTGATGATATCCTGACCTTAGATCGATCTTCGAGAAATAGCTCGAACCTTGCAATTGATCAAACAGGTCATCAATCCTTGGCAACGGATATCTATTCTTTATTGTTGCCTTGTTCAGCTCTCTGTAATCAATGCACATTCTCATGCTTCCATCTTTCTTCTTTACAAATAACACCGGAGCTCCCCAGGGTGATGAACTAGGTCTAATGAAACCCTTGTCCAACAACTCCTGAAGTTGCATCATTAGCTCCTTCATCTCCGTCGGTGCTAATCGATAAGGTGCTTTCGCAATTGGCGTTGTTCCTGGCAACAAGTCAATACGGAATTCCATTTGTCGATCAGGCGGTAATCCAGGAAGATCTTCGGGAAATACTTCCGGATAATCACACACAACTGGAATATTCTGCATCACCTTCTTTTCCTTCTTAGCATCAATCACGAATGCTAAAAACGATGTACACCCCTTGGTCAAACATTTTCTGGCTTTCATCAATGAAATGATTCCAGAATTCACTCTGCGTTTATCTCCATACACCATAAACGAATCTTTCCCAGGCGGGTTTACTTTGACTATTTTCTTCTTGCATAAAATTTCGGCGTCGTTGGCGCTAAGCCAATCCATTCCCAATACGATGTCGAAACCATTAAGTTCGATAGGCAATAATTCCTCATGGAACTTATTCCCATTCAGATCAATTAAGATGTTTTTCATGCGATAGCTAACAGGTACAAACTTGCCACTAGCAACTTCGACTAATAAAGCATTATCTAGTCTAACAACAGGCAAAGCTAGCTTTCTACCAAATTCATGCGATATAAAGGAGTAGTTGGCTCCAGAATCAAATAAAATTTGGGCAGGCAATTCGTTAACGAGAAAGGTACCTGAAGCGACATCAGCTTCATCTTTAGCAGCTTCCAGTGTCATCTGGAATGCTCTCGCCTTTGGCTTTGGCGGAATGTTGGGTCTAGCTGCCTCCTTCTTCTTCGGGCAGTCTCTCGACATATGACCCTCCTCACCACAACCATAGCAAACTTTCTTCGTGAGGGTACACTCATTGGCATAGTGCCCTGGCTTTCCACACTTGTAGCATGTGTTCGCCACCTCACATTTTCCATGATGCTTCTTCTTACATTTGTCGCACCATTTCGCTTCACCTCCACCTCCCCTCGAACCAGACTTCGAGAACTTGTTTTTCTTGTTGGACCCTGAAGTTCCATCGAACTTCCTCTTTTCTCCAACATCTATTCTTTCCAGACCCTTTTCCTTCTGCTGGGCCTCCACATTCTTAGCTGCACGAACAGCCGTTTTCAGAGTGGTTGCCATTTTGACTGTCGGACCAAAGTCAGCAGGCAGTCCGTTAGCAAACCTCTCAATCTTGGAGAGTTCCGTTGGCACTAGGTACGGAAACAACTTCATCTTCTCAGTAAATGCAGTAGCATAGTCATCTATGCTCATCTTCCCCTTCTTTAAGTTTTGAAACTCATTGTTCAGATCAATCAGATCTATCTCCGAACAATACTGCACCCTTAACTGTTCCAAGAACTCCTCCCATGACATTTTCAGGGCTTCTCCTCGTGGCATAGTATCTGCCAACAACTTCCACCAACTCAAGACCCCAGTCTTCAGTTGTCTAACCGCAAAGACGGTCTTCTGTTTGTTGCTACAGTCGCAACTTTCAAATACCATCTCCATTTCGGAGATCCAATCCATTATCTCAACAGGCTTTGGGCTCCCAGAAAGACTTGGCGGTTTGGCGCCCAAGAAATTCTTGTACATACGCCCATCCTTGTTGTTTCTCCTTTCTGGATCGTTCCTTCGTTCCTCTTGAGTCCCAACTTGACTCACCATGCGACTATTGTTCCCTTCCTCCGATTGCTCGGGAATCAATTCCGGTTCCTCAATAGGTATGATAGGTTCATCCCTATTATTATGCAACATTTGTCGCATCTCCTCCCTTTGTTCGGCAAGCATAGCCCGAATCATGGCTTGCACCGCAGCCATTGTTATTGGTTCTGGCGCTGCTGCTACAACAGGTATTTGCTCAATCACTGGCGGTTGATTCCTGTTTTCATCTGCGTTTCCAACGCCACTCCTTGTTCTCACCATTTTTTTTTGATCTACACCGAATAATTTCACCTTATTACTCCAAACGATTACATGCTAGTTCTAATATCGTATACATACGCTTAGAATCCTAAACACATAAACCTTCAGATCCGGTTGGCAACAAACCGTAGATCCGAACAATTAATATCATATATGGCAACATATATCATTTAGCACATAAAAGCATTTTAGGCAACTTTCCTAAAATAAACTAGTGCTCGTGTCTAAAATCCAACAGACACACATCTCATCATTACATTTAGCATTCTAAGTTTAAGTCTAGAAATCCTACAAATTCCTATTTCGCTTAAACTAATGCTCTGATACCAACTGTGACATCCCCAAAATCTCGGCCAGAAAAGACCGATTTTCATTTATGCTTTTAAATATTTTCAGAGTAAATCCTTTTGATTTGAAAGAGTTGCGGAATTTGTTCCCAAAACAAAACATGATAAAATAATATTTATCAAAGCATTTCATCAAGAGATGCATTTCATTATATAATCAAAACTCGGGATGTCATGTTCCGATACAGACCATAAAGCATAAACGATAAACATTACAAGTCATTCAACAAATATATACATATACAGACTTGTAAACAAAACAACAAGATGATCCATCCATCTTACACCCTTGTGCCACTTCCTGTAATACAAATAAAACTGAGTGGGTCAGGCTTGGGAGCCTGGTGAGCATATAGGGTTTTCAACCCACAATAAATAAGTTATATTTAATTTCACCAACCAATCACTATCCCGATTACCCATTCCCGTTATCCTCACTTTACGTCCCTAAAACAACTATCTCAAGGGACCTAATCTAGGATTTTCATCGGGACGGACATCACTGCGAAGGGGTTTCCTCAACAATAGATATCCTAAAGGCAACCATGAGGGGGATAGAGTACACCGGTGAACACATCGTTCACAACACCTACAGGTTATGAACCTGCTAGCGTTCCACTGGACTGTCTAGAAAGAGTCCGTGGTCGTTATCCATACTCCGCTGAATAACTAGATCAACAACAACAACAACATCGAGGCCTCTCATCTGTTTATTACACACCAACTATCTACCCATGTTCTACCCAACATATTAGTAGATAAAAATATATATTTTCATACATAGTTTAAAGAAAACCTGTATAGCATGCTTTAATCAACACATATGTCACATAACAGATGAGGCACACACACATAACACATATCTCATAAAGAAATAAGCAGATCTATAAGATAGAAGAGAGTGAATACTCATTCACACATAACACAACCAAATATATACACATAGCACGTATTTTTATATAAAATACTTCGTATTATTGTATTAGAAGAAATAACTACACACTCACTTGATCAGAAGATGATCGGACAGCACTACGGCTTATAGAAGTAGTAATCCACAGCAGATCTGGAAGATCTTCTCGAAAATCGATCTTCTCGCGGGCAGAGCTTCGACTCGGGAACCGCACTTCTCGGGATCTTCGGGGTCTCGGGACTTGCCTCGGGGCTAGAGTATGATACCGGGACTTCGGGGTAGCTTCAGCACGAAAAACGATGCAAAAGACTAGAGAGAAGAGAAGAAAATGAACAAGAAATGAGGCTGCCTTCGGATCCTTTATATAGGGGCTGGAAGCCTCAAGTACGCGGGGCGTACAGCAGTACGCAGCGCGTACTACTCCAATGTTCGTAAGCGCATGCGTCATCCGAAGCCACTTGCTGCGATGTCGACACCCTCGGAGTACGCGGGGCGTACTCGAGTACGCGGCGCGTACCTCGGATCAGATCGATGACTCGCTTCGGATAATGCTTCCGAATTTTGATTTACATTTAAATACAAAATGATTAATAAACTTCGGAAATTCATAACTTCTTCATACGAACTCCGTTTTCGACGTTCTTTATATCCACGGAAAGGTGAGACCATGCTCTATGACTTTCGTTTAGACTCCGTCGGCTAATTTTGACTTTATTTTTATTAATTATTTTTAATAGGCCGCGACAGAAACTTTCGTTATAAATTCATAACTTCTTCGTTTGACGTCCGTTCTCGCCTAACTTTTTATCGCTTCGATACCAACAACGAGATCTTCGATTCTCATTTAGATTGCTTCGGCTAACAACCGCTCGATCTCAATTCGAGTATTTCAGGCTGTATACCGCTAAGCCGGAACTTCGATAAATCATAACTTCCTCATACGAAGTCAGATTTGGGCGTTCTATATATATTTGGAAACCTCGCTTCAACTACTACAACATTAACCAAATATATTAAGTTTATTTTACACTTAAATTTTGACGCTTATTTTTATTCTTAATTAATCAAACCACATAATTAAGCAATTAAGCACAAAACACACAATACTCAAATAATACAATCTTATTATTTCAAAACGGGTTACAGAGGTTAACCTAGACTATTATATTGCTAAAAACGGCAAGCCCGGAAACACAGGCGTTACAATTCCTGGGGATGTCTATGGCTTTCGCCGTGGTTCGAGGGAGGTGCACCTGTTCCCGATCCACTAGGGACAGGAGCGTTGATGGCTGACATAGCAGCTGCAACTGCTTCTGTGAAAGCTGCCTGGAACATAGTGGCATCGAAAGGAGGAGGTGGTTGAGGAGGTTGAGGTGGCGGTGGAGTTGGTGGTATCGGTGTTTCGTTGTTTGAGTTACGCCTGGGATTCCTACGTGGCGGCATCTTTAACTATATGTTTAAAAGATGACGACATGGATAAGAATAAATGAATAATGAGTGTGTCTCATGGACTAACTCTCCATAGTCCAACAACAACATGAATAGTATAGCTAAATGAAGATGATAGCTTTGGATAATAATTTCCATATGATTAGATATCTGTCAATAATACTGAGATTACAGATGTAATAAGTTCGGGAAAAATGGCCTAAAAGTAGGCCTTACATCAACCAAGATAGGAAAATTTTGACAGAACTATGACTAGATCAAGACCTAACAAGTCTAAGATTTACAAAGATAGGAAATTAGACTAAAGTTTTTTACATAAACTAGGTTATATCCAAAAGATGAGTCGACGAGATTCTATCGGCGACGAGAACTGCTAGCATGAGTCCTTGATCCCGACAGTAGACGTTCCATGTCCCTCATACGCCTGTCAGCTCTCACTTGCTGAGCTTGAAGTTCCCTAACTTCAGCTTGGGTTTCAGCAAGTTCCCTCTGTAGAGCTGCATTGCGGACCAGAGTCCTTTCATGAGCAGACTCTAGTTGGCGAATGCGGACGGTGTTAACGCCAGAGTTGGCGTCAATCTCCAAGACTCGATTGATAGTTGATTGGCCCAGTATTGTGCTCCTAGAAATCCTACGGACCGTGATGGGTAGGACCCTGTCAGCAGATTCTCCCTCAGTGAGGTTGTAGAAACTTCTGTCTCTGTTGTAGGGAATGGGTTGACCCTGTTCCTGACTCCATCTATTCAAGTTAGTGGCCCACAGAGGTGTGGGTCCTTGAAATGCGGGACGGGGGTTTAGGTTTGGGTCTTGAGTAGCTGGGGGTAGGTTGTTGACTTCAGGCTCCGATTCAGAACTATCGGAAAAACCCTCACCATGGTGATCATTCAAAGGAATTCGGTGATCATCTTCTGGTTCTTCCTCTAGCCATCCAGCGTTGCCTTGGTTTGGGAAGTACAGATCGCCATTGTGAAATCCAGCCATTAAAATCTACGCGAGAAAAGGGATATAAGAAATAGCTAAATAGATGAACTGACTAAGATAATTATAGTAAGACTAAATACCCCTATGGTATTACTTTGTGGTTGTGTTGGTAAGTTTTTAGACTTGTTGCCACATCACAACCATTCTTGGGCACATGCTAATCACTCCTTGGACCAGCATAGTTGATCAGGCTATGCCATTCCCAAGACTGACCATATATCCCCAGGCTTACTTGTGATATTCAACAATCGTAATACTTTTGTTCTTGTCATCGTGACATTGATTTTAGTATGAATGCAGGCATGTAGACTTACATAAACATTTTATTATTTAAAAGTATAACTCTTAGACAGAGAGTTTTAATCCCAATTTATTTATAGTTAGTATATCTTTTATGGGTTGATATACTATATTCACTATAAACAATGCTCTGATACCAATCTGTCACACCCCAAAACCAAGAACGGCAGAAATGTTCTGGGGTGGGGGACGTCATGTACAGTATCACAAAAGTGTAAAGTAGTAAACAAGCAACAACATCATCCATTGCATTAAAAGTAAAGTTTTAATACATGAATGTTCTTTCAATGTAATAAGACACCAAAATATACAATCAAAATAAAAGACGAGTCTTGTCTGTGCACCGTCTTCTCAAAACCTGGCCATCGTACCTGTCTACTGGTGACCTGAGAATACAAGTTATTTTGAAAGCGAGTATCAGCCTAAAGCTGGTGAATTCATAAGTATTTAAGTGTCATTGTCTTGTTTTAGAAAGGTGTTATGAATGCCTTGTAAATCTTTAAATGAAACAGTTGATATAAGTATGAAAACCCTAGAAAATCCCTTATTTCCTACTAGTATGAAATTTAGTCTTATACGAAGACCCGAATGTTTTGTAAGTAAAAATGATAGTTTTTCCTTTCATTTGACTAATACTAACAGTACTTAGTCTAACTCATCGTTTATGTGAATGTATCACAAAATAAAGTAATAGGAAATGTACTCATGTAATTGTTATCCTTTTGTATTAGGATTAACACGACACCGCGATTAGCGAAATGTATAACCTTTGAACATCCATAGATTGTTTAATTGTACTCTATAGCTACAGCAGGTGGGAGGAAGGGTTAGTCCCATAAAGGTACTCCTAGTATAAGTATTAACCGTAGGCATCCGTAGATGTTCATTTACCTCTATAGCGAGCAGTAGGCCAAAGGAATGGTTAGTCCCGTAAAGGTACCCCTAATATAAGTAATAACCGTAGGCATCCGTAGATGTTCATCGACCACTGTTGCTAACAGGTGGGTTTCGGAATGGTTAGTCCCGTCTAGATATCCCGTTGAACTGGGATAGGCAGGACAATTTACACAGAAGGTACTAATAAATCATCCTCATGAATCGAGATACAAGTATTCATGTAAGCGTATTCATGTAACATGTAATGTATAGTATAGACTCATGAATGAACTGACGCTGATGTAATTCCTTGTAATAGGAATAATGTTTTGTATCTTCTAACTATCCCTATAATAGTTAACTGGAAGGTAATTGGTTGTCCAAGCAGGTTTATACACCCTTGTTACACAAGAGTGTGGGAAACTGATTGAAGGATGAAAACTATAACATCAATACATATATAAGAACATAAGTGTACAGATGTGGTTTTGTTCAAGAAGGTAAAAATGGTTTTGTAAAACATCTATGAGTTTTGAACAATAATTAACAATGACTTGATGTCATTTTAATAAACATTTCAAAAGTAATACATTTGATAACAAAGTATTTTTAAGATAGAAAACCATTTCATGCATCACATTTTGAAGTATATGAAATCTGCTGGATGAAAACACAGTTATAAATACATATGAAAGATTTAATAACATGCTGTTTTCTACTTGTATCCCCCCCCCCCCATTAAAGCATTTAAAATCATTTAAAACATTGATTAAGGGGTATGAACTCACCTGTAGATGGTGGTTTGGATGAACTGAATGATGTAGGATAGCTAGGTGACAAGTGAAGACTTGTTCACACCCAATGATCCTAATTAACATATAATCATACATATATGTATCCAATTAGACTTTAAGTCACTAATTGACAAAGTTAAGACATCCTAAGGCATGTAAAACACCTTATTTAAGTGCTACAAGTCATAAGAATTGCATCTAAGTGCTAAAGGACCTTGCTATTGTGTTTGGGGTTCAAGGGTAAACACCCTTGGAGTTTACGGTTTTCATGACCTTGACCTAATGAGTTTACGGTCGTAAACTCAAGAGTTTATGGTCGTAAACTCCTCTCCTTTTGACCATAAGTTGTTTTGAGGATTTGCAAGTCTTTTGAAGCATTTCTACTTGGTGGTTTGGCCTTTAGAAGACTACTAGGGCAACAAAACACCCCTTTTGAGGTGGTTAAGGCCTCATGGTCATTTCCCTTTGGGTTTACTACCTTAAACCCATATGGAAATTGGTATTGCTATGTTTTCAAGTCCCTAATTCATCAAGGTAATTGTCTATGTTAGTTTTTAGGCCTAAGGAAGGAATATGGCCCAAATAAACACACTTAAGGGTGTTTACGGTTCTGGGAGCTCCCCAAACCGTAAACACATGAACATGGAATTCTTTGGTATTTTTTAAGGCCTAAACCCATCAAGGGAAGGTTCAAACATGTCAAGGAAGGCTTAAACATCCAACTAGGACTTAGATTAATGACTTAGGCACACTTTGGTGCCTTATTTGGTGTTTACGGCCCAAGAACCTTCTTGGACCGTGAACACCTTGTTCCTTGTGTTCTTGGCATATTTTCTTGATGCTAACTTGTAATACTAACTCAATAAGACTCAAGGATTGAAGTACTTACTATAAGGGAGCTTGAAATATGCTAAAAGTCCAAGAACACTTAGTGTGTGTTCTTGGTGTTTTTGGAAATCTAATCAGAAACACAAAAATGAATGGATGAATAGATGCACACACACTATATTAAGTGTTTAATCAACTTCGAATGGATAGAACACTTACAAGTTTGAAGATCTTGAATTGTTTCTAGTTTGCTACTTGAGAGGGTTTCTTGAGTTTACTCTTTTGGAGTTTACTCTTTTAGGGTGAAAAGTGAAAAGTGGTTAACTTGAGGAGTAAACTCATGCTTATGCATGAGTTCACGAATGAAAATTCCGGGTTGTCACAACGAGCCCTCATCTTCACCTTCCACAAAGTGAAGTCATTTGAACTTTTGAACTTCCCCAAGTCAAACTTGTGAGTAGACATCTTCAATCATATGAATACTAACCACAGATCTGATGCCACTTGTTAGGAAGTAATGTGGATAACAAGCAAAACTAAAAGCACACAAGACACAATATTTATGTGGTTCGATCAAGGTGACCTACGTCCACAGACAGGAGGGGAGTATTCTTTATTTCTGAGTTCTCAAACAGAGGTTACAAGTACAATTTTCACAGAGATTCTCCGAACACTTTAGAATTCAAGATACAAAATGACTTAGCATGCATCCCTATTTATACTTTAGGGATCATACCTAAAACCCTAATGGGCCAAGCCCATTAGCCCATATGCCCATGAAAGGTGTCAACCAATCACATTTTGCCATGTAGTAGCTTCTAGAGAATTCTTCCATGATATACAACACATGTGTATTAGCAACGCACATGATGGAGCACCTTATACCATAGTGGAGCATCATGATGCACATGTGGCACATCATCAACACTAATGGTCCAACATCCATATTGGTGGCACAACATGGTGTATTCCTTGAGCATCACAAACTTTTTAGTATCATAGAGGACTTCATAGCATACATTACTCATCGGGAATATCATGGATCATCAAGAAACCAAGATGACGCAACATGAATGATGTTGGCCCATCCAAAAAACAAGAATGTCACAACATCCTTCATGATGGCATGACATCTCCTTGATGACACAAATTCTCCAAGATGGCCCATGATGGCGCAATACCTCCTCTAAATGGTGCAACATCTCCCTAATGGTGCAACATCCCTTCTAGATGGCACAACTTCAATCCTCATTGCGCAACATGTTGCTCCATGTTTGTTTAAGTTGCTCCAAATTGCTCCAAATTGCTCCAAGTTTCTCCAAGTTGCTCCAAACCCCTTTTTAGATGATCTGTTCATTTGGCACTTGATCTATTCCTATTTCAGATGATCCATTCCCTTCTTAGATGATCCACTCATTTTTAACATTCTCCATGAACCCCAAGTGATCCATTGAGTTCTAAGTGCTCCATTAAACTCAACTGCTCCATGAGAATGCTCCAAATGCTCAAGTCACATTTAACAGTCTTATTTCATTACTAGATAAGACTATAATGCTTAATAATCAGTTTCCAAAACCATTCTTCTGTTTATACCATACTATCGTAATACCATATACGACTACACTTTTATCCAACTTAACTAGAACCAACCATCCTTTATATGTCTCAGTTTTAAACTTCGACAAGATTACAATCCCTGAAATCAACTTTTAATTATAACTGTGTTTAGACAATACTATCGTAATTTAGTGTATATATTTAACATAGAGTATCAGGTATTTTAATATATATTAATCTCTTAAGTAATAATACTTATTTTTAAGATTATTATGTAATAATATCATATAAGCATTTTAACACATAAATAACCATATCTAGTTCACACAGTATATGTAACAAATATTCCAGATAATAAACATTCGACTCACATATAAACTTTTAACAGATATTTAATACTTATAATAATTACTTGTATTAAATCATGTTCATGAAAATAACTATGCACTAATCAGATATAGGTGGAAGACTCCCAGAAAAGTCATCTCTCTCAATGACACTTTAGATTCTCTTTTAAAATGACCTAGATAAGAGTATTACTAAGTTTTAGTATTCGTTCGTATTTATAAAGTTTAATCGTTCTATTTTTTCAGATTTATCAATAATCCCAAAAGAATACTGACGTATAGCTGATAAGGAACAACCAGGTAAGATCGTAATCAGCGGTACGATCCGTTTGGTGTATAAGTATATACTGTTTGGAAAATCCACTTTAAACACCTCAAAGATCTAGCCTATACATTACTCTCATAAGTAGATCGATCAATATAACGACCGATATTATTGTTCATAATAATGTTTAGGAACATAAACATAAGTTATACTTACGGTAAGCATAACTCAACTTACAAGTTGTTTAATGAAAAATCAGACATTGCGTGGGCAGAACTCCGAATCGAAAGATCTATTTTTTTGGGCTATCTGAAGCTCAATATCTTTGCTACAAACACCTAAGAACTACAAGAATTAGGCCTTAGGATAATTTGGGAGAGAAAGGAAGAAGAGTGAGCACCAAATGAAGCAAAAATCGACCTTGTTTATAGGAATTCAGGAGGGGAATGTCGCGCCTAGTGACATTGTAGCCTCTCCTTAACCCACGTGTCACGATCCAATTTCAGGCTTGGGGACTAATGGTGCTCTCTGATTGCACCACATGTCGGTCGTAGAATGGTGTCACATGTCATTTTTTGGTTGGTCCGAATTTCTAATCTATCTAAAAATAATAACCTTCGCATGTGGACTTCGTTTTCGATGGTTTTTATATCCACACATTTGCCTCGATGAGTACTAGAACTTTCATTTAGACTTCATCGGCTACTTCACATGTTATTTTTCATTTTACGGTCCGAGAAGGCTTATCCTATAAATAACACTACAAAATTTATTACTTCTTCATACGAGCTTGGTTTTCGACGTTCTTTATATTGTAGATTTCATATTGAAGATTACTACAACTTTTATTTAGATTATTTTAGCTAACAATCAACCAATTTTTAATTCAACTTCTATGTCGCACTCGAAACTTTGAAAAGTCATAACTTCTTCATACAAAGTCAGATTTATGCGTTCTTTATATGAATGCTTTCATAATTATGATTACTATGACTTTTCTTTAGATCACTTAGGATAATAAGAAGCCTGTCTCCTATTCATATTTTATGACACATGTTGTCTTATAGGGGTGAATGTGAAACTTAGATAAACCATAACTTCTTTATACGATGTCAGATTTAATCTTTTTTTATATCAACGCACTCGTGATCACGACTACTACAACTTATGTTAAGATTATTTTATCCTAAATAACCTTTTATTTTTAAAGTTATTTTATCGCTTAACGATAATTTTTATATTAAAATTTTCTACAATTATTATATACTCCTAGTATTTATCTACATAATGTGTATACTATAACTTTTTACTAGCTCGTAACATGTACGGAGAACAATCATCCTATTCAAAAAATTTAATTCTTTGATTAAATGTATAATTATTAATATTATACCTGAGGCGTCTAGTTTGGATTTGCGGACGTTACATGTAATGCCCCTCCTAGTTGTGTTGCCCCTCAACATTGTTGAGAATAAAGACGAGATGACGAATGTGGAATCTAAAGAACAATCATGAATCAATCACCATAAATTTAAAGTAATCTGACAAAGGTTTTGTGTATATTGATATGGATATGAACGTACAAAGAAAACCATTTTCAGGAAAAAGCTTACATGAAAAGCTAACCTAATGATTATTTATAGGGAACATAAATTATTTACCAAAAATATAAAACCCTAAAAAGGCTTCCCTAAATAACCAAAATGTCAAATCAATTTCAATATCTCAAAATACTAAACATTCTCCCCCTAAATGTTGAAACCGATGAAGATCACGATTTCCAATCTTCTTGGCATTTCTCCCCCTAAATAGTGATATTCATCATAACATGGGGTCTTCCAGGCGAGAGAAACATATATCATCTTCCAAATGCGAGCTCCCCCTTGAATAATGAACACTCCCATTGAATCTTCAACAAATATCATGGAGAGAATCCGGAAAGTTAAGAAGAATCACCAACAACCTTCGCTACCTCATCGAGCAAGTCCGTGTATAACCTACTCTGTCATAAGGATCGAGTTTTCCAAAATAGATCTTCAAAACCCGTCAGATTTAAACAAATAATGAAATAAATTCTTTTTGAATTTGTGCTATTTTCAAAAATTAAAATTAGACAAATAATAAAAATTATTATGTATTTTTTGACTTTTAAAATTTAGACAAAAAGAATAGAATAAGAAGCAATTATTTAGAAGGGTTTGAAAAGAATAAGACCAAGGAAAAGGATTAGAAATGAAAATATTTTGCACAGAAGGGATACAAATGGTTAAAAACCCATAAAATTCTAAAGAATGTTGAAGCTAGGGTGGAATCTGCCAAGCTGAGTAACCTATGAGTACTGAAATGGAAAAATTACTCATCCTCTTTAATTCGATCGGAGAAAAGCCCGTTCTTTGACTATTCGAAGTCAAAATTGAAAGAAAAATGCCGATGCCGTTACTGAAAAACTTGAAATTCCAATTTGCCTTGAAATTCCGATCAGATTTCTGATTTTAGTTGGTTTCAATTTGAAGGTGATTTATAATTCCGAAAGCATACGACTTCCGATTCTGATTTTAACTTCCGTTCAAATTCCGAGAGACTATAAATTCCGAAACTAATTCTAATAACAAAATTCCGATTTCGGTTCCGATACCTCAATTCCGAAATCTATTTCGGTTTCTGAAAATTCAGTTCCGAAGTTCAATTCCGAACCTAATTCTAATAACAAAATTCCGATTGTTCAATTCCGAGTTCGGTGCTGATGTGCAATTCCAAGTTCCAATTTACGAACATGATTTCGGAGTTTATTCAATACCCATTCCGAAACAAGAACAGATTGGGAATTGTATTTCCAATCAGTTAATTTCCGAAGAACAGTAAATCCGGAATCCGATTGATTCCGATTCTCGGATGCTGAACAGTAGAACAGTAGATTCCGAATGCAATTTCCTTGTTGAATTCCGAAGATAAGTTTTCGATTTCAGAATTCGTTATATACTTTCCGACTGCAAATCCAGATTCTGATTTGACTTTTCGGATTTGTATTAAGATACTATTTCGTTCCGATTATGAACTCAACATTGTATCTGAAACCAAGATAGTGATTGATAGCATTTAAATCCGATTGCGGTTTTGTTGTACAGCGTGAGACTTTCGATTGCAGGAAATAAATTCAACCACTTTGACCATAGTTCCGATATTAACCCTTTTTGTTTTAGTGAAATGGCAGTTTGTACCCAGAGTTCCGAAATTAACCTCATTTTGTCAATAATTCCGAATTTGACCCTTATTTCATAAAAGTGTGATAGCTTGCACCCCATTTTTGCAGACATGTCAGATTCTGACCACCTTTTAGCAGAAGAAGTTAAAACCTTTTCGCATGCAACACCGAACACATATCTTGGAGTGGGAGGGATGTTCAAATTATGTTGACAAATAATGACAGGTTTAGTGTCCCCTTATTGATCTTCAATAAAATCAGGGACAATTGTGTCAATATGAAGTTCAGATACATGAGATGGAGATCTTTAGAAATCAGTGATTAGAGATATTTGAATAGGTGATGGAGATCTGTAGGCAGGGGTTGGTGATCTACGAGCATGGGTTAGAGATTTGAAGATGAAGGAGTTTGATCTTTGTGGTTGAACAATTTGCTTAATGTTTCCTTGACTAATATCTCAAGAAGTATCTTCCCTTAATACGTTTCCCGCAAAGAATGAGTTCTCTTCTTGATTTTGTCCATGATTCCCTACATATAAGGATATGCGTCATCTAATAGTCAAACAACAGTGTTCCTATTTATCGGAGGAGGAACAAACATGAATACATTATCACCGACATCAAGGACGGTAGTTGGTAGTGGTTGTTCTACACCAACATTGGATCCTTCAATTAAGCCTTGGTTAATATCCATATCATCATTGTCGTTGTCGTCGTCATCATCATTATCATCATCTTCATCATTATCAACCATGAGTTGAAATGGATTATTAATCCAATTTATGATAGCAAGGGTGACAGGAGGATCAGTTAGAGATCCAAGTGCCTCAAATGTTTTATACGTCAAATGCTTTGATTAAACAAGAGTTCCTTCAAGAGCATCATAGGATGCCTTACCCATGGATTGTTCCATAGATAAAGATAAAAAAAATATTGTAAAGGGAAAATTTGATTATCTTGAGGGAGCTTTCTTCATAAGAGATAGAGAGATAGATAGATAGATAAAGAGAGAGAGAGAGAGAGAGAGAGAGAGAGTATCTGATATTTTTTTTTGAAATGTCCATGTTGTAACCATGAGACATTGTAAGTAAAATGTTCATCTCCTGAAGGTTGAGTTGATCCCATCCACTGGTTTTGTTAGAGAAAAACATGGTGCTGATGCCAGTAAGATACTTCCAAGGAAATGGAATACATTCCCTTCTAATAAGCTTTGGTCGAGGACCTTGTTTGTTGATGTCATACCCAATTAATGGCAAAATTGAATGAAGATCTTTATATGTTTGGAGAGGAGAGAACTCATCAAAGATAGGAAGCTGAAGAGTATTACGAAAGTGATAAATGTTGATAGTCATTGTAATATTTTCTTCAATGATGTTGTCGGAGATTGAGCAATCATCTTCATTATACACCGTAGTGTACCATAATTTACACAAAGCTTCAGCTTTGATTTTGATGGATTCGCGTATGAGTGCAGAGGTAAGAGGAATTGATTGAAGATATTGGGCTTATCAAATCAACCAAGGGTCTTAACAGGGTTCATAATATCATTTTATTAGTGACATTAATACTAATGTCGATAGATGAAAGTTCAAGGGTCGGGTTGTTCGTTCATGGAAGCAACATGTTTACTGAAATCTATCTAAACTGAGCAGTATTGATATTGCATGAATTGATGACAACGTATTAACATGTCATGCTTTGAGTTTTCTTGATTTTTCTTGCATTGGTATAGTTTTTTTCCTCATTTGTTTGTATGATAATTTTATGGAAATCTTATATCTGCTAAACTACCACCATCAAGAAGGCTATAATTCAGAAGTTTGAGCGGTTATTAAAGGGGGGAAATGAGTATGGATTTTTGAATTTCTTTATCGATGATAACCTTGCTTATTTCATAATGACATATCATAGGTTTATAATAAATTTATATAAAAATATGTCTATTAAGCTCATGAGATATGGCTTTCCTTATGTTTTGAGTCTTTTGGTTTTGCCAATTTAGAGACATTATTTTACATAATGTTGGGGGATGAGTGTGCAATCGGTAAGTAGGAAATGCTATTGAAGACATATTTGCTCTTATTCTTTTGTTGTTTATCATGATATTTCTAATATAGTTAGTGTATCAATTTGTTAATGAAAATGGTGTAGTAATAGAGTATATTGATTTGATAATGAGTGTAAAAGATGGCCAATCTACTAATATTCATGGTTATTTGTTATCTAGTTTAGACTGTATTTTATGTACTCTTGGGCTGAACATGTTATGGAATTTTCAAATGGTATTGATAATGTTTCTCTTGGTGAGCATGTGGTGGTGATCATTCAGCTTGGTAGGATTCAAAAATGACAAGGTTAGTTCTCTAAATGTAAAATCCAATGGTTTTGTTGAAACAATGAAGTTTGAACTTTCAAGTTTTTAGAAATTAGCCATGGTATGTGTGTGTTCATGGTTGTTACAGGTTCGGCTGTGGTGAGTAACTATTTTTTTGGACAAGGGTAGTTGTTAACTCAAAAATTAAAGAGATTGTGGACTTCATAAAATGGAATAAAATGAAACGTCCCAAAAATACAACCCAAAAATTTCGTTTTTAAATCATTATTAAAACAATAATATCATCACCATAGTATAAAATCATAAAACCAAGTGTCTCAAAATATCATAATATCTGCCATCATATCAAAATCTCATATCAAATATCAGAGTAAATCTCCCAGGCTAAAGACTGTGGCGTGTGCCATGCGATCATCCTGAGCCCTTCCCTTTGCTAATGGAAGTACCTGAAACCAAAGCTGAAAAACGTAAGCACGAAGCTTAGTGAGCTCCCCCAAACTACCACATACCATACAAATAACATACAACTAGGAGATATGGGCCCTGTCCACTCTCATGGAGATTCAGGCCCCACCCACACTCTGCTATCTAGGAGATTCAGGCCCCGCCCACACTCCACTGTCTAGGAGATTCGGGCCTCGCCCACACTCCGTTGTCTAGGAGATTCGGGCCCAGACCACACTCCATTGTCTAGGAGATTCGGGCCCAGACCACACTCCATTGTCTAGGAGATTCGGGCCCTGTCCACACTCCGCTACTAACATACATACATGTATCACATAGACAACAAGTATATCTATCAAGTAATTACATAACTATACTCAAATAATACTATGAGATTCAGGCCTCACCCACACTTGACTGCTAGGAGATTCGGGCCCCTCCCATACTCAGCTACTAACATATCACATATATAGGCCAACCTTGGTGCCTTTGACCCATTCCTACTGAAAGGGAACTCAGCTTGCAAGACCGACTGCTGAAAACTCGAGTGAGGAATCCCTGTCCGCTGCTGTGGTGACTCTCAGACTATCAATTCCATAAAAACACTTAATCAAAACATGATAATCCTTCTTAGGGTAAAATGACCATTTTATCCCTGGTCAAAGTCAACATACTGGTCAAATTCAACCTTCCAGGTTGAACTAACTTGTCGAGTCAGCCTATTGACTCATCGAGTTCTAAAACTTAGAAACCTCAAAATCACGAATCGGCTCACAAAGTCACCCTATGACTCGTCGAGTTCCCAGGCTACCCATCATCGTGACTAGATGAACTAACTCGTCGAGTCATCCTCAGACTCGCTGACTCCTAGGATTTTCAGAAATGGGACAAGTTGATCTAACTCGTCGAGTTCCTTGACAACTCGCCGAGTTTCATGAACATCATCGAGGATCCTTTATCGGACTTGCCAAGTTCCCATATAAACTCATCGATTCCCTTGCAGATCTAACCTAAACAGCTGATTTCACACTTCTAGGGCTCCAAAATATAGATCAAGATCATTTCTGTGGTCCATTTCTATAAAGTTGGAAACTTGATAGCTTTGCACACCTCAAATGGACCCAAACTCAAGTTATAGCAACCTACTTCCATGAACATGACCATTTCTTGGACAAAAACGATTTTAAGATCTCTTTTAGGGTTTTAAAGGCTAAATATCATAGGAAAAAGGGATTTCTTAGCATACAACCCATGGAGAGTAACTTATCCTTCTCAAAGGGATCAAAAAGACCCATAAATCAACACTAAAAGAGATCTAAGCTATGGGTTATCAAGCTAAGAGCTTTTTACCTCTGAAGGTTGCCAAAGATGGATGAAATCCTGGATCTTGATCTTCTCCACAAGCTTGATGGCTACAAGCTCTTCCAACTCTCTACTATATCAAAAAAGCACACTCAAAACCTCAATAATTTCTCTAGGATGAAGCTCACAACGAATTAAGGTTTTGGAGGACACGGAGGCTGGTAAGGGAGGCCCAAAAGGGGTTAAGTGGCTTAAATAGGGTGCAAAACCCCAAAAATAGAGTTTCCTCCTGACATACCTACTCGTTGAGTCAAGGCTTCGACTCGCCGAGTAGACCATTTAACTCCCCGCGTCCAATCTGGCATCTACTCGATGAGTCAGGGCTACCAACTCGTCGAGTAGGTTTTACAAAATTAATATTAAATGAACTGATGCGTTCCAGGAACGGGGCATTATAATTCTCCCCCACTTGTTTTAGACTTCGTCATCGAAGTCTGCTGCATCTGAAAATAACTCTAGGTAGTGCTCCCCCATCTCCTCCTTGGGCTCCCATGTCCACTCCGAACCCTTACAATGCTGCCACTGCGCCTTCACTAACTCGAACCTCTTGTTCCTAAACTCCTTCGTCTTGTGATACAGAATCGCCACTGGTCTCTCAATGTAATTCAGGCCGTCATCAACCTAAATTACCTCTAGGGGTAACACTGCTGAATCATCCACCAAGCACTTCCGTAGCTAGGAAACATGGAAAGTGCTATGGATCTGGCTGAGCTTGGCGGGAAGATCCAGTCTGTACGCTACCTTGCCCACTCGACCTATGACTCGGAAGGGGCCGATATACCTGGGGCCCAGCTTGCCCCGTTTCTAGAACCGTATGACTCCCTTCCAGGGCGACACCTTTAGGAAAACCATGTCGCCCTCGCGAAACTCCGAGTCTGAACGCTGCTTGTCAGCGTCGCTCTTTTGCCGAATCTGAGCAGTCTGGAGCCTGCTTCGAACCTGCTGGATCCTCTCAGTGGTCTTGAGTACTACCTCCGTACTCCTCATGACCCGCTAACCAACTTCACCCTAACAGATTTGGGTCCTACACTTCCTCCCGTAGAGCCTCTTGAAGAGAGGCCGGTGTATACTGGCGTGGTAACTGTTGTCATACGAAAATTCTGGTAACAAAAAATACGTATCCCAACTTCCACCAAAATCTAAAACACATGCATGAAGCATGTCCTCGAGAGTCTGAATCGTCCTCTCGCTCTGTCCGTCTGTCTGAGGGTGGAAGGTGGTGCTGAAATGGAGACGAGTACCCATCTCATTGTGAAACCACTTCCAAAATCAGGAAGTGAAATGGACATCTTGGCCTGACACCACCGAGACACGCACTCCATGACATACCACTACCTCTCGCACATAAATCTCGGTCAGCTTCTCGGCCGAGATGCTCTCCTTGATTGGTATAAAGTGGGCGCTCTTGGTCAACCGATCCATGATGACCCATATCGAATCGACCCCATGTGCGGTCCTGGGAAGCTTAGTGATAAAATCCATAGTAATGTCCTCCCATTTCCACATATTGATTTCTAGCAGCTGCATCTTGCCGTGAAGCCTCTGGTGCTCTGCCTTGACCTTCCTACAGGTCAGGCATCTCTTTACGTACCAAGCTATGTCCTGCTTCATGCAGGGCCACCAGTAATCGAGTCGAAGACCTTTATACATATTCGTCTCTCCTGGATGGATGGAGAACCTAGACTTGTGGGCCTCATCCATCAATCCCTGTTGTACTCTGCCCCAGTACGGTACCCAGACCCTCCCATGCAGGGTCAACAACCCACGATTATCATAATCGAAGGAGGCCACTTGGCCTAAATTTCGCTCGCAATTCCGGCACTCCTCCTTCAAGCCGTCAACTTGCACCTCTCGGCTCTGCTCTAGTAATGGAGTAATTATTGTCATCCTCAGACAGATGTCTTGGATCGGGGCGGCTACCGCCTTGCGGTTCAGGGCATCGACACTACGTTGGCCTTGCCCGGGTGGTAAAGGTTCTCACAATCATAGTCCTTCAACACATCTAACCACCGACGCTGCCTAATGTTCAGATTCAGCTGATCCATGAGGTACCTCAAACTCTTGTGATCCGTTTAAATGGTACACCGGACCCCATAGAGGTAATGCCGCCAAATCTTGAGGGCGAACACCACTGCCCCCAGCTCTAAATTGTGTTGCGGATAGTTAGGCTCATGAGGCTTCAACTGCCTCGAAGCATAAGCTATCACATGACCCCGCTGCATCAAGACTGCCCCCATGCTTGTGATTGAAGCATTACAGTAAACTACAGAGTCATCTACTCCCTTTGTCAAGTTCAAAATCAGTGCCTTGCATAACCACTATCTGAGGGTATTGAAGGCTTCCTGCTGCTCTGGCCCCCGGTAGAAAACCACCGACTTCTTGGTCATTGGGTTCAATGGAACTACAATCTAGGAGAAGTCCTGAATAAATCTCCTGTAAAACCCTGGCTGACCCAAGAAACTCCGAATCTCAGTTGGAGACCTCGGAATCTCCCACTGCATCACGACCTCTATCTTGGATGGATCGACCAGAATACCCTTCTGGTTGACAAGATGCCCAAGGAATTGTACCTCACGCAACCAAAACTCACACTTGGAGAACTTCGTGAAAAGTCTCTCCCTCCTTAGTGTCTCCAACACCTCCCTTAGGTGCTCCTCATGCTGCTCCTGAGTCTTGGAGTAAACTAAGATATCATCAATGAAAACTATTAAAAACCGATCCAGCATCGGTCTGCACACTCGGTTCATGAGGTCCATGAACGCTGCTGGAGCATTGGTGAGCCCAAACGGCATCACCACAAACTCATAGTGACCATAGTAAGTCCTAAAAGCTGTCTTCTACACATCATCATCTCTGACACACATCTGGTGATACCCTGACCGTAGATCAATCTTGGAGAACCAACATGCTCCCCGGAGCTGGTCAAACAAATCATCTATCCTCGGAAGTAGGTAACAGTTCTTCACCGTTACCTTGTTTAGCTCCGGGTAATCTGTGCACATGCGATGTGAACCATCCTTCTTCTTCACAAATAGGATTGGGGCTCCCTATGGCGAACTGCTTGGACTGATAAAACCCTTGTCTAGCAGCTCTTGCAGCTGTGTAGACAACTCATGCATCTCGAGAGGAGCCAATTGATATGGTGCCTTAGCTATCGGAGCCGCTCCAGGAACCATGTAAATCCTAAACTCAACCTGTCTCTCCGGAGGTATCCCAGGTAAATCCTCCAGGAATACGTCCGGGTACTCTCGTACTACCGGTACATCATCAACTGTCGCCTTATGCTTATCCCGGGTATCCATAACATAGGCGACGTATCCGACGCAACATTGCTGAACGTGGTGTCTCGTCTTCGTTGTTGAACAGAGAATCGGTTTGCGTTGTGGCCTCCCGCCCTAAATCACTAGCTCTCCCCCACTAGGAGTATGAACCCTCACTAGCTGCTGCTCGTAGTCAATCACTGCCCCATTGGGGCTCAACCAATCTGTACCCACTATAACCTTATTCCCACGCAGGCGAATATGAACCAGATCCACTGAAAACTACTGATCGAATAACTGTAGCATACATCCTCTATGAACCCTTGTAACCCTAAAGGTCCTATCATCTGCTATCTCTACATCAAGTAGGCAATCCAGCTCCCCCGGAGCTCTACTAAATCGCTTGCTAAGTGCAAGTGACACTAAAGATCAGGTAGCTCCCAAATCAAACAGTACCATGGCTGATATTTCGTTCACTAAGAACGATCCTATAAACAAACACACAAATATAAGTAATAATCAGAAATAAATAAGAGATAATGGAGAAGATACATACCTATAACCACATCAGGGGCTACATGTGCCTCCTCTGCTGTCAACTGAAAGGCTCTGCTCTTCGCCACAGGCGCCTCAGCCCGGCCCTGATGGCCGTCTGTAATCCTCAAAGTGGTAGGAGAAGGTATCACCACCTGTCCTGCTAATGCTAGACTTAGACACTAGGAATTCTTGTGTCCCCTTTGATTGCACTGAAAGTAAATCAGATCAGATGTTGTAGTAGTGGTGGTAGTAGCAGTACAAATCTTGCTGACATGTTCAGTTCGGCCGCACTTGAAGCAGCCTGAACTACCCTCCCTACACGCCCCCTCATACCCCAGCCACACTTGCCACAACGGCCTCGACCATGATGTCCCTTCCCTAGGGAGTCTACATTGGGCTTTTTGCCCGAGCCCTCTGTGCCAAACACTGCCTTTGGCTTCCTCTTCCTCTCCATCTCTAAATCAATCTCCCTCTCATGAGCCCTCGCTATCATATCTTCCAACGTCTTGCAGCTGGACTGGCTCACAAACTGTATGATATCACTCCTCAACATCTCATAGTATCAGGCCTTTTTCATCTCCTCGTACGCCACATACTACGGAATGAGAAGAGCCCTCTCCCTAAACTTGGCGGTAATCTCCGCCACTGTCTCTGTCGTCTACTTAAGATCTTGGAACTCCCTAGCGAGCTGCTGCACCTCAATAACAGGTACGAACTCGGACCTGAACCTGGTCGTGAAATCACTTCAGGTCATCGCATCCAACACTGTATCATCACCACTGGCTCGATCGACCTCCTCCCACCAATCATGTGCCCTGTCTTTCAGAAGACAAGACGCAAGCCGAAACTTGTCCCCCTCAGGACATTTTCTGGTGTGGAATGCGTTGGCAACATCCGCCAACCATTTGGTACTCGCAATGGGGTCCCTAGCCCCATGGTAGTCAGGAGCTCCAGAAGCCCTGAACTCCCTGTAAGTCAGTGTGCGCAACCCCATCATGGCCACCACCTCAATGCAGAAAGCACCCAACCTCTCATCCAAAAGCACAAGAATGCCCTCCTTCATCGTGGGAAAGATCACATGAGTCTGGTCTAGTATGCTACGCATGATCTCTAAAGAGATGAACTCCCTGGTCTGCTCGTCTAGCTGCTCAGCTCTAGAGCCTGAGCCTGATCCTTCACCGGCACCTAAACTGCCAACTGCTGGTCTAGAGCGTAGAACCACCATACTAAAACACATCAAAACAAACATCAGTACACCAATCATATCTCGAGGGATCATAGTCACTACGATTTTCCTGGATTCATCTCTGCCTTCCTTGATTCGAGTACGGATCCTCTGCTTTCAGTAGTATGGGCCCATACTACCTTCCACATCTGTCCGTACTTTCCTCAAGAACTGCCTCGACATCACCAAGTCCCTTCTACTACTAGTACTTCATGTGCTACTCTCATCCTAGGCTTTCCCTAGGGTAATCACCATCCCACTCTCCTCCATCAACTATATAAGAAGTCCCTGATATCTTTCCCTAACTAGCTCGCGAATACTATTACATACCACTAAGACTAGATAATTCTTCGAATGAGAGATCCTACCCTACAACGATTGCACTCAAACAAGAGCTGCGAAATAGAGCTAGGCCTAACCTTCTGAAATTATTTAGTCCTTGCAATATGTAATTTAACATATTCATTTACTAGTTAGAAAAAGATAGCTAGAACTCCTAAAAGCACAAAGCAAGCAACATTCGAGCATTGAGTACACATAATCAAGCATATACTACTCTGGCTATCATACTCGACTTATCTGTACTAGCATGCATTTCTCATAAAGTTGATAAACATATAACAGGCACATAAGGCATCCTTCCTAGATCCTTTGTCCTAATCTCGCATGTTTTTCTCATAAAGCTGATAAACATATCATAACATAAACTTGTATGGGTAATTTGGGAGTACTTACATGCACCACACCCTTTTGCTCTTTCAAAATTCTTTCCACATTCTAAAATTCTTTTCTTTTTCTCAAAGTTATTTTTATAAAAATGATTTACTTTTGAAAATTTTCATACAAATTCCTTAGTTTGAGTTCATACACACCTAAGAGTGTGCCCGAATCCCTCAAACCTAGGCTTTGATACCAACTTGAAACGTCCCAAAAATTTCGTTTTTAAATCATCATTAAAACCATAATATCATTGCCATAGTATAAAATCATAAACCATGAGTCTCAAAATATCATAATATCTATCAACATATCAAAATTTCATATCAAATATCAAAGTAAATCTCCCAGGCTAAAGACTATGGTGTGTGCCATGCGATTATCCCGAGCCCTTCCCTTTGCTAGTGGAAGTACCTGACACCAAAACTAAAAACAATAAGCACGAAGCTTAGTGAGCTCCCCAAACTACCACATACCATACAAATAACATACACCTAGGAGATACGGGCCCCACCACTCTCATGGAGATTCAGGCCCCGCCTACACTCCGTTCTCTAGGAGATTCGGGCCCCGCCTACACTCCACTGTCTAGGAGATTCGGGCCCTGCCCACACTCTGTTGTATAGGAGATTCGGCCCCCACCCACTCTCCACAACTAACATGCATTCAAGTATCACACATACAACAAGTATATCTATCAATCAATCACATAACTATACTCATATAATACTATGAGATTCGGGCCCCGCCCACATTGAACTACTAACATATCACATATACAGGCCGACCTTGGTTCCTTTAATCCGTTCCTACTGAAAGGGAACTCACCTCGCAAGACTAAATGCTGAAAACTCGAGTGACGACTCTCTGGCTATCAATTCCATAACAACACTTAATCAAAACCTGAAAATCCTTCCCCTGGTCAAAGTCAACCTTCTAGGTTGACCTAACTTGTCGAGTCAGCCTATTGACTCATCGATTTCTAGAACTCAGAAACCCTAAGATCACGACTCTGCTCACTGAGTCACCCTATGAATCGACGAGTTCCATGGCTACCCATCATCGCGACTATATGAAGTAACTCGTCGTGTCGTTGTCAAACTCACCGAGTCCTAGCATAGTCAGAAAAGGGACAAGATGATCCAAATCGTCGAGTTCCTTGACAACTCGCTGACTTTCATGAACATCATCGAGGATCCTTGATCGGACTTGGCGAGTTCCTATATGAACTCGTCGAGTCCCTTGCAGATATAACCTAAACAGCTGATTTCACACTTATAGGGCTCCAAAATACAGATCCAAATCGTTTCCATGTTCCATTTCTATAAAGTTGGAGACTTGATGGCTTTATACACCTCAAATGGACCCAAAATCAAGTTAAAGCAACCTACTTCCATGAACATGACCATTGCTTGGATAAAAACGGGTTGAAGACCTCTTTTATGGTTCTAAACGCCAAATATCACAGTAAAAATGGATTGTTTGGTGTAACGCCCGCAGATTCGGGCTAGCTAATTTAGAGACGATAAGCATCAATAATGACTTTTTTGATGGAGGATTATTTAGAATAAATAATCTCAACTAAGTTGTAGTATATGTCACAAGGTTTTCGTACCAATAAAGAACGCTGAAATCCAACTTATAACAAAGAAGATATGACCTGTCGAAGTTTCACGACAAAACCGTCATGATATCGGGAGTCATAAAAAGTGAGTTTATGATAAAATAATTAGCCTTTGTGACCTAAAGTAAGTTGTAGAGTACGTTTCCACTTACACGTGTATATAAATAACGTTGAAAACGGACCTCGTATGCAAAAGTTATGACCTTCCGAAGATGCAACTGTCTAAGGGCATGACACGTGGCAAAAACCCTAACCACCTTAAGTCACGATGTGAACTTGAACTTCACGACGTGAAATGTGTCAGGGAAAATAATTAGGGCTAGAAAACATGTGTTAAGTGTGCAAGATGACTCATTGAAGTTCACGACGTGAACCTATCATGTTCACGTCGTGAATGGCCCCAGAACACCCTATAAATAGCAAGTTCAACCCTTTCATTCCTTACACCATTTCTTTTCTCTCTCTATCCTTTCCGAAGGCCGTTTCCGCATCCCGAGCTTGACGATCACGAACCACTAAGAATTTTTAGTTAGATTCTATCGACTCACGATAATAAGGTGAGTGCATATTATTTTCATCTTACACATAGATATGAAGTATTTTATATAAATTACGTGCTATGTTTGCATATTATCTGTATACTTGCTATCTATGATGGATGAACCATATTATACATGTTTTAATTGATTTAAAATGTATATGTATTTTACATCTACAAATATGTTGGGTAAAACATGGGTAGATGAATTAGATGATGTGTGATGAAATAAAAATTGATGAGAGGTCTCGATGCTTAAGATGATCTAGTCATCTAGCAGAGTATAGACATAGTTCTTAGTTATTGATCTGGGAATATGGATCATACATCCAAGATCCGGGAGTATGGATCTGGTAGAGAGGTTAGTTTTTGATTCGGGAGTATGGATTAGGTATTTTTGAGTTATGTGTTCACCAGTTGTAATTTAAGAACCCTGGCAGCTATGGACTTAGTGCCTATTAGATAAATGTTGGCAGCTATGGACTTAGTGCCTATTGTATAAACCCTGGTGACGATGCAGACTTGGTGCCTAAACCCTGGCGAAGATGTGACTTCGTGCCTATTAGATAAGCCCTGACAACGATGTGACTTCGTGTCTATTAGATAAACCCTGGCGACGATGTGACTTCGTGCCTATTAGATAAACCCTAGCAGCAATGGACTTATTGCATGTTGTATAAACCTTGGCGATGATGTGACTTCGTGCCTATTAGATAAAGCCTAGCGACGATGTGACTTCGTGCCTATTCCTTAGGATGAATCCTTAGGAATGAAGGATATATGATTCTTAGGTTAGATCCTTAAGATTAAAGAACATAATAGGGATGGGTAATTGGGTTGATTGTTTGATGTGTAAACATAATAATTATATTATTGTGGGTTGAAAACCCTATGTACTCACCATGTTTCCAAACCTGAACCACTTAGATTATTTGTATCACAGGTATCGATATGAAGCTACTTTACATTGAGAGATTAAAGGAGATGTAGATCACTAGTGTAAATAAATGTAAGGTATGTTTATGCCTATGTTTTAGTATTGACGATGACATCCCAATGTTTTAATATGAATAAAATACATTTCTTCAGAAATGCATTGATAACGTATTTATCATGTTTTTCTGGGAACAAATTCCGCAACATTTTTATTAAAAGAAGTACTCTAATTTTTATAAAGCATAAACAAAATCGGTCTTTTCTGGCCATGAAATTTGGGGATGTCACATTTGGTATCAGAGCATTAGTTTAAGAGAACTAGAAGTAAGGATTTATTTCTAGACTTAAACTTAGAATTCTAAGCGATGATCGTGAGGAGTGTGTCTAATATATTTTAGGATGTATGCCTAAATAGACACAAGCATTGGCTTAAATTATGATTAGATGCCTAAATTGCTTTTATGTACTAAATGATTTATGCTATAAGATGCCTTATATGCTTTAGGATGTTATTATTTGATTGTATCTATGGTCTATTGCCAACCGGATCTAGAAATTTTATGTGTTTAGATTTCTAAACATTGAATTACGGTACTAGAACTGGCATGTAACGTTTCGGAGTAATAAGGAGATTTATACGTCTATCATAAATAAAGCTTTCCTATCTTAAATTCTCGCCTTGGTACATCGAACGTCTGATATGGTGTATAGATCGACATGGCAAAAACCCGAAGCGGAATCAGGAATGCCAATGGAAATACTAATGGCAATCAACTTCCTCAACCGCAAGTGATTGAGCGTGCACCAGAAGTAGCATTCCACCATAACCAATCACTATGGCTCAAGTCTAAGCCATGATTCGTGAAATGATGGCCGAACAAAGGGAAGAGATGAGGCAGATGTTGCAAAACAATAAGGATGAACCTAATGTGCATGTTGAACAGCCTGAACTGAATGAAGGTCATTCAGAAAAAGGAAACTCCAGTAGAACCGTTAGCTAAGCTGAATCGCCAGTGGTTAGAAAGAAATAACCAAGACGAAGGGATCGAAATGAATGGATGCAAGTACAAAGACTTTACGACTTGCAAACCATCAAATTTTACTGGGAAAGAAGATCCAATCGGAGTTATGGACTGGATATTTGAAATGAATCTAGCTTTCATAACCTGTGGTTGTAAGGGCAAGCTACAAACCACTTATGTAGTGCGGAAATTTAGGAGTGGGGTTGTTCATTGGTGGAACATGTTAGGAAAGATCATGAGTCCCAATGAGCCACTACAACTAACTTGGGTAGAGTTCTTGGTACACTTCAAACGCAAGTACTGCTCGTCCTAAAACCTGTTAGAGCTAGAGAACCAATTTCTGACGTTGAAAAAGGGCAGCATGTCCATTGATGAATATACCAATGATTTCATGGACAAGATGGAGTTTCCTTTGCACATCGTCTCTGACGAACTAACGAAAGTCGATAAATATATGAAGGGACTACCATGGGAATATGTTGTGCCAATACGCCAAGCACTTACTCTTCAGGCGACTATTTGGGCTACTAAGTCTGTTGAAGAGATGATTAAGAGAAGAGTCGCCATCAAGTTCGAATTTGGCGAGAAGAGAAAATTTGAAGGATCTTCAAGGTCCAATGAGAATAGATGGTGTGATAAGTGCAAGAAAAAGCACTTCGGAAGATGCGATAGAGAAGTGACCTGCTATAAGTGTCACACCCCAAAACCGGAACGGCGAAAACGTCCTGGGATGATGACGTCATGTGAACTATCACAACATATGCAATATAGTAATCAAAGTACAACAACCATTGCATTAATAGTAATAATTTTACATAGGTTACATTTCATAGCAACATCAAAGTAAATACTGAACATAACATAGATGCAACTCGATTCTAGGCTGACTTCGCGAAGGCTCCTGGGATGTACCTGTCTATCGATGACCTGAAAATACAAGTTATTTTGAAAGCAAGTATCAACATTTTTATAATGCTGGTGAGTTCATAAGTATTTAATGACGTTAGTATAAATACACATTGACATTCAAAATAACCTCCTGAAAAATGGTAGTTTAGAATCTACAGAATATTAGAATTCTTTCCAGAAAATCCTATATTTTCTAAATAAAAGCAGTCTTCTACCAAGACTCGACAGATTTATGTTTTAAGGAGTAATTTTCCACGAAATACTATCATTACCAAAATACAGTTTTGACTTTGAAGGAACTATGAGGAAATCACACGTAGGAATACTAGGGGAAAATAACATATACCTCAGCGGTAATACTGCTGACTAAAGCAAATGAAAACATAGACTCCAGGAGAGTATCAAATGAATGATACGCCTAGCTCAGTCTAACACAAGGAAGCACAGACTCCAGACATTATCAAATGAACGATACAGCTAGCAAAGTCTAAAACAAGGAAATACATACTCCAGACAATATCGTATGAACGATACAACTAGCAAAGTCTAAAACAAGGAATTACAGACTCCAGACAGTATCGAATGAACGATACAACTAGCAAAGTCTAAAACAAGGAAACACAGACTCCAGACAGTATCGAATGAACGATACAGCTAGCAAAGTCTAAAACAAGGAAATACAGACTTCGGACAGTATCGAATGAACGATACAGCTAGCAAAGTCTAAAATATCTGGTAATCCTAAGTAGGTTGGTTTAAAGGTTTATAACATGACCTAGTATATAACTAGGTATATAGGTTAAGATGGTTTCAAAAATACCGTGATAATTCTTGTTACCTTAAAGCCATGAATTATAAGGTAAACATAAAGATACTCGTAACCATAGTGATTGACAATCGAATACTTGAAGCCCTGCTGGCGTCGGAATGAATGTTACATATGTCACCCCTTGGCTTGTTCGGTCGTGACTGTAGCTAGCAGTTAGGGTGTGGGAGTGTCTGTCTTGTATAGATCTATACACACAATGCCCGCTCTCCCTCCAGGAGACTCTGGTTACCAACTTGATAACGGTGGAATCCGTATCCTGAGGATGTATCTCGTATTTCAAATTCTATTGTAAGTATTAGAATAATGATATAGACTCACGAACGAACTGCCTCCTTTGGAATTTTCCGTACTAGAAAGAATAAATAGAAATCTCCTAACTATTCCTATAATAGTTACTAATGTTTCAGCTATATGATTGGTGAATGGAAGGATGCCCTTGCTACCACGGGGAAACGAACTGGTCGATGGAAACCCTTATGTCTATACATGTATACATGATATATAACTAATATTTAAATGACCTTTGGACGGGTAACCGATACCCACTAGACCACATCCCAACGAGGAAAAGGAAATAGGGAGAACTAGCCGTTCTAAGTCCTTTAAACATTATTTATATAACTCTAGAAATATAAGCATTCATTTAACAAAATAAAAGCATAGAAGAAAACTCTGGTAAAACCTTTGGAAAATCTTTACAATTAAGAATTTATAACTCGATATCAGTTTATAAAACAATCCTTTGAAAACGACTTGATAAAGTAGTTTAAGTGAATAAAACCTTTGGAAAACCTTTAACAAGAAATTCCGACTTGATGTCTTTTTAGTAAACAAGCTTTAAAAAAAACTTTGGATAACCTTTTAATAATCTCAAAACGGATATTCCTACTTTAACAAGATTCGAAAACATGATTTGGAAATCTTAAGCTGGATAAAGCAGTTTAGTATGCAAAAATCTATTTTACTATACAGTTATTAATCACATGTGATTTATTTAATAACTATACAGTTCAAATTGTATTCCCCCCCTAGAAAAGCAATTAAAATCATTTAAAAGGTTGTTTCAGGGGTATGAACTCACCTGGCGTGGACGATTCAGATGAATGGACGGTATAGGACGCTAGGTGTCAAGTGAGGACTTGAACACACACTCGGATCCTATTTAACATGTAATGATACATTTGAGTATCTAAGTAGTCATTTAACAACTAATTAAGCAAGTAAGGATGTCCTACTACATGAAAACACTTTGCTACAAGTGCTACGAGTACCAAGGGTTGCATATAAGGAGTGTATGGACTCACATTGGAGTTTACTCCTCAAACGGTAATACCTAGAGGTGTTTACAGTTTTGGAACCATATCCCCCATGATTTTACGACCGTAAACTCATGGGTGGGGTGTATTTGTGTGCTTTAAGGCTTCATGCTTCACAAGGAAAGGTTCTAGGGTTGATTCAAGGGCTATGGAAGTGATTGGGGCTCAAAATGGACACTTTTTGGAGTTTACGGTCCTTGGACCACTCCCTTGGGTGTTTACGGCTGTAAACACATGAGTTTACGGTCGTAAACTCATGTTAGTCCATTCTTTTTGTGTTTTGGTGGTTCTAGGTTAAGCATGCAAAGTTCTAGACCCAAATACAAGCCAGACAAGGTGTTAAAGGCACTTAAACACCCATTTGGAGGTGTTTACGGTTTTGGGAGATCCCCAAACTATAAACTCATGCTTACCCTCTTAAATTCATGTTTTGGGGTTCTTAGGTCATTCATGCAAGCCCTTAGGCCATTAGCTAGGGATTGCAAAGGTTTTGGGAGGGTTTTTGGGCATCAAAACACTCTTTCAAGGTGTTTACGGTTTTGGGATGTTCCCAAACAGTAAACTCTTGTTCTTGGGGTTTTTAGATGATTAAGCCACGAATTTGCAAGTGTGATAAGCTAAACAACAAGCTAGGAAGGTTAACTTACCATTTTGAAGCTCGAAGGGGCGATTTTTGACCAAAACCCGTTTTGTAGAGAGAGAAAGTAGAGAGAGGAGGCTCCTGAGGTGTGAAAAGGTTGGAAGGAAACCCACTCAACCCTTATATAGGGCCGAGTTTATGACCTGGGTGGGGGTCCACCCAACACCAACCGCAAACGGGGTTTTTCGCGACTTCCATTAAACACGGGAAATTTTAAATTATATCTCCTTTTTTTTGTTCGCTTGACGAATATTATTTAAAATATTCTAACGGGCTTAAATCCGGCTAAAACTATTTTGGGATAAATTTGGCTAATTTTTGAAGTGCTTAAATACGGAGATAAAATAAATGGAAATTTCGGGTTGTCACAATAAGTGTGGTAGGACCGTTCACTATTATAGAGATTGTACATTCGACAACAGGAAGTGTTACGAATGTGGAGATGGTTGGCATATTTTGAAGAACTGCAAGGCAAAATACGCCCCTAAAGCCAAAGGCGAGAGTATTCCAGACGATCCTTGATGAAGCAGATAACAACGCAAGGAATCAGGAGTGAAGACTTAATATCTAAAGATCAAGATAAGAAGTAGCCATAGCGTCGTGTAGTGTAGCCTGTTAGAAGCACAATATAGGTTGAACTTGAACGTTTATGTAATCATTTCAAGAAATAATATAAACCTTGGTTTTGTTATCTGATGTGTTAAGTTGCTATGTGAAATTCTTCTATGGTGACTTTGAAATTGTAACGCCTGTGTTTCGGGCTTGCCATTTGTAGCAATGTAATAGTCTAGGTTAACCTCTGTAACCCGTTTTGAAATAATAAGATTGTATTATTTGAGTATTGTGTGTTTTGTGCTTAATTGCTTAATTATGTGGTTTGATTAATTAAGAATAAAAATAAGCGTCAAAATTTAAGTGTAAAATAAACTTAATATATCTTTGGTTAATGTTGTAGTAGTTGAAACGAGGTTTCCGAATATATATAGAACGCCCAAATCTGACTTCGTATGAGGAAGTTATGATTTATCGAAGTTCCGGCTTAGCGATATACAGCCTGTTTTACTCGATTTGAGATCGAGCGGTTGTTAGCCGAAGCAATCTAAATGAGAATCGAAGATCTCATTGTTGGTATTGAAACGATAAAAAGTTAGGCGAGAACGGACGTCAAACGAAGAAGTTATGAATTTATAACGAAAGTTTCTGTCCCGGCCTATTAAAAATAATTAATAAAAATAAAGTCAAAATTTGCCGACGGAGTCTAAACGAAAGTCGTAGAGCGTGGTCTCACCTTCGCGTGGATATAAAGAACGTCGAAAACGGAGTTCGTATGAAGAAGTTATGAATTTCCGAAGTTTATTAATCATTTTATATTTATTTTTAATTCAAAATCGGAAGCATTATCCGAAGCCGAGTCACCGGTGTGATCCGGAGTACGCCCCGCGTACGAGGTTACGCTACCGCGTACTCAGCTTAGTGTCGACACTTCGGATGACGCATGCAGTGACGATTTCGGACGCGTACGCGCTGCGTACGCCTGTACGCCCCGCGTACTCCGAGGCTCCAGCCTCTATAAAAGGAATCCGAAGGCAGCCGAGTCATTTGCTAATTCCCTCTCATTTTCGAGTCGAAGCTCTGCATTTTTACCCCCGAAGCCACCCCGAAGTCCCGGTATCATACTCTAGCCCCGAGGCAAGTCCCGAGATCCTGAAGATCCCGAAAAGTGCGGTTCCCGAGTCGAAGCTCTGCCCGCGAGAAGTTCGATTTTCGAGAAGATCTTCCAGATCTGCTGTGGATTACTACTTCTATAAGCCGTAGTGCTGTCCGATCATCTTCTGATCAAGTGAGTGTGTAGTTATTTCTTCTAATACAATAATACGAAGTATTTTATATAAAAATACGTGCTATGTGTATATATTTGGTTGTGTTATGTGTGAATGAGTATTCACTCTCTTCTATCTTATAGATCTGCTTATTTCTTTATGAGATATGTGTTATGTGTGTGTGTGCCTCATCTGTTATGTGATATATGTGTTGATTAAAGCATGCTATACAGGTTTTCTTTAAACTATGTATACAAATGTATATTTTTATCTACTAATATGTTGGGTAGAACATGGGTAGACAGTTGGTGTGTAATAAACAGATGAGAGGCCTCGTTGTTGTTTGATTGAGTCATCTAGCGGAGTTTAGATGACGACCACTGGCTATTCTAGACAGTCTTGTGGAAACATTAGCAGGTTCGCCACCTGTAGGTGTTAATGAACTTGGGTGTTCATTCGCTGTACTCCATCCCCCTCATGGTTGCCTTATTTGACTTATATTGCTGAGGTACCCCCGAAGCATGTGTTGTCGCCCCGATGAAATATTCTTAGACTAGGTCCCTTATGTTAGTTGTTTTAGGGACATTAAAGTGAGAATAACGGGAATGGGTAATTGGGTTATTGTTGGTTGGTGAAAATTAAATATGATATTTATTGTGGGTTGAAAACCCTGTATGCTCACCAGGCTCCCAAGCCTGACCCACTCAGTTTTAAATTGTATTACAGGTAGTGGCGGAAGGGCATGAGATGGATGAACCATCAAGTTGTTTTGTTTACAAGTCTGCATATGTTTATATTTGTTTAATGACTTGTAATGTATTCGTTTATGCTTATTGGTCTGTATCGGAACATGACACCCCGAGTTTTGATTATAATGAAAATACATTTCTTTTATGAAATGCTTCGGTAAACAATGTTTTATCATGTTTTGTTTTTGGGAACAAATTCCGCAACTCTTTCAAATCAAAAGGATTTACTCTGAAAATATTTAAAAGCATAAATGAAAATCGGTCTTTTCTGGCCGAGATTTTGGGGATGTCACAGTTGGTATCAGAGCATTAGTTTAAGCGAACTAGGAATTTGTAGGATTTCTAGACTTAAACTTAGAATGCTAAGTGAAGTTTTGAGATGTGTGTCTGTTGTGATTTAGACACGAGCACTAGTTTATTTTAGGAAAGTTGCCTAAAATGATTTATGTGCTAAATGTTATATGTTGCCATATATGATATTATTTGTTCGGATCTATGGTCTGTTGCCGACCGGATCTAGAAACCTTATGTGTGTAGGATTCTAAGCGTACGTCTACGATATTAGAACTAGCATGTAAACGTTTCGGAGTGATAAGGATGATTTGAATATCTATCATGATTGAGGATCTAATTTCACCTTATTCGGTGTAGATCAAAATGGTGAGAACAAGAAGTGGAGTTGGAAATGCTGACGAAAACAGGAATCAACCACCAGTGATTGAGCCAATACCTGTCGTAGCAGCAGCACCTGAGCCAATAACCATGGCTGGTGTGCAATTGATGATTCAGACGATGTTGGATCGTCAGATGGATGAAACTAGACGGTTGCTTCAACAAAATCGTGAAGAACTGTCGATTCGTGTGGAAGAGCCTGAACTGAATGAAGGGCACTCGGAAGGTGGAAACTTCAGTGGGTCTGTTGGTCCAGCCAACCCACCGATAGTTAGGCAAGATAACCATGATGGAAGGAATGATGGAATGGGATGCAAGTACAAGGACTTTTTGACTTGTAAACCATCGACCTTCAATGGAAAGGAGGATCCGATTGGGGTTATGGATTGGATCTCCGAAATGGAGTTAGCCTTTATGACATGTGGCTGTAGAGGCAAGTTGCAGACTATCTATGCCGTGCGACAATTCCGAGGTGGAGCCGTTCGTTGGTGGAACACTCTAGGGAAGACCTTAAGCCCTAGCGAGCCACTGCAATTGTCATGGGCAGAGTTCTTGGTGCAGTTTAAGCGCAAGTTCTGCTCGGCTCAAAATCTGTTGGAGTTGGAGAACAAGTTTCTGACATTGACGAAGGGTAGCATGTCAGTAGATGAATACACCAATAACTTCACCGATAAGATGGAGTTTGCCTTGCGTATCGTTCCAGACGAGCTGACAAAGGTGGATCGGTATGCGAAGGGACTTCCATGGGAGTACGAGGTGCCGGTACGTCAGGCACTTACTCTAGAGGCAGCTATCTGGGCTGCCAAGTCTGTGGAGAACATGATAAAGGGAAGAACCACCGACAAGGTTGAGGTTGGTGAGAAAAGAAAGTTTGAGGGAACATCTGGTTCCGGTAAAAGAAGCAAATTTTCGAAATCTGATTCGAAAAAGTTTGGAGGAAAAGGAGGCGAAGCGAAGTGGTGTGATAAGTGTAGGAAAAAGCACTTTGGGAAATGTAGCGAGGATGTAACCTACTACAAGTGTGGAAAGGTTGGACATTTTTCCAATGAATGTCCGAACAACAAAAGGATGTGTTTTGGGTGTAATGAAGAGGGGCATATTTTGAAAGACTGTCCGAAGAAGAAGGAGGCAGCTAGGCCCAACATTCCACCAAAGCCGAAGGCGAGAGCCTTCCAGATGACACTTGAGGCTGCGAAAGATGAAGCTGATGTCGCTTCAGGTACCTTTCTCGTAAACGAATTACCTGCTCATATATTGTTTGATTCTGGAGCCAACTACTCCTTTATTTCGCATGAGTTTGGTAGAAAGCTAGCCTTGCCTGTTGATAGACTAAATAATGCTTTATTAGTCGAAGTAGCTAGTGGCAAGTTTGTACCTGTTAGCCATCGTATGAAAAACGTCTTGATCGACCTTAATGGGAATAAGTTTCACGAGACGTTATTGCCTATCGAACTAAATGGTTTCGACATCGTCTTGGGAATGGATTGGCTTAGCGCCAATGATGCCGAAATTTTGTGCAAGAAGAAGATAGTTAAAGTAAACCCGCCTGGAAAAGATTCGTTTATGGTGTATGGGGACAAACGCAGAGTGAATTCTGGAATCATTTCTCTAATGAAAGCCAGAAGGTGTTTGACCAAGGGATGTACATCATATTTAGCATTCGTGATTGATGCTAAGAAAGAAAAGAAGGTGATGCAGAGTATTCCAGTGGTGTGTGATTATCCGGAAGTATTTCCCGAGGATCTTCCTGGATTACCACCTGATAGACAAGTGGAGTTCAGAATAGACTTGTTACCAGGAACCACGCCAATAGCAAAAGCACCTTATCGATTAGCACCGACGGAGATGAAGGAGCTGATGATGCAACTTCAGGAGTTATTGGACCAAGGTTTCATTAGACCTAGTTCATCGCCCTGGGGAGCTCCGGTGTTATTTGTAAAGAAGAAAGATGGAAGTATGAGAATGTGCATCGATTACAGAGAGCTGAACAAGGCAACAATAAAGAATAGATATCCGTTGCCGAGGATTGATGACCTGTTTGATCAATTGCAAGGTTCGAGCTATTTCTCGAAGATCGATCTTAGGTCAGGATATCATCAGCTGAAAGTAAGAGAGCAAGATATCGAGAAGACTGCATTCAGAACTAGATATGGACACTACGAGTTCTTGGTTATGTCGTTTGGACTAACCAATGCTCCAGCAGCGTTCATGGATTTGATGAATAGGGTTTGTAATCCTTTCCTTGATAAATCCGTGATAGTGTTCATAGACGACATTCTGATCTACTCGAAAAGCCAGGAGGAGCATGGCAGGCACTTGCGAGAAGTGTTAGAAGTTTTGAAGAAGGAGAAGCTTTATGCGAAGTTCTCCAAATGTGATTTTTGGATTCGTGAGGTCCAATTCTTGGGTCACGTGGTCAACCAAGAAGGGATAATGGTTGATCCAGCGAAGATCGAAGCTGTGACGAAGTGGGAACAACCGAAAAGTTCCACGGAGATTCGAAGCTTTTTGGGATTAGCCGGATATTACCGTAGGTTTATCCAAGGCTTTTCTTCGATTGCTACTCCATTGACAGCTTTGACCCACAAAGGAGCTACTTATGCTTGGAGTGAGAAGCATAAAGAAGCATTCGAGAAGTTAAAGAAGAAGCTATGCGAGGCACCGATACTTTCTCTACCCGATGGAGTTGAAGACTTCGCTGTTTATAGCGACGCGTCTGGTGTTGGATTGGGTTGTGTTTTGACCCAAAGAGAAAAGGTGATAGCATATGCGTCTCGACAGTTGAAAGAGCATGAAAAGAATTACCCGACTCATGATTTGGAGTTGGCAGCGGTAGTTTTCGCTCTGAAAATATGGAGGCATTACCTCTATGGCACGAAGTGCAAACTTTTCACTGATCATAAGAGTCTCCAATACCTCTTTAATCAGAAAGAATTGAATATGAGGCAACGACGCTGGCTAGAATTACTTAAAGACTACGACTGCGAGATACTTTACCACCCCGGTAAAGCTAATGTTGTTGCTGATGCTCTCAGTCGGAAAGTCAATCTTGAAAGGAAGAGGCCAAGAGCGTTGAAAATTGAAGTTGTCTCGACCATTGTGGAAAGTATAAAGAAAGCTCAAGAGGAAGCTTCTGAGAAAAATGACCGAAAGGAGGAACGTTTGGGTAAAACGTTGGTGTTTGGTACTAACGGTCATGGACTGAAGGTATTCCAAGATCGTATTTGGGTACCTAAGTCAGGAGGAATTAGGGATCTTCTGATGGAAGAAGCTCACAAGACCATGTACTCGATTCATCCGGGTAGCACTAAAATGTATAGGGACCTGAAACCCTACTACTGGTGGCCGACGATGAAGCTTGATGTTGCAAAGTATGTGGCCGAGTGTGTGACTTGTGCGAGAGTCAAGACACAACATCAGAAACCTTACGGGAGTTTAGAACCATTGCCTGTGCCTATGGGTAAGTGGGAAGACATTGCTATGGATTTTGTCACTAAACTGCCCAGAACAAAGAATGGTCACGACATGATTTGGGTGGTCGTTGATCGATTCACTAAGAGTGCACATTTCATAGCGGCCAGGGAGAAATGGTCTATGGAGAAGCTTGCAAATTCTTATGTGAAGGAAATTGTGAGGCTTCACGGTGTTCCGTTAACGATTGTGTCGGATCGTGATAGCCGTTTCACCTCAAGGTTTTGGAAAAGTCTACAAGAGGAAATGGGTACCAAGTTATGTTTAAGCACAGCTTACCATCCGCAGACTGATGGTCAGAGTGAAAGAACAATACAAACACTTGAAGATATGCTGAGAGCATGTACCTTGGAATTCCTAGGTAATTGGGATGAACATTTACCGTTGGTAGAATTTTCCTATAATAATAGTTTTCACTCGAGCATTAAGATGGCACCTTATCAAGCTTTGTATGGACAAAAGTGTCGTACGCCGTCTTGTTGGCTTGAGGCTGGGGAAAAGCAGTTTATGGGACCGGAGTTGGTTCATCAAACTGCTGAAAAGTTGAAAATAATTAGGGAAAGAATGTTAGCAGCTCAAGATCGTCAAAAGAGCTATGCTGACAAGAAGCGAAGACCGATGACTTTTGAGGTTGGAGATTCGGTTTTGCTTAAAGTCTCGCCGTGGAAGGGACTTATAAGATTTGGTAAAAGGGGAAAGTTGAGTCCAAGGTTTATTGGACCGTTTAGAGTCCTTCAGAGGATTGGGAACCAAGCTTACAAGCTCGAACTACCAGAAGAACTGAATGGGATTCATAACACTTTCCATGTGTGTTATTTGAGGAAGTTCACGGGAGAAGTTCCCGATATAATTCCAATTTCTGAATTGAGAATTGATGAGAACAAAAGGTTTATTGAAGAACCAGAGGCAATTGTTGACCGAAAGACTAAGAAGTTGCGACGCGAAATGGTTGGGTTAGTGCTTGTCCGATGGAAACACACGAATGGGCCGAATCTCACCTGGGAGACGGAGAGTGACATGTTGAGTCGCTATCCGCATTTGTTTGTTGATGTGTGATTCCGGGGACGGAATCATTCTAAGGTGGAGAGAATTGTAACGCCTGTGTTTCGGGCTTGCCATTTGTAGCAATGTAATAGTCTAGGTTAACCTCTGTAACCCGTTTTGAAATAATAAGATTGTATTATTTGAGTATTGTGTGTTTTGTGCTTAATTGCTTAATTATGTGGTTTGATTAATTAAGAATAAAAATAAGCGTCAAAATTTAAGTGTAAAATAAACTTAATATATCTTTGGTTAATGTTGTAGTAGTTGAAACGAGGTTTCCGAATATATATAGAACGCCCAAATCTGACTTCGTATGAGGAAGTTATGATTTATCGAAGTTCCGGCTTAGCGATATACAGCCTGTTTTACTCGATTTGAGATCGAGCGGTTGTTAGCCGAAGCAATCTAAATGAGAATCGAAGATCTCCTTGTTGGTATTGAAACGATAAAAAGTTAGGCGAGAACGGACGTCAAACGAAGAAGTTATGAATTTATAACGAAAGTTTCTGTCCCAGCCTATTAAAAATAATTAATAAAAATAAAGTCAAAATTTGCCGACGGAGTCTAAACGAAAGTCGTAGAGCGTGGTCTCACCTTCGCGTGGATATAAAGAACGTCGAAAACGGAGTTCGTATGAAGAAGTTATGAATTTCCGAAGTTTATTAATCATTTTATATTTATTTTTAATTCAAAATCGGAAGCATTATCCGAAGCCGAGTCACCGGTGTGATCCGGAGTACGCCCCGCGTACGAGGTTACGCTACCGCGTACTCAGCTTAGTGTCGACACTTCGGATGACGCATGCAGTGACGATTTCGGACGCGTACGCGCTGCGTACGCCTGTACGCCCCGCGTACTCCGAGGCTCCAGCCTCTATAAAAGGAATCCGAAGGCAGCCGAGTCATTTGCTAATTCCCTCTCATTTTCGAGTCGAAGCTCTGCATTTTTACCCCCGAAGCCACCCCGAAGTCCCGGTATCATACTCTAGCCCCGAGGCAAGTCCCGAGATCCTGAAGATCCCGAAAAGTGCGGTTCCCGAGTCGAAGCTCTGCCCGCGAGAAGTTCGATTTTCGAGAAGATCTTCCAGATCTGCTGTGGATTACTACTTCTATAAGCCGTAGTGCTGTCCGATCATCTTCTGATCAAGTGAGTGTGTAGTTATTTCTTCTAATACAATAATACGAAGTATTTTATATAAAAATACGTGCTATGTGTATATATTTGGTTGTGTTATGTGTGAATGAGTATTCACTCTCTTCTATCTTATAGATCTGCTTATTTCTTTATGAGATATGTGTTATGTGTGTGTGTGCCTCATCTGTTATGTGATATATGTGTTGATTAAAGCATGCTATACAGGTTTTCTTTAAACTATGTATACAAATGTATATTTTTATCTACTAATATGTTGGGTAGAACATGGGTAGACAGTTGGTGTGTAATAAACAGATGAGAGGCCTCGTTGTTGTTTGATTGAGTCATCTAGCGGAGTTTAGATGACGACCACTGGCTATTCTAGACAGTCTTGTGGAAACATTAGCAGGTTCGCCACCTGTAGGTGTTAATGAACTTGGGTGTTCATTCGCTGTACTCCATCCCCCTCATGGTTGCCTTATTTGACTTATATTGCTGAGGTACCCCCGAAGCATGTGTTGTCGCCCCGATGAAATATTCTTAGACTAGGTCCCTTATGTTAGTTGTTTTAGGGACATTAAAGTGAGAATAACGGGAATGGGTAATTGGGTTATTGTTGGTTGGTGAAAATTAAATATGATATTTATTGTGGGTTGAAAACCCTGTATGCTCACCAGGCTCCCAAGCCTGACCCACTCAGTTTTAAATTGTATTACAGGTAGTGGCGGAAGGGCATGAGATGGATGAACCATCAAGTTGTTTTGTTTACAAGTCTGCATATGTTTATATTTGTTTAATGACTTGTAATGTATTCGTTTATGCTTATTGGTCTGTATCGGAACATGACACCCCGAGTTTTGATTATAATGAAAATACATTTCTTTTATGAAATGCTTCGGTAAACAATGTTTTATCATGTTTTGTTTTTGGGAACAAATTCCGCAACTCTTTCAAATCAAAAGGATTTACTCTGAAAATATTTAAAAGCATAAATGAAAATCGGTCTTTTCTGGCCGAGATTTTGGGGATGTCACAGAAAACTACGAGACAATACTTGGGACGAGTTTAAGTAGGTGTGAATGGTAGTAGAGGCCTATACTACTAGAAGCACATGACTCACACTTTGATCAGAGAAAGTCACAAGGTTACCAAGAAGCTAGTAATTGATTCCGTTTTGTTCAAATATGTCGTTACTATTGTTTCAATAATAACTAAGAAAATGATTAATATTCTGACCCTAGTGGCCATATCAAATCGAGTCCAACTAAGAGGAGTATGTTACATGGTTCGGAGAACCAAGATCGATGTAGCATCCGACTTAAGCCATAAGATTGAAGTGAAAGATAATCGAAGTGATCAATAGAAGTATCATGCCCATTTTTTAAGTAAGAAGTATATAGCTAAAAATGCTACGTGCTAAAATGTGAGGATATCACATTAGAAAATGAAGGAAGGGATATTCCATTCTGGAATTTGACTCTAAGAGACCTGAGTTGAAGCGTTGCATCATACGATGAGAGGTCATTAGAACATGACCCATCGGTCTGTTACAATAAATGAAGGAAAGAACTTATCTTAAGTCTTTTAAGAAGAATAAGGATTCTTCAAAAAAAAGATTCATTTTGTAACTCGAAGGTTACGATTGAAATTCCAACAAAGTACGATGAGTAAATGCAAGATTCTGCACCACCTGCAGTCAAGAGAAGTCCAATAGTTAGATACTTATTCGAAGGAACATAAATGTTACAATTTACTTAGGATGAAGAGATAACATATGGAGTCATTATACAAGCCCTATTTTGTTGATGATTCCGGGACGTAATCATCCTAAGGGGGAGATAATTGTAACGCCCACAGATTCGGGCTAGTTAATTTAGAGACAATAAGCATCAGAAATGACTTTTTTTATATAGGATTATTTAGAATAAATAATCTCAACTAAGTCGTAGTATACTTCACAAGGTTTTCGTACATATAAAGAACGCTGAAATCCGAGTTAAAACGACGAAGTTATGACTTGTCAAAGTTTCGTGACAAAACCGGCACGACACCGGGAGTCATAAAAAGTGAGTTTATGATAAAATACTTTTTAGCCTTTGTAACCTAAAAGAAAGTTGTAGAGTACGTCTCCACTTACGCGTGAATATAAAGAACGTCGAAAATGGAGCTCGTATGCAAAAGTTATGACCTTACAAAGATGCAGCGGTCTAAGGGCATGACACGTGGCAGAAACCCTAGCCGCCTTAAGTCACTGGGTGATGTGACAACATGGAACTTCAGTCTTGTACAATTAATCAATTCAATCAATAGTCAACTTGTTTTTTCTATTTCTAGTGCTATTCAAGGGGTCATTTAAGTGTTCTAAGCTTGTATATAACCAAGGTTGAGTTTAGGAATGAGTCGGAGTGTGAATAGTTAGAAAATCGGGCCATACACACCTCTTGGAGGAGTGTACGGCCGCACACCCACTCCCTTGGTAGCACACTCACTTTTGACAGCACTCACACTCCTATTTAAAGGGTAGCCCTCTTCCTTTCATTCCTTTAGCACCTTGGCAGCGCACAACATCATTTCCTCTCAAGTTTCTCCAACTTTGAACCTTCCAAAGCTTCTAGAACATGAGTACTTCATTCTCTATCTTGCAATCCATGAAAGACCACTCTATCCAAGCTCTAAGTTTGCAAAAACGTCATGTTCTTCATGCTTGGAAGTGAGTGCAGCCGCACACCCTCTTAGGGTGGCCGCACACCCATAAAACACCCTCCAAAGTGAGAGTTTAGCTTCCATAATCGATGTAGACATGACCCTAGCCTTATTGCACCATGGAATGGACAATTTGGGCATCATTTTGAGGGGTGTGCGACCGCACACACTTGTGTACGGCCGCACACACCCTTGTGCGGCAGCACATCCAAGTGTGTGACCACACACGCTTGTGTGCGACCATACACTCATTTTAGAGCCATAAACCCACCTCTAGGACCCCTATCTTGCACTTCAATTAAGTATAGACCTTGAACACTTCGTGGATGTGAGTATGGACCTTGAGAGCACTTCAAAGACACCACATTTCATGAGTGTACGGCCGCACACCCATTGGGCCGCACACCCATGTCCGCACACACACTACAAGTGGCCATACACCCCCTATACTCAATCCTACAATGTCCTATCACTTTGTGCAAGTAATTTCAAGTCCCTAGAGTGAATTCCAATGGTATTTAGTAGTAAAATACCTTTATTTGACTCGTTTATGTGTCATTGCGCGTTAATTAGGATCGAATCGTGTTCAAGGCTTCACTTGAACACCCGGCTCTGCGTATCGATCCTTCAATCAAACCACTTACCCAAGGTGAGTTCATACCCCTACATTTGTCCGTATTTCTAATGTTTTTAGAGGGGGGGGGGAATACAAGCTAAACATAAATGTTTTCAAAACTCATGAAATTCTCATACTTTAACCCTATTGTACTATGTTGAGCATAAGGGTCGTTTTTCACTAAAATTGCATAGTTTTTCCGGATCTGCTATTCATTACGTTATACATGCAAACTATAATCGGTATAGTTTGGGATTTTTCTAAACATAAAAAGTATAGAAACTTTCATTACTAAATGTATGCACTAAGACAGAAATAGTTTACAGTTTGCATCACTATTTTATCACGTTTTCATAACTGTAATTATCACTACGAACAGTATACATTCGGATTTTCACTATGATAGAACGCTACTACACTACATGTAAACTAGATTGTACGATACTGTAAGGCGCTACTTCACTACTGTACCCTTAGGTGTACAGCGATAAGTCCAATCATAGTATAATCAAAGTCTTCTGGAGGGAGAGCGTGAGATTTGTGAATAGATCTATTCGGGACTGACAATCCTACACCCGAACTGCTAGCTACAGTTAGGCAGGCATGCCTAGGGTGACAAATGTCATTTAACTCGATGCCTGAAGAACGTTGGAAAGGTCTCTAGTCATATCAAGTATGGTTATACGACTCACATTATGTATAATTCACTCTTTAGTTTACAACTTGCCACCCTTCAACAGTTTTATTTATACTAAATAGAACTAACACACTACGTATAAAGGCTGAAGCCAGGGTTTTCAACCAAAATCGTTTATGCAAGGATTTTATATACAATATACTTATTATTCATGATTAGCCTTAGCTAGTCACATGAAGTAGTATTTTCACATATCACTACAGTTTTCAGTAACAAACATTCATGGTTTATATGGAACGGATAACGCTACATTTTGCACTTAAAGAAAATATCGGATTTTCTTGACGCTATACAAAAATACTTTTTACGAGCTCATCAACAAGTTTTCATTACAAATTACCGCTTATGAACTCACCAACTTTATGTTGATATTTTCAAACTGCTTGTATTCTCAAGAAATCAGTAGACATGTACCTGCTGGATTTTTGAGGAGTTGGAGCAATAAGAGTCTTATGTTTATATTTTATATATATTCTCTTATGTAATTCAAACAAGTTTCAAATTGATGTAAACATCTTCATATATGTATACACTGTGATGGTTGTGTTACTATAGTTGCTGTTTTACATTGGTTGTGATGCTATACATGACGTCTTCCGCTTTGGAACGTTTCCGCCATCACAATTTCAGGGTGTGACACGTGAACATGAAGTTCACGACGTGAAACGTGTTGGGGACACTAATCGGGGCTAGAAAACACGCGTTAAGGCTACGAGATGACTCATGGAAGTTCACGACGTGAACCTATCATGTCTACGACGCGAATGGCCACATAACACCCTATAAATAGCAAGTTCATCCCTTTCATTCCTTACACCATTTCTTTTCTCTCTATCGTTTCCAAAGGTCGTTTCCGCATCCCGAGCCCGACGATCACGAACCGCTAAGAATTTTTAGTTAGATTCTATCAACTCACGCTAATAAGGTGAGTGCATATTATTTTCATGTTACACATAGATATGAAGTATTTTATATAAATTTCGTGCTATGTGTGCATATTATCTGTATACTTGCTATCTATGATGGGTGAACCATATTATACGTGTTTTAATTGATTTAAAATGTATATGTATTTTATATCTACAAATATGTTGGGTAAAACATGGGTAGATGAATTAGATGATGTGTGATGAAATAAAAATTGATGAGAGGTCTCGATATTTAAGATGATCTAGTCATCTAGCAGAGTATAGACATAGTTATTAGTTATTGATCTGGGAGTATGGATCATACATACCAGATTCAGGAGAACGTAGAGAGGTTAGTTTTAGATGCGGGAGTATGGATTAGGTATTTTTGAACTATGTGTTCACCAGTTGTAATTTAAAAACCCTAGTAGCTATGGACTTAGTGCCTATTAGATTATTGTTGTCAGCTATGGACTTAGTGCCTATTCTATAATCCCTAGCGACCATGCAGACTTGGTGCCTAATCCCTAGCGATGATGTGACTTCGTTCCTATTAGATAAACCCTGGTAACAATGTGACTTCGTGCCTATTAGATAAAGCTTGGCGACGATGTGACTTCGTGCCTATTAGATAAACCCAGGCGACGATGTGATTTCGTGCCTATTAGATAAACCCTGGCAGCTATGGACTTAGTGCATGTTGTATAAACCTGGTGACAATGTGACTTCATGCCTATTGGATAAACCCTAGCGACGATATGACTTCGTGCCTATTCCTTAGGATGAATCCTTAGGATGAAGGATATATGATTCTTAGGTTAGATCCTTAAGATTAAAGAACATAATAGGGATGGGTAATTGGGTTGATTGTTTGATGTGTAAACATAATAATTATATTATTGTGGGTTGAAAACCCTATGTACTCACCATGTTTCCAAACCTGAACCACTTAGATTATTTGTATCATAGGTATCAATATGAAGCTACTTTACACTGAGAGATTAAAGGAGATGTAGATCACTAGTGTAAATAAATGTAAGGTGTGTTTATGCTTATGTTTTAGTATTGACGATGACATCCCAAAGTTTTAATATGAATAAAATACATTTCTTCAGAAATGCTTTGATAACGTATTTATCATGTTTTTCTGGGAACAAATTCTGCAACATTTTTTTATTAAAAGTACTTTGATTTTTATAAAGCATAAACAAAATCGGTCTTTTCTGACTGTGAAATTTGGGGATGTCACACTTGGCATACAACCCATGGAGAGTAACTTATCCTTCTCAAAGGGAACAAAAAGACCCATAAAGCAACACTAAAAGAGATCTAAGCTATGGGTTATCAAGCAAAGAGCTTTATACCTCAAAATGTTGCCAAAGATGGATGAAATCCTGGATCTTGATCTTCTCCACAAGCTTGATGGCTCCAAGCTCTTCAAACTCTCTTCTATATCACAAAAAAACACTCAAAACCTCAATAATCTCTCAAGGATGAAGCTTACAATGAATTAGGGTTTTAGAGGACATGGAGGCTGGTAAGGGAGGCCCAAAAGGGGTTAAGTGGTTTAAATAAGGTGCAAAACCCTGAAAATAGGGTTTCCTCCTTAAAGACCTGCTCATCGAGTCAAGATTTTGACTCGTCTAGTAGACCATTTAAATCCCCGCATCCAATCTAGCATCTACTCGACGAGTTAGGGCTACCAACTCGTCGAGTAGCTTTAACAAAATTAATATTAAATGAACTGATGCGTACCGAGAACGGGGCTTTACATAAAACTTGTTAAAGTATAGATAAAATAGTACACATTATAAGGATGTGTCATTATTTTATGCAATGGTATTTTCAATTTATTCGAGATTCATGCAATGGTTATTGAACAAGAGAAGTTGTAGATATAGAAGTTGTAAAGCATGATCTCACCCTAGACGAATTTGTGCATGGTTGCCAAAGGATGCTCACAATTTCTCTGAGGTACTTGGAGGAGGTATTAAAATTATATGACGTGCTCACATACGATTAGCATTGTTAAAGTGTTTTTTTGTTCTTAGAAGACCACGTTGCTATTGGTTCGGAATATCATGACTATTTAGAATGATCAACATTGGTTCTATGTTGCATATAGAAAATGTCATCTTAGTGTATAATCAAATGTCATTGATAGTTTCAACCGTTGTTTCTATGTTTCATGTTGGTAATTGATGATTCCATTGGTATTCTACCATTAGAAATAAATATGGTTATTTATAAATAAACATAGACCATCAAAACATGATTTTCAATGAAAATATATAATGGTTTTCATTGATTTTTATGGTGTTTCAAATTCAAAGAATGATAGTAACTTCAATAATGAATGGAATCCACACAACTCCATAGTTGTGTTTGAATCCATAATAAAAAAGAATGGAATCATAACTTAGAAATAGAATTCGAAGTTACATGACTTAATATGTTGTATAAAAACTTATTAAGATGATTAGAAGTACATTAAGATTTTATTAAGTAGTTGGAATGTTGATTGGATAATTTGCAATCCATTAAGAGTTTAAGAATCATTATTGATGTTATGATGTCTACATGATCAAAACTGGAATTAGAATGGATGAAATAATGATATTAAGATTTTTTTGGGTCATTAATACGCATTAGTGAAGTTTGTTAGTGTTTGAGAGCAAGAAGAGCAAAGTACATTTCTTTAAGCATAAAAATTCAGTTTTTAGGGTGTGTTGTGTTACATGGTCGTGTAATTCCCAAGAAAAAAATTTACACGACTGTTTGACCTTTGAGAGGATCGGGTGTGTTGTGTTACATGGTCGTGTAACTCTCAAGAAAAAAATGTACACGACTGTTTGACCTTTGAGAGGATCAAAATGATTTCTAAAGCATAATCCATTAGCCCTTGACCTCGAGTTTTCCCAAACCTTTCATATATGGTTTAAACACGTAGAATGAGTCTAAGAAAGTTATGAATCCTCTCAATGGTATTTTGGTTATTTTTTAACCTTTTGAATATATCATTAGACTATGTTTAAGAGATCATTTGAGCATGGAAGCAAGGTGAATTAGTATCATAATTTTTTAAGGTGAGTAGCTACCAAATACATGTCTATATTATAAGTAATGATGGTTTTTATAAAATGAAGTGTGACTATGATGATTTTTATGAAATGAAGTATGACTATGATGACTTTTACGAAATAAATTATGACTAAATGTTTTACTAACTTGCTTTTTACATGGAATATAATATTTATCTATGTGTGCATACATGATTTTTTTTTCCGAGACTATGTTTTTCATGCTTAAATGACTATGATAATTTCAAATGATTTTGTAATGAATTTTGTTCATTCATGATAGAATGGGAATGACTTGAGTTTTTCCAATCTAAAAGTCCATGGAAAATAACTAAAATGATGAGGTATGAACAAAAGTGTCAAGTGACTTGCATGCAAGGCTATCTACCTCTTATTGGGATTTTGTGAGTGAACATATTATTATGTGTTCCTTAGAATAATTGGCACCCCCACCACCCTCTTTATTTGGATACTCTTATACGGTGACTATGTGAGACATTTCTCACTTTATGACATCATGAATTGTAAGGTTTGACATATAAGATTGACCTGCAAATGGTTAGAACCATGTTGCATTGCATCTAATCTTTTTACATTTATAATGACAATATTTTGATTATAACACTAATGCTGAAATTTTGATTACATCTCGAATGATGATATTTTGATTATTACTCAAATTATTATATTTGACTATGACTATAATGAATGTATTTTGATTATGACTCTGATGATGATATTTTGATTATGATTCCAGTGATGATATTTGATTACGACTATACTGCCAATATTTTGATTATGACTCTAATGATGATATATGATTTTTACCATACTTATGATATTTTGATTATGGTTAAATGATGGATGATGATTTATGACTTTTATTTGGTATTACTTGTCATTTATCAATGACTAAAGATTTACGAGTTTCAATGAGTAAAGACTATTCTATTTTGTGTATTAGTGAGCCTTAAAGACTTACGATTTTAAGACTAAAGAATTACAAGTTATAAAAGCGAATGTTTTCATATAACAAATGTTTTCAAATGATTTAGAGGATTTCTCATTAGTCAAAGGATTAAGCCAAAACATTTGACTTCAAGGATGTGAAATCCTCATATTATTTATTTATCAGTATTCCCAAAATCTAACCTATATTTTGAGATGTATTTAAATGAAAGTAACAATAAATACTTAAAGAACTTAGATATTTAGTTCACTTGGTTGGATGCTTGTTGAACTTATGTAATGATGTTATGATTGTTTCAACTTCTTGATTATTAATTATGATTTGAAACTACTTCTTATTTACACAAATGACGTTTTTAATATTATAAAATGATTTATATATTAAATCAAAAGGATGGTTATAATATGATAATTAAACAAGATATAAGGACTTAAAACGTTACATCTAGATGAAAAAGTGGTTGAGAATACGATATTTGACATTTGAAATGATCATTCTCTAAATGAAAAAAAAAAGATTTTGAAAAATGTTCACCGTTAATGAGAAAAAAATACACAATAATTATTTAATTAAGTTTGAAATGCACTATTGTTTACTCAATAAAATACAAAATAATATATCAAATACATTAACTTTATAAATAATGTGGTACTTTTATAAATATCCCAAAATTCAAATGTACCCAATACATATTAAGATTATCGATAAATCAACTCAAGCTATATTTCATAAAACATATGTCAATGTCCAACCACTTAAGAAGACACAGATACCAGGGCCATATCCATGCTTTGATAATATCCATGCTTCACTGTACATTACCAGAGGGCCATGAAAGAAACATGTTACATGGGTGGTTTAAAGAGGGGCAATCAGTTTTGGGACATTTGAGTAGTTCCTTTTTGTACATAATAATTTAAACCTCAATATTTCGTTTGTATTTCGCCCATCATATATATATATATATATATATATATATATATATATATATATATATATATATATATATATATATATATATATATATATATATATATATATATATATATATATATATATATATATATATATATATATATATATGTTACATGGGTGGTTTAAAGAGGGGCAATCAGTTTTGGGACATTTGAGTAGTTCCTTTTTGTACATAATAATTTAAACCTCAATATTTCGTTTGTATTTCGCCCATCATATATATATATATATATATATATATATATATATATATATATATATATATATATATATATATATATATATATATATATATATATATATATATATATATATATATATATATATATATATATATATATATATATATATATATATATATATATATATATATATGTTACATGGGTGGTTTAAAGAGGGGCAATCAGTTTTGGGACATTTGAGTAGTTCCTTTTTGTACATAATAATTTAAACCTCAATATTTCGTTTGTATTTCGCCCATCATATATATATATATATATATATATATATATATATATATATATATATATATATATATATATATATATATATATATATATATATATATATATATATATATATATATATATATAGAGAGAGAGAGAGAGAGAGAGAGAGAGAGAGTGAGAGGGTTCAATTGAGAAAAAAAATGTTAAGAAAGAAAGAATAAATCTAGGTCACTCATTTCAAATCTGTCGCTTAAACGTTCCAGTGTACCGAGAGGACGGAACAAATTATATTTATATATGAATACATATGTTCATATATGAATAAGTATATATACTTATTCATATCTAAGTAAATATATTCATATATGAATATAAGTGAATAAGTGTATTCATATATGGATACATATATTCATATACGAATAAGTATGTGTCTGTTTCACAAGTGATTATTCATATATAAATATGATGGTTGGTGACAGAGGTGGTGGAGATGGCGATGGCAGGGGTAACGGTAGCGGTGTCAATCGTGTTAGTGGTGTCGATGGTTATGGTGACTTGGGTGGTGGGGGCAAACATGGTGGCGGAGGTGGTGGTTGGGATGGTGGCAGCGGTGGTGGAGGTGGTGGCACGGGTAGCGGTGACAGTGGAAGTGGTTGTAGTGGTGATGGTGGTGGTAGAGGTGGTGGAATGGAGAGGTGTTGGAGGAAAGGAGATGTTGTGAATATATATATATATATATATATATACATATATATATATATATATATATATATATATATATATATATATATATATATATATATATATATATATATATGACGATCCAATTGACATTTTGAAAAAAAAGTATTTTGAGATTCAAGCCACATATTTTTTATCTGCCACTCTAACGCTTCAACGTATCGGTGTGGCGGGATATACCGAATCATAAATGATTATATGCTGGAGAAGTATAATCATATATGATTATACATGCTTATACACATATGTCTGATTAAAAAGTAATTAATCATATATGATTATGGTGATTAGTGGCGGAGGAGGTGATGGAGGTGGTAGAGTTGATGGTGGTAGAAGTAATGGAGGTGGCATTGGTGGGGTTGGTTTGTGGCGCAGGTGGTGTTGGCAGTGGCGGTTGTTGTGGAGGGGTATGTGGCAGGGGGAAAGGAACGGACGACACTGCATAATCAATTTTGAATATAACTCTCCTGTAGTATGTCGGGACGTTAGAGCAGCAGATTAACATCATAGCCCAATAAACTTTTAACATGCTTTCGTTGCTTTATTTTATGTTTTGAATGTCATCGTAATCCAATAGTGATATCAAAGCATTGTGTTCATAATTAACTGCACAAAAAGAAATCATTTTTATGAAATTGATGAGGCATGATCTTATTCGTACAAAAGAAAAATTATGTGTATGATATATGCCTAATGATTTAAATTTTTACACAAAAAAATTATTTCTTTAATTCAATGAGTTTGAATTTTTGTTTATTATGTTTCCTACATGTTTTGATTCATTTGTATATACTATTTGGATGGTTTTGACATGAGAACCATACAAATAATCATATGGAATGTGTTTATATGTTTATGTTAAGTTTGTATTTAATGACATAGAAACATATAAACAAATATCTGATTATTTAAGTTTCAAATTATATGGAAAATGATCTTAATCAAAACATGGCTCGAAAGCATGGATCTTTGACATACCATGATGATGCAATAGTTGCCACTTTCTGCAAAAGTGTTGTTATGGTGCTTTTACAACAATCGTTGTACTTTTGCGACAATTATTGCTGTCATGAAAGGTTTTGTTGCTGAATCTATTGCAACAATTCTGATTTTGTAGTGAATAGATGTTTTTGCAACACTTTTATATAAGTTTCATAGAATCTAATATAACATAAACGACAAAACTGTTGCTTTTGATTTTCTATGGATCTCGTAACACATTGTCTATATTTGTAACACCCCTCATTGGGTAGTTTGAAAACACACATTTAAACCATTTTTAGTTTTAAAATAAAAATTTAAATTTTTTGCGGAATAACAAACAACCCCCAAAGTATCCAACAATTTAGGTTTTTGAAAATGCATGGTGTCAAATAGGCATAATGAACATGGTTCAAGTTCTACACAAGTCAGTGTCTTATAAAAAACTTATGCACCTCTGGTCCCTCAAATTATTCAATATGAACAGACTTCAAAATATGTTAGGCAATGGATTTGGCTAATGAGTTACCCAATGTTGGTTCATTTGGAGTAAGAGGATCTCAATCCAACTTACTCGACCCAAGCCTAAAAATAAGTTTCAAGTACCAAAGCATAGGGAGTAATAGGTCATAAGCAAATCTAATGAAATCTAAGGACTTATGAACGACATGCACAAATCCCCACCCTTCAACTTTTGTCCTAGAATCCAAAAATAATCATATATGGTCTCATGTAAGTATTAGGCACTATTTCCGTTTTTTTTTTTTTTTTTCCCAAAAGTAACAATGAGGGTAATTTAGGAATAAAACACAACAATTTTGCAATGCATGCAACTATTCCTAATCCTTATAATTTGAGTTAAGTCCAAATCACCGAAATTCGGTGGCTTAGATATTTCAGATTCATGGTTAGTGTAATGTCCGTAGATTCGAGCTAGTTAATTTAGAGATAATAAGCGTTAAAAATCACTTTTTGATAGAAAATTGTTTAGAATAAATAATCTTAACCAAAGTTATAGTATATGTCACAAGAATACTGTACATATAAAGAACGCTGAAATCCGACTTGTAACAAAGAAGTTATGACCGTCGAAGTTTCGCGATTAAATCGGCACGGCTTCGCATATCGTAAAAAGAATTTTTTTGAAAAAATACTTTTTAGCCTTAGCGACTTAAAAGAAACTCATAACAGATGTTAAACCGAGAGGACGCATACGGAGAACGTCCAAATCAGACTTCATTTGAGAAAGTTATGAATTTTCTAAGATTTAGCGTAACACTACATAGCTCGGAAAATCGAATTTTAGATCGATCGATTATTAGCCGACACAACCTAAACGAGAATTGAAGATCTCGTTAATAGGATCTCAACGATATAAAGACAGTCGAAAATGGACGTCGGATGACAAAGTTATGAATTTTTAACGGACTTTAACTGTTTAAGCCTGTTAAAATATAACTTTAAAAATAAATTCAAAATTGGACGACAAATTCTAAACAAAAGTTATAGATCACATCGCTACCTACGCGTGGATATAAAGAACATAAAATACGGAACTCGTATGTGAAAGTTACGGATTTTAGAAGATAATTATTTTTTGGACTAAACTAGCGAGTGACACATAGATCTAAGTCACTACTTCTTCCCCACAGCTTTGCACCAGATCGTGACACGTGGCACATTACGACGAACGTAATTTCGAATATGCTCAGCATAACCCTTAAAAACCCATTACGCTCAGCGTAATTCTTGAGTACGCTCAACATACTCGGTGCTGACAGCCTATAAATAGAAGGCATTTTCACCCATTTCTTTGCCAAACACCCCCAAACCCTCTAATCCTTTACTTAGCACTTCCTAAGTGTTAGTAGTGAGTCCCGGAGCACCAAAAGGCCTCGAGAAGAAGAGCTTTTAGCTCAGAAGTTCTGCCCGCATACAGCCCGGTTCCTCGCTAAACTCCATTGTAAGTGAGTTATGCTTACCATACATTAAGTATAACTTATGTTTAAGTTCGTTATCATTATTATGAACCTATAAAAAAGATTTATCAGTAATTCAAAGTCGTTATATTGATTGATCTACTTACGGGGATGATGTCTAAGCTGTGATTTAGTAAGGTGCTTAAAGTGGGATTTCCAAACAGTATACTTCGTATAACAAACGGACCCTACATCTGATATGATCCTACTTGGTTGTTCCTTACATGATAGATCTTGAAGTTGAATTGGAGTTGATGATGAATCTAGACTAACAACTAGTCACAATAAGTATTAGACTAAAACTTAGTGATAATAATACTAGGTTACGTCGACGGAAAAGACAATTGCTAGCAACGAAACGTTGCTCGAATTTCGAGTCGTCACTTTAAAAAGTGAGTGAATAGTCCCTTTCATGAACATGATTTTAAGACATGTATTAATAAAGGTATTAAATATATGTTGAAAGTTTATATGTGAGTTATATGCTTATTATATGGAAATATGTGTTATATGTATATTTGATGATATATTCTATGCGAACCAGACATGGTTCTATATGTGTTAAGATGTATTTACATGATAATAATAATAGAAGTATTATAAAGGTGAAGATAAATGTATGTTAATACTTAATACACTGTATAAAATATTAGACTAAATTAAGTTAGTGTTGCGGAAACAGAGTTAGTACTGAAAGTTGATTAAAAGCATTGTAGGTTTGCTTAGTGATGAAATAAGACTTAGAAGATATGCTTAGTTCAATTAAGTTTGGATATTGGGTAGTATCTTATTAAGGGTACATGTGTGATTAGAATAGAGAGTAGAAACTCTGTTCAAGGAGATTGATGATTGTTGGGTTGACGATTCGTTCAAGGGTTGCGTCTTTGGGCTCGGCTATTTGTATATTTATTTTGTACTCCGGTTTGGGCCTGTCCAACCGAGAGCCCATTATGTTTATTATATAAGTATATGCTTGCATGCATATTAGGTTAAGGATTGATCTAGAGCATAACGATAGTATTTACAGATTTCTTTGATCCTTCTTGTAAACCTACCAATCCTCTACAGTTGATGTTCTTAATCGAGCTCTTCTGAGGATTTTGTTTTAATCATTCGACACGTTTGATTCACTCTTGCCTTGTTCTTATTTTCGTGTTCTTGCTGTTTTATATTTATTTACCTGTTTAAGATCTAATCGATCTTCAAAGATTAAAGTTTTAATCTCATCAATTGGTATCAGAGCAGGAGGCTGTGTAATCGATACACATCTTTTCTGTGAAAAGATTTCAATTAGGGTTTTTCCGCAACTACCGATATTTATTGAGCCGTCATCTCATTATTGACGTATCTTGATATTTATTGTTTTGCCCTAATCTGCTTTATTACAAGTCTGATCTTTGAACAGGTTTTTCGATCATAATGGATGAGTCGCAATCAAATCCTATCAATATTTCCAACAACATCGGTTCAACCACGAAGATTCCAATCCTATATACCCATGACTATGAAGTCTGGGCGCATCACTTCGAAGACTACGTGATAGGATCTGAGGATAATGGATACCTCATATGGGAAGCTATCATTAATGGACCTTTTTCTCATTCTGCAACGTCCAGGATTATCAAAACTCAAAAGGAGTACAATGATCTGCTGAAGGATGTTAAAGATATTGCACAAGATGAAAAGGATAAATTCCAGTGCAATATCAAGGCGTTAAGATTGATAAGATTCGCCCTTCAGTCCGGCACCTTCAGGTTGGTCAGCTCATGCACGACGGCAAAGGAAGTTTGGGATAGACTTCGCGAACTGTACTCTACAGACGAGGATCTTGAACATTCTATCCAAACCTTGCTCTTACCTGAGTTTGGAGAATTCAGGCAAGGAGCAGAAGAAACAGTGACCCAGACGTTCGATCGCTTTAATCATCTTCTCAGCAGGATGATCAAACATGACATCGAAAGGAAGCTTATCGAGCAGAAGGTTACATTCTTAAATGGTCTGAGGTCTGAATGGAGAGCAGTGGTGTCTACAGTCAAAGCCCATGAGCAGTTTAAATCATATTCTTTGGCGAAACTCGTGGGTATTCTCAAGTCCCAGGAGAAGATTGTACTGCAGGAGAAGAACGTTGTTTCAAGCCTTGGTTCGCTGGCCCTCCTGTCAAAAAGTAAAGCTGTGATGGAGGATGAAGACCTTAACTTGGAGGAGTATGACCTCACGTCTGAGGATTATGCTATGATGGTGTCTAACCCCAAGAGGTTCATAAAGAAGAGATTCCCCAGCAATAAAAACCGAAACTGGCAGGGGAGTTATAGTTTAGAAAAAGTTAACAATGAACCGAAGGTTGAAGAGCCCAAGAAGGAACCGAAGGTGGATGGTGATTCTGGAGTAAGCTGTTACTACTGTGGTGGGAAAAACCACTATGCTAAAGATTGTGTCCTTAAAAAGATGGCTGAAAAGGATGATGAAAAGGATGAGGAAGCTATGCTGCAGAAAAGGCTCGATGAGATGAGAAAGAAGAAGTCTACCGCTAACCCTTCCATGAATGCTCTTATTGTGCAGGGTTCGGTTGCTGATGACGAGTTCGGTAGCGTGGAAGTTTGGTCTACCGACTCAGAAGACGATGAAGTGAGGAAGCCTACTCATGGAAAGGCTTATGTGGCAAAGGAGGAGAGCAGTGGAGGAAGATGCTTCATGGTGTCTGATGTATCTCAGATGAGGGGATACAACACTGATGGTGGAAGCAATGAACCGAAGGGGCAGGAGGACATGTGCTTTACGGCCAAACCACTCAGCCAGCAGTTCAATGAGCTTGATGAACTGATAAAGAAGGTACAATCGGTTTTCATTTCATTTAAAGTACCACAATCCTCATATGAGAAAGAACTAAAAAATGTTAATACAAGAATTTCTCATCTAGATAGTAGCTTAACTCAAACTCGAGTCACCAATTCTAACCTAACTGATCAATTAAGCAGGGTGTCTTCGAAGAGTGAGGAGCGGCGCATGTGGATCGAGTTGAAGGAGTCTGAATTAGTTAAAATTAAAGACGAAAACATTTATTTACAAAGAGACAATTTAAAGTTGTTAAAACAGCGGAATGTTTTTTGTTTAATTGCAAAACGTCTTTATTCTAATATTAGTCAGCTTCACTTGGACTGTGAAATAGGCCAAAAGATCCATCGCATGATTTTGCCCTTCCTTGAGTTTAAGGAGGATGAAATTGATACCGAAGCTTATAACTGTGAGAGTGTGATATCATCTGACGATGTCAATCCGACCTACATTTATGGACTGGACAAAATTGAGTCCTTCATTAAATCCAAGGACCACAAGGACATGCTTAAAAACCTTTTGGATGAAAATGATAGACTTAAACTGAGAACCGAAACCATACAAAAATTTGACTCTTTAAACGCCAACGTAAGCTCAGAAAACAAAATTGATGGTGAAAATGCATCTGAGCTTAACGAGGACGACAACATGAGTGAAATTTCTGTAGAGGACACGGTTGACTGCTCAGAATTTGTAAAAAGCGAACCTGAAAACCACAAGAATCTAATTTCTGAAAATTCAGTGGAGTTCGCTCGATTGTCCCAACAAAAGTCCCCGATCTTAGCAGAGAAAGCAGTTGTGTATCAAAAGGTCAGGACCACTCCAAATCAAGTATACAAGGTCACTGGAGTAACAGAACATCAGACGGCTGAACTCACAACTATTGTAAACGAAGACAATGCTGATGGCTGTGATGAGTACTTCTGGTCAGCTCCAATAGATAATGCAAACGAAACGGTAGGCTTATCAGAAAGAACCTCTTGGATGAGTAAAGGTAGATACATACCTGAACCCTTGAACAAGCCAGATAATTTTGATGAGCCAAGCACCAGTGGTACGAAAGACATTCCTCAGGAGAATGAAAGTTCGGCAAAAGAAGACGTTCCCTCTACTTCCTCAGTTCAAAGTGAAACTCCTACAGTTCAAAATGAACCAGCCAAGGAGAAACCGAAAATGAAAGCTAATATTCATCATCAACCGAAGCAGATGAGGAATAAGAAACGTGAAAGGAACCAAAGATACAGGAAGAATCTCTCTGAAAGGAGGCAATTCTGGCAATCCCAGAATGCATACTTCTCACATCAAGACAAGAATCTGAAGTATGAAAACAATCCTGTCGGAAAGCCTGGGAGCCACAACAACCGAAAGCAAAGGTTCGGTTCTGAGAATGACTTCAACTGAAAGCAAAGGTTCGGTTCAAAGAACGATTCCAACCGAAAGCAAAGGTTCGGTTCTGAAGTCAAAAGAGATCAAAACTCTAAGGTCAGTCCCTCCAATGATCAAAAGCAAAAGGGTCACCTAGAGTCTCCAGCCAAGAAGTCCTCTCAATCGAAACCCACTCCTTCTAGTTCATCTAATTCTTCTACTTCCACCAATTCATCTCCATTTTGCTCTAAAGCTCATTCTGTTCATTCTCAAAAATCTCCTTCATCGGCTGAACAAAAGGGCAAACAGAAGGTTTCTACATCCACACCAGAGTCTAAACCGATCGCACCCAATCCTAATAAAATAAAAGTTTTTACCATTAAAAAGAAAGATGAAACAACACTTATAAAACGAACATATCTTGTTGACATCTCTCTTACTGTTCCTGTTCCCATGAAAAGCTCACGTGGACCCAAGAAACTTTGGGTTCCTAAATCTGCTTAATTTTTGCAGGTTATAAGTGACGAGCAGTTTGACGAAGAATGGTACATCGATAGTGGCTGCTCACGTCACATGACAGGGAGGAAAGAGGAGCTCAGGGAATACAGATCTCTTACAAATGGTGGCAATGTCAAGTTTGGAAACAATTCTTTCGGCACCATAAAGGGATACGAAATGATAACTAATGGTGATTTCACTATAAGGAAGGTGGCTTATGTGGAAGGACTCCAACACAACCTCATCAGTGTATCTCAGCTTGTTGGAGGTACAGGTCTCAAAGTCTCATTCGATGATGAAGGTTCTGAAATTATTGAGAAAAAGACAAAGAAAGTAATTCTCAAGTCGGAGCGAAAAGGTGAAATGTTTCCTCTAAACCTTAAACCCATCAAAGGAAACCCAGCTATATGCTTGTTATCAAAAGCTCAATCTGACGAAAGCTGGTTGTGGCACCGAAGACTCTCTCATCTCAACTTTAAAGATATCAACCGACTTGTCACTGGAGGTCATGTTAGGGGTCTTCCATTGCTCAAGTTCGATAGAGATCATTTGTGTGCTGCATGCGAAATGGGGAAGCTGAGTCGTCAAAGTCATCCATCTGTAATTAACACAAAAGTTGTTGAACCACTCGAATTACTTCATATTGATTTGTGTGGTCCTTCATCTATCGAAAGCATCGGTGGTAGCAAGTATATTCTTGTTATTGTTGATGACTTTTCACGATTTACATGGGTGTTCTTTCTAAAGCTCAAATTTGAAGCGACTCATAAGCTGAAAGTGTTCATCAAACAGATTGAAGTACAGCTCAAGAAGGTCGTTCGCAACATCAGGAGCGACAATGGTCTGGAATTCAAGAACAGGGAATTTGAAGAATTTCTAGCAGAAAAGGGAATAAGTCACAACTTCTCAGCTCCCTACACACCTCAACAGAACGGAATTGTCGAAAGACAAAACCGATCTATGTGTGAAGCTGCCCGAACTATGCTAAGTTTCACTTCCTTACCTCTTTATTTTTGGGCTGATGCTATTTCTGCTGCTTGTTTTACACAGAACAGGTCTTATCTCAACAAACGATTCACGCTCACACCATACGAGATTCTAAACAACAGAAAGCCCAATGTGAAATTTTTCCATGTGTTCGGCTCACGGTGTTTCATCTTTAACTCTAAAGAACACCGCAACAAGTTCGATGTCAAAGCTGACGAGGGAATCTTTCTGGGCTACTCTCTCACATCCAAAGCATACAGAGTCCTGAACAAGCGTTCGAGAAAAATTGAAGAGACCTATTACGTGACTTTTGACGATAGCTATGTCAAAAAGCTACAGGCCAAAGAAGACACAGTTGGGGAAATTTTTCCTCAAATTGGCCAAGTCACAGTCTCGATCGCTAATCTATACGAGAAATTTCTGGAGCTCTTTGACGAACCAGAGAAAGCTTCTCTCTCAGAAGCAGGTGCAGCAGACAACAAGGTTGACCACATGAAGCAAATTGTCGAAGAAGCTGCAAGGAGAATGAATGAAGGAGGATCGACTTCTGATGAACCTCCATCCAACGATGCTTCAGTCGAAGGGGAGCCAAGCTCACATGTTGAGGGGGAGCCAAGCTCTACAACTGCAACCGAAAGTGCTTTTCCAACCGAACGTTCTTCTCCAACCAAAAGTGCTTCTCCAACCGAAGGTGCATCAACGCCTGAAAGTCCAGCACCACAAGAAACCTCTGAACCTCTAGCTTCTCATAGCTCATCAATCGAGGGGGAGCATGATGATATGACGCTTGACTACGATAGCCAGTCCGAGCCAGAAGAAATGATCAATGCTGAACTAGACCCAACCTTTGATCCAAATTATCCTCCTCTTACCAAATGGACCAGAGATCATCCTATCTCTCAAGTGGTTGGTGATGTCTCTGAAAAGATTCTGACCCGATCACAATTGAAGGCAAAACAGACATCCTTATTTTCAAAGGTTGAGTTTTGTATGTTTAACTCATTCATATCAAAAGTTGAACCGAAGACAGTTAACACTGCCCTTGATCACTCTGATTGGGTTCAAGCAATGCAAGACGAACTGAACGAATTTGAAAGGAACAAAGTCTGGCGCCTCATTCCAACTCCTCCAAATGCTTCGGTTGTTGGTCTCAAATGGGTCTTTAGGAACAAATTGGACAAGGAAGGGAATGCTATAAGGAACAAAGCTCGTCTGGTAGTAAAGGGATACTGTCAGGAGGAAGGGATTGATTATGAAGAAACTTTCGCTCCTGTAGCTAGGCTGGAATCTGTAAGAATATTTCTTGCTTATGCTGCCCACAAAAACTTTGAAGTTTTCCAAATGGACGTCAAGTGTGCATTTCTTAATGGAGAACTCGAAGAAACCGTGTATGTGGAGCAACCTCCTGGGTTCGTGAACGAAAAGTATCCAAACCATTCCTATATTCTGGATAAAGCTGTGTATGGCCTTAAACAAGCTCCGAGAGCCTGGTATGAAACGCTAACTAAATTCTTAAAGATGTCTAAATTCAAACAAGGTTCGGTTGACCCAACCTTCTTTCGCAAAAAGGAAGGTAACCACCTTATGATAGTTCAAATTTATGTCGATGACATCATCTTCGGCTCAACAAATCCCAGCCTAACAGCTGAATTCAGAAAGCTGATGGAGACTAAATTTGAAATGAGCTCAATGGGTCCTATTAACTTTTTCCTTGGTTTAAATATTAGACAGGGACCCGAAGGCATCTTTATCAATCAGGAAGCTTACACGAAGACTCTCCTAGCAAAGTTTGGTATGATGGGAGACTCCAAAGTCAAAGTCCCAATGGCATTCGGCACCAAGCTAACTCCATCCCTAGACAAACTGGTTATTGATATCATGCTCTATCGTCAAATGATAGGCTCACTAATGTATCTTACTGCTAGCAGGCCTGACATCATGTTTTCTGTGTGTTATTGTGCTCGATTTCAGGTAAACCCACGCGAACCTCACATGCTTGCAGTGAAGAACATTTTACGCTATCTCAAGCGAACTACCTCCTTAGGTCTATGGTATCCTTCCAACTCAGGCTTCTTCGTTCAAGCCTATTCAGATGCTGACCTTGGAGGATGTGGACTCGACAGAAAAAGCACCACTGGTGGCTGTCAATTCCTTGACGGGAAGTTGGTCAGCTGGCAATCCAAGAAACAAACATGCGTGTCGTTGTCTACTGCCGAAGCGGAATACATAGCCGCTGCATCCTGCACCTCTCAAGTGATTTGGATCCAGAGTCAACTTCGAGACTATGGACTCAATATGAAGAAGATCCCACTATATTGTGACTCAGAAAGTGCAATTAGGATCTGTCATAACCCAGTGCAACACTCTAAAACCAAACACATAGCACTGAGGTATCACTTCATCAAAGATCACGTGGAAGATGGAAACGTCGAAGTTCACTTCGTAAGAACCACTGATCAACTGGCTGACGTCTCTACCAAAGCTCTTCCTGAAGCATCATTCAACAGAATACTGCAAGGGCTAGGTATGATGGAATCAGAGTTAGTACCTCACACTACCTCTCAACCTCAAACGTAAGAAGCGAAATTAACCGAACGCTCAGGTTCGGTTAAATAATCTGACTCGCTCATCACCACAAAGGTAGTTTTCTTGATTGTATACTTCTTGTACAAAGTTGTTTATCTTATTGTTAAAAGTATTTTCTGATTGAATGTCTAAATTCCTTGGTTTCTTAAAATTTTCCAAAACCGAAACCTACCGAAGGTTCGGGTTCGGTTTCTTAAAATTTTCCAAAACCGAAACCTACCGAAGGTTCGGGTTCGGTTTCTTAAAATTTTCCAAAACCGAAACCTACCGAAGGTTCGGGTTCGGTTTTTCAAAATTTTCTGGAACCGAAACCAACCGAACGCTCAGGTTCGGTTTTTCAAAATTTTCTGGAACCGAAACCAACCGAACGCTCGGGTTCGGTTTTTCAAAATTTTCTGGAACCGAAACCAACCGAACGCTCGGGTTCGGTTTTTCAAAATTTTCTGGAACCGAAACCAACCGAACGCTCGGGTTCGGTTTCTCAAAATTTTTCCCAACCGAAACCAACCGAACGTTCGGGTTCGGTTTTTCAAATTTTTTCCAAAGTTTTTTTTTACTCTTTCTTAGTCTTATTTTTTTCTTACATATATTTTTTTTTGTGTGTTCGTTCGTTTATGGGTGTATAATTGTTGGATTACTTAAATGTCCCTAGAAGCATGCTGCTGTATGTGTCCCAAGCCTCATAAGATTTTGAATAATAGCCTTCATGACCTGGTATAAACAAACCTTGTCTTCCCAATAAGGCTACCACATTTATTCTAATCGTGAGCTACCTCACTCTCTTCTCACATGAGTTAAGAGTTTTCTGCTTGGTCCTTCTTTTCGCAGCAGAGGTACTTTAATTTCTTACACCATCTACATTACATTTCTCCATTACATTCGTTTCATCAACGTAACCCTTGAGACTCTCAGAAATTCCCACTGAGGTTTATGGTTACACAACATCTGTGTTTATGATCTTAGTTTCGTGTCACTACGAGCTGAGTGAAACCCAAAATTCAACACCAAATCTGAATTGACGGTGATCAATTAATTTGCTCAAGTTTTTACCAAAGAATTGACGGATGTACCTTCATGAAATCTCAAATTTTATTTTGTGTGATTCCTATGAAATTGTTAAACACCATAACATTTCTTCCCTTGGGATCCAGGTTTTATTTTTTTTTGAGATTTTATATTTTCCAAGCCAATTTAATATTAATTCCCACCTACTTGTTCAACAGACTACACCGGTCTCACAAGTACTTTATTCACTTTCTTTCTTATTTCAAGATTAGAATTGTTGAATCAAAGCGAAAGCCACCCTTAAGTAGCCTAATTAAAAGAAGCCTTTCAACATTTATTAATAAGTGTTTGATCGTTATTCAACGGGAATCCACATTAACACTTTAAGGTCTCTCTTGACCTTGAAGGAAGAGATTCGTGCCCGGGATCATTTGTTTCGTGTCATTATTGACATCACAGTCATTCCTAAAAAGAGTTGCTTTATTTCTTTTCTTTTTACACTCTTAGCACGAAAATCTTTGATTTTCCAAAAATCCGTTACTAATTAATTTCAGGCTGATTTATTGCATTGGTGATTAATTATTAAGACGTGGTCAACAATCATCCACGTGGGCCATTTATTCAAAAGATGCGATTCAAAAAGATAAGACGAAGGGTCGCTGACTCAGGCGGGAAATAAAAGGATTGAATTTCAACCGGTGGTAAAAAGGGGCGCGTGTGAATTTGAAACGTCCACTCTTTTACTGACAAAGTGGACGCATGTGTGAAATCCAAGCGACATCCCTCTGGCACTTAAAGGCGCGTGAGGATTTGAAACGGTTTTCTTCTGAAACGGCGCTTGTTGGGCGGCGTGATCCTAGGAATCTGACACTCTCTCTCCTACGTGATCATCGCACGCCTCAACTGTCATGCATCTGTCATTCAGGAAACCTTTTCGTATTTCCATAGAAGATTTGAAATGATTTTTCTCTCTCCTTTCACCCACTATAAAAGGCAGTCTTCACCACGATTTACCTCTTTACTGCTTCAAAATTTACAAGAGAGCCAAAACTCAAAAAAGCTTCACTGTTCATCTTCTTCTTCCTACCTTCAACAATGGCAGAATCATCTTCCGTCCATGCTACCTCAAAAATCCTTCCTATTCGTCCACAACAATGCCTGGTGATCGACCTAAACCCTCTGGCGTACGACTCTTACATGTCGCCGATCATCGAGTGTCTGAAGTACTCCCAAATCGCTCCAGCTCTCTCCAGGATTGAGTCTGTGCCAATGGTGGTTCTCTCGCAGGTGTATGCGACTGCCTATTACGACAAAGCAGTCGAGCGGGTGTTCTTTGAGGTTGCTGATCAGAAAACCTCTATTTCTCGACAGCGATTTGGCACTTTGATTGGTTTGGCTGCTGACCCATCGCGAATTAATCCGGAGACGATTCCGATTGGGCATCTTTACAACATGTTCTATAACATGGGGTACACGGAGGCGCTCGTCTCCGTCGCAAAGTTCAAGAAGTCCTGCTTGCCGCCGCAGTGGAACGGCATGTTCACAGTTCTCTTCAAGGGCTTGTCTGAACGGAGCTCAGGATCTGATGGTGCTAGTCGACTGTTCTTGTCGATTATGTACGCAGTTTACAACGGCGTCAACCTCGACTTTGGGTTGGTCCTCTGGCAACAGCTCATCCAGAGCCTTTCTTCTTCATCACGACATTCTGAGGTGTCGCTTGCCCAGTTCTGGATTCTTATCACCAAATGGGCGATGGATAAGCTGGATATATCTACTGCTGCTGGTGCGGTGATGTCTTCGGTCGGTACTTTTCATACCACCAAGATAATCGTTTCTGATGCATCCAGGTTCTCTTTCATTGGCTCTATTCCGGAGACAATGTATGGCGACGTCCCATCCGACAACAGGATCATCCGGACGATCAAAGAGTTCAAGGCATCTGGTCCTAGGGAACTTACACTGGAAATGCTAAAGTCCATCCATGATGCCGACAAACCGGTGCCCAGGGGCAAAAAGGCGGACAAAGGGAAGCAAGCGACCAAAGCTCCTAAGGGTCCTTCTCCCAAGAAGAGGAAACAGACAAAAGCTGCACAGTCCCCACAGCCGAAGAGGAGGAAGACTCAACCGAAGCGCAAGCTTGTTATTCCCTCTTCTTCGAGTGACTCTGAAGGCGAGAGTTCGGACTCGGACGGCTCTCAAAGAGGCGAAACCCCTCCAGGAGGCAACACCCCACCCCGATCTCCTACCCCAGATATGGAAATCCACAACTCACCCATTCCTTCACCCACTCAAACCATTCCTACTTCCATTCCCACCATAAACCCCACTACCACTATTCCTCCAACCTCTTTCCCTATACCACCACCCATTTTCACAACTGCAACCGAAACAACCCCTATAACCGAAACCCCACCCGTACCCAAACCACTTCAAACCGAAACCCATACAACCGAACCTACCCATACTCAACCACCACCCGAAACTACCCCAACCCACACTCAACCTGAATCCACAAAACCCACAACACCCCCAGCTTCACCACCCCAACCATCTCCAGATCACGCCTCTGATGGATATAACCCGTTCCTTGGCGGTGATAACATGACCTTCGATTCGGTCTATTTTAGTCCGTTTCAGGTTCAGAGTGATGAAGAGGATGATGCTCCAGTGACAAAGAAGCATCTTAAGGAGCTCAACGAGAAGGTTAACTTACTTCTCGCCTCATCTTCCAACCAACAGTCCTCTCTATCTGAAGCTGCACTTCAGAAGATTGTTGATGCCTTCTCCAGGGCTCAGCATGATTCGGTAGCCTCAACCACTGCCGCCATCGACGCCTCTACCAAAGCCTGTGAGGCTGCGACCGCAAAAGTCGATAAACTATTCAGCGACGCCTCATCCCTGTTTAAGTCCTTACAGGAGAGTGCGGATTCTACCAAGACAACTTTGGAACCGATTGTTCAGCAATTGCCAAAGTTCGTCTCAACGGAGTTGACCTCGTTCGCCAAACTTCGCCAATCAATATGCGATGACAACTCGGCCCTTCGTGCCTCCATTGATGAGCGCCTAGCTAAGCTTCAGGAGGATCTCGCAGCTGAGAACTCATTGATGGATGTTCTGGCAAGCAAAACCACCGCCCTAAAGGTCAAGAGCACTCAGCTATCAAACTCTCAACAATAGCTTGACGCTCTTCGATCCGAAAGGGAGGTCATCAAGACATGTGTTTCGGATGAACACGCTGCCTTATCAAACATACTAGAAGCACACGATCCAATTCTAAACCATTCGGTGAGGCGAACCCTTGCTGAAAAGCTTTCTCCTGCCATGGAACTTCTCAGCAAAATCGAAGGCTTACCTAGTTTCGTGTCCAATCCGAAACAAGGGGGAGAAGAGAAGAAGACTGGATCGAAACCACCTCCTTCCTCCAAAGCTACTCACACAACCGAACCACCTCCGACTGGTCAAGCTTCGGGTTCGGGTGTGAAAGACAAAGGGAAAAACATAGCTGAGGAAGAAGATGAAGATGAAGATAAAGAAACCATTGCTGACATGTTGAAACGAAAGAACAGTCGCAATGCTGATGAAGATGTTAATCGTGTGGCGCGAGAGGCTGAAGAAGCCGAACGCTGTTGGAATAGTGTCTAAGGCTGTAACTATATCCGGTTGTGCATGGTCCTTTTGGGTTGCCTTCACCATAGCAACTTGATAGGATGATTTATTAAGAGAGAATAAATATTATTAATATATTATGAGAATAATATAATAAATAATATATTTGTTATTTGATTAATATAAGTCATAGAATTAATTAGAATTAATTTGGTGACTTAAAGAGATTAATTAAATAAAGGGGTATAAACTGTCAATTGTTTGATAGTTAAGCTTTAAACTGTAAATCCATTTGGATATACTATGGACGAATTCTAAGAGGATTAGGATAGCTAAAATCGTCCATTAGAGTTATCTAGGAATGGATTTGGATAGCCTTAAGAGAAGATTATCTGATAGGGACTTATCTGTAATCCTTAAGGAGTCTACAAGTATAAATAGACCCCATGGCATAGGGAATTCGACACTTGACCTTAAGAAAGGAACCTCTGGTCGAAATTCCTCCCCTCTCCTCTCTCCCAAATCATCCTCCTTGCTTTGGTGTTTGTAAGCCATTAGAGGAGTGACATTTGTGACTCTAGAAGCTCCAAGACCTCAAGATCAACAAGGAACTCAAAGGTATGATTCTAGATCTGTTTTAATGTTCTTGTTTAACCTAATTAGTAATTAGAAGTCTTGGATTCAAAGCATGTTTATTAGAAAGCCTAGATCCGAGCATTAGGGTTTTGCATGCGCACATAGGAAAGTTCTTATGGCTAAAACCCATCAGTGGTATCAGAGCCTAGCTTGGTTTTCTGTAAATTGTTGCTTGATTAACTGAAACAAACCTGCAAAATTCGAATTTTTGGTTTCTGAGTCATGGACTCGGCGAGTCTCAAAGTGGACTCGGCGAGTAGGCCTGACTCGGCGAGTCCATTTGTGCACTCGGCGAGTCCAGGCGTCAGGAATGGCCAGATTCGGGATTTCTTTGTGTTTATCTTATCTTAACTTACCATAAACTAATTAGATCAACATTAATTCGTTTTTCTGATAAATATAACTATTATCTTGATCTAATTAAAGGTAATTATCAACTAATTAAATATTTAATTTCCTTATATGATAATTAATTAATTATTTTAATTATTTTGGTAATTATCTTAAAAGAAATCTTGAATAAATCAAATATAGATAATTAGGATATTAATTGTTAATTGGAATTATTTGTTATTTGATCCTCCATGTTTTAAATGTTTAAAAACCTACCCTCATGTTTTGAAATTTACTTTTGTGATTAAAAGTTTTAATTTAGACAACTTAAATTTCAAACCCTAGATTTTAAAAGTTTTAAAATACAACCCTATACTAATATGATATTACTAGAATAATATATATATATGTATAACTAAATGCTAGTCTTACCGTTAGTAGGCCTCATTCACGAAGCCAATCTATAAGGTGGGTATAAGGTTGCGGCCTATAAAATGGCGCTTAATGGGTGTACACTCACACCCACCGCTTGCTTGATTGGTGGAGGGTCGTTAGCCGAACGGGTAGGATAGGGCAACCTCATCCTCTCATTAAAAGTATAATAAGAAATACAAGTAACTACACATATTTCAAAAATTTCCCAATCCTAGTTACTTTAGGAAAAGTGAATTGATGCAATCCCATGAAATTACACTTTGCACCTTGCTAAGATGTTGGTGGAGCGTGTGTGGTTTACCGGCACACTAATTGGTTCTAAGCGAAGGTGGCAAAGGGTGATTCGTTGTTTATCATAGTTCAATGGAGCGTGTGTGGTTTACCGGCACATTGAATAGGTGATTGTTACAATGAAGGCGCCATGTGAATTTGCATGGTAATTCACACCCGCTTTGTGATCCTCGGCATCCCAGTCACAAACAAGAGGGGCATATCGAGATTTAAACATGCCATTGAATAGTTGCAATGAATCTCATCCGAACCTAGGAATTCTCAAAAACACTTAGGACTAATAGTTTAAGTTTCGTGATGGAGAATTAGTGAATCGTCATTCACTTACCTTCAATTTATTTGCATGTTAGATTACGGCATCCCTTTTCTAATATGTAAATGTTATTGTTGGATCCTAGCCCTAATTTTCTTATTGGGTGATAATTAGGGATTCTTGTTCTAATCTATCTTTGTCCTTTCCTAATTGTAGATGTCAAACGCAAACAACGCTGCTGCTAGTTCTTTCACGTTGATGAGCCTTTGCCAAAAGGTCACCTTCGATGGAACGAACTTTAGCGAATGGATAAGATACATTCGCACCATTGCTCGCTATGAGGACAAAGAGTATGTCCTTGATGAGAAGCTCGAGAAAATGAACACCGAAATCGCTACTCCAGCCGAAATCACCGCATTTGAAACTCATGAGCGAGATGCAACGAAAGTACATTGCATCATGATCGCCACCATGAACTCCGAATTCCAAAAATCCTACGAGGACATGTACCCGTACGAGATGCATCAAGACTTATTGGAGAGGTATCACCAAAACGCGAGACAAGAGAGGTACGAGATTTTCACTAACATGATTTCCGCGAAGATGGGTCATGGAGAATCTCTTACCGTGCACTTGCAAAAGATGCAAAGGTATGTCGACCGCCTTCGCAAGTTAAATGTTGACTTCGGTGAAGACTTGGCGATCGACATGGTGCTTCACTCTTTGCCTCCGATGTACAATCAATTTAGGATGACCTACCACATGAACAAAGAAGAGGTCACCCTAAGCAAGCTCCAAGGTCTCTTGAGGGTTGCTGAGAGCAACTTCAAAGACAAGTCTGTTGCACCTACTCCCAATCCGCCCGCTGCTCCTGTCTTGGCTATTGGACAAGGGAAGGGAAAGAAGAGGAAAGCTTCATCGAAGAACTATCGCAAGGTGAAAGCCCGAGATGGTGCCTCTTCTAGTGGGACCAAAGTTGATCCCGCTAAGCCCTGCTCTAACTCGAAGGAGGCAGAGTGCCACCACTGCCACAAGATAGGACATTGGAAGAGAAGCTGCCCGGATTACCTGCAAGCAATCAAAGAAGGAAAGATCAAGCCATCTTTCGCAGGTATATATACAATCAAATCTAACGATTCTAATCATGCTATTTCTTGGGTCCTTGATACCGGTTGTGGTTATCACATTTGTTCTAATGTGCAGGGACTAAGAAGAAGTAGGGATGTGGAGCAAGGAAGGATCAATCTAATCATGGGGAACAGAAGATCGTCGCCTGTGACCAAGATTGGAGTGTATTCCTTAGTGCTTAGGAATAGTTTAGTTTTAGATTTGAACAATTGTTGCTATTCGCCAGAAATGGCAAGAAACATCATTTCATTTCATGGTTTATTTAGACAAGGATTTAGATTTTCTTTTAATAATGAGAATGGTTCTATTTTGGCTTATCTAAATGGTGTCATTTACTTTGAAGCTATACCATGTAATGGAATATATGAAACCGTTATGATTGTTGATAACTTAGGAAATGATGTTTTGAATATTGATTCTTCCACTAGTATGGATAAAGCATCCTTGTGGCATTGCCGTCTTGGACATGTCAACAAGAAACGCATAGCCCAACTCCAAAAGGATGGAGTGTTGGAGTCATTCGACCTTAGGGAAGATGACACATGCGAGTCTTGTTTGCTTGGAAAGATGACTAAGTCGCCCTTCACAAGTACTTGTGAAAGGGGCGAGGGTCTATTGGACCTAATACATACCGATGTATGTGGACCATTTAGATCAACCACGAAGGATGGAAACCGCTTCTATGTGACTTTTACCGATGACTATAGTAGATATGGGTATATCTACTTAATCAAGCAAAAGTCAGACACCTTTGAAAAGTTCAAAGAGTTCAAGAATGAAGTGGAGAATCAACTGGGCAGGAAAATCAAGATGCTTCGATCCGATCGAGGAGGAGAGTACCTAAGTCTTGAATTCCACGATTATCTCAAGGAGTGTGGAATAGTTTCGCAATTGACGCCTCCTAGGACACCGCAGTTGAATGGTGTGGCAGAAAGGCGTAATCGAACCTTATTGGATATGGTTCGCTCTATGATGAGTCGTGCTTCACTACCAATCTCTTTTTGGGGGTATGCCTTAGAGACTGCCGCCCATATCCTTAACCGAGTCCCTACTAAGAAGGTTGCCAAAACACCTCACGAGATGTGGACAGGGAGAGCTCCCTCGTTGGCACATATCAAGGTTTGGGGTTGCGAGGCTTTCGTAAGACGAGATACTCATGACAAGCTTGAACCTCGAAGTGAGCGATGTATTTTCATCGGCTACCCGCAGACATCCTTTGGATATCTCTTCTATAGACCGAAGGACAATGTTGTCTTCGTTGCGAGGAGAGGAGTTTTCCGAGAGCGAGAACTCATAAGCCAAGGAGACAGTGGGAGGCAAATCGAACTTGAAGAGATTCAAGAGTCGATGGATGAAGGAACCTCTACCGCTGGCACTCAACCCGAGGAGGAAACTCCGGTTGAACCAATTGACGAATCCTTACCTCTTAGACGTTCCGATAGAGTTAGAGTTCATCCCCAGTTCTATGGCTTTCATATTACTACCGAAGGGGACACGTATATTAGTGATGGTACACTAGTAAATCTTGATGAACCTAATAGCTGCAAAGAAGCCATGGCAGGCCCGGAGTCTGTAAAGTGGAAAGAGGCAATGGATAGCGAGATCCAATCCATGTATGATAACCAAGTTTGGAATTTGGTTGATTACGTGCCCGGACGTAAGACCGTTGGGTGCAAATGGATCTTCAAGAAGAAGACCGACGTGGATGGGAACGTACACACATATAAAGCGCGATTGGTCGCGAAGGGCTTTACTCAAACTCCTGGAGTTGACTATGATGAGACCTTCTCACCAGTTGCGAAGATTAAATCTATTAGAGTGATGTTAGCAATTGCCGCATTTCATGATTATGAGATTTGGCAAATGGATGTCAAGACCGCTTTCCTTAACGGAAAGTTGGCTGAGGATGTTTACATGGCTCAGCCAGAAGGGTTTGTGGATCCGAAGCATCCAGATAGAGTGTGTAAGCTTGAGAAGTCCATTTATGGACTTAAGCAAGCATCTCGCAGATGGAATCTTTGTTTCGATGAGAAAGTCAAAGAGTTTGGATTTGTACGAAGCGAAGACGAATCTTGTGTATATGTCAAAGCCAGTGGGAGTATAGTAAGCTTCCTCGTTCTATATGTCGATGACATATTACTCATAGGAAACGACATCCCGACTCTGCAGGAAGTTAAGTCCTGGCTCGGGAAGTGCTTCGCTATGAAGGACCTCGGAGAGGCTTCTTACATTTTGGGAATAAGGATAGTAAGAGAAAGAAGTAAGAGACTAATTGGACTTAGTCAAAATACTTACTTAGAGAAGGTACTAAAACGTTTTAGTATGGAAAACTCAAAGAAGGGAGAACTACCGATACAAAGTAATGCCAAATTGAGTAAGACTCAAAGTCCGAGTACCGAAGCTGAAATAGCAGAAATGAGCCGAGTACCATACGCTTCCGCAGTTGGCTCAATCATGTACGCTATGACTTGTACTCGCCCTGATGTAGCCTTCGCTTTGAGCATGGTTAGCAGATATCAAGGGAATCCTGGCAAAGCACATTGGATTGCGGTGAAGAATATCCTTAAGTACCTTCGGAGGACGAAGGAATGGTTCTTAGTCCTCGGAGGGAGTGATGACTTGAAGGTGCGAGGGTATAGTGACGCCAGTTTTCAAACCGACAGGGACAACTACCGTTCGCAGTCGGGCTGGGTCTTTACCCTAAATGGAGGAGCAGTGACATGGAAGAGTTCCAAGCAGGAAACTGTAGCTGATTCAACGTGCGAATCAGAGTACATTGCAGCGAGCGAAGCGTCGAAGGAGGCAATATGGCTAAAGAACTTCATCGGTGATCTTGGAGTCGTACCTGCCATACAGGAGCCAATGGAGATTTTTTGTGATAACGAAGGTGCGGTTGCCTTAACCAAGGAACCGAGGGATCATGGTAGATCAAGACATATCGACAGAAAGTATCACTTCATTAGACATCATGTAGAAGAAGGACAACTCGTAGTTAAGAGGATATCATCAGAAGATAACCCAGCAGATCCGCTTACGAAGGGACTGAGTAGGGTTAAGCACTTGCAGCATGCTAGGAGTATTGGGCTGAAGGATGATATTAGCATAGATTAGATAGTATTAGAAACGTGTAATAGATAAATGTAATTGACATTTGATGATTAAATAAAGGAGTTTTATTTATGAGTAATGTCACTATCTTATGTTAATTGTTTAGCTATTGTTTCACTTTGCATGTTTTGACTTCCAGAATAATTGAGGTTATTAGGAATAATCAAATTATTCAAATGGTCCACAATCGTTCATATGTTGGAAGTAGATATGAAAGAAGATTGTCATGAATTGGTGTGTAGAGTGTCTAAATGGTGTTAGACATAGCAAAGGATTGCTGCAACGTTCATGAGTGCTTATGAACTAGTTTTGAGCATTGGAATAAACCCGCGCTTGCTGGAATCACCTTATGGAATAAGATATAAAAGGTGATCGCAAGACGATAATATCATATAGTCTTAAAACCTAGATATATGGTTTATTATTTGTTAATTGATTGTACATTGATAATACGAAAACGCATCAGTAACTTGGTGTTATAAAACGTATTGTTGTGTATAGTTGGTAAATGAATAAGTAAATGCATATAAGTCGAAGTTTATCTGTAACTTTTATCTAAGAAGGTAAAAGCGATATCTCGGCCGCTCGATGATTTGATTTGACTTATGTGCCGGGCCCGGTCAGAACTGAATTGATGTGTTCGATTAAGTTCTATGTCAAATAAATCAGAGATCGAGAAACCTAAATGCTTGACTAACCATTCCATAGGATTATCAGCATGATATCTAACAGAGGACTGTACGTTCCCTTATCTAAAGGACAAGATTGATTAGATCAGAGTTGACAGCGTCTTTGAGAGCTACGATTGCAAACCAAATTGTACTTGTATAGTTACTAGACTTATCCAAGTGGGAGACTGTTGGAATAGTGTCTAAGGCTGTAACTATATCCGGTTGTGCATGGTCCTTTTGGGTTGCCTTCACCATAGCAACTTGATAGGATGATTTATTAAGAGAGAATAAATATTATTAATATATTATGAGAATAATATAATAAATAATATATTTGTTATTTGATTAATATAAGTCATAGAATTAATTAGAATTAATTTGGTCACTTAAAGAGATTAATTAAATAAAGGGGTATAAACTGTCAATTGTTTGATAGTTAAGCTTTAAACTGTAAATCCATTTGGATATACTATGGACGAATTCTAAGAGGATTAGGATAGCTAAAATCGTCCATTAGAGTTATCTAGGAATGGATTTGGATAGCCTTAAGAGAAGATTATCTGATAGGGACTTATCTGTAATCCTTAAGGAGTCTACAAGTATAAATAGACCCCATGGCATAGGGAATTCGACACTTGACCTTAAGAAAGGAACCTCTGGTCGAAATTCCTCCCCTCTCCTCTCTCCCAAATCATCCTCCTTGCTTTGGTGTTTGTAAGCCATTAGAGGAGTGACATTTGTGACTCTAGAAGCTCCAAGACCTCAAGATCAACAAGGAACTCAAAGGTATGATTCTAGATCTGTTTTAATGTTCTTGTTTAACCTAATTAGTAATTAGAAGTCTTGGATTCAAAGCATGTTTATTAGAAAGCCTAGATCCGAGCATTAGGGTTTTGCATGCGCACATAGGAAAGTTCTTATGGCTAAAACCCATCAAACGCAAGCAGAAGGAAGCCAACGATCTACTCGAGAGCAGGAAGACTCTCTTCCCTGCCTGGACTCGGGAGCGAATGATCAAAGAGGCCATAGACACTCCCAGCATCTTATGGCTCGAGCCGGTGATTTCGTTCGACTGCAATAATTCTGTCGATTCGCAGTTCGACATGCCGTTGACTCGAAAGGCGTTTATCTTCCACGCCTTCTCAAATATTTATGAAGTCCCTCATCCGAACCCTGAGGTTGATAGGGAGCTCATCGACTTCTATCTGAAGGCTGCTCATCCTCAGTATCTAACTTGGAGCGCCCAGAAGATAGTAAACGTCCGGGTACTGAAGCCTTACACCGAAGGTAGATTCATTAATGTTCGGTTCAAGGTGATTCGAGGATCTGCAAGAACTGCACATCATATCTCCCTGGCAGATCTACCGAACTTAAATCCTCATGATTGGATTGTTTTGCATAACATCCTCTTGACAAATGAAGCTGAATATGGTCCGATCATAGACCATCTCAAGAGGATGATTGTCTGTTATATCATGGAGGTAGCCCTTATGGATCAGGAGGTAGCCACTGTCTTCAAGAAGAAACCGAAGATAGCTCCTGTGGGATCGGCCAGTGATCTCAATCAGATGAAAATGGTCAAGATCGACCCGAGACGCAATTCGGTCATGTTCACTAGAGCAGAAGGATAGAAATGTCTCTTTGCTTTAGCTGACAAACATCTTTACACCACTACTTATCTAGAGCAGGTGTTGTCGATCGTTCGAAGGTGTAAAGAGAATACAGCGGATGATGTTAAGTACTTCAATGACATGATCCAATGGTACATCAGGTTTAGGCAGACGATTCTGGCTCTTATCTCGCGTCTGTTTAATACCGTGAAGAAGAAAGTTCCTGCTACCGCTGCTGGCCCAAGTAACAAGTGAAGGTCTCGCTCCAATTGACGCAAAGGGGGAGATTGTTGGGTTGACGATTCGTTCAAGGGTTGCGTCTTTGGGCTCGGCTATTTATCTATTTATTTTGTACTCCGGTTTGGGGCTGTCCAACCGAGAGCCCATTATGTTTATTATATAAGTATATGCTTGCATGCATATTAGGTTCAGGATTGATCTAGAGCATAACGATAGTATTTACAGATTTCTTTGATCCTTCTTGTAAACCTACCAATCCTCTACAGTTGATGTTCTTAATCGAGCTCTTCTGAGGATTTTGTTTTAATCATTCGACACGTTTGATTCACTCTTGCCTTGTTCTTATTTTCGTGTTCTTGCTGTTTTATATTTATTTACCTGTTTAAGATCTAATCGATCTTCAAAGATTAAAGTTTTAATCTCATAAATGATCAACGAGTATGTCCTAAGTACAAAAGTACTTTTTATGTACTAAGTCATTTTCAAAGCTATGTGTCTTAAGTGTTGCTTGTGCCGGAGTATTATTATGTTTCGGGGTATGAGTCCTACTCATACCGGGGTACTATAATGTGCCAGAAGTACTATCATGTACGAAGTCCTTATTTTTACACTATTGTGTGTTGGCGTACAGGAGCGTACGAGAGTACTTTATTAGTATTTCCCTATACTTTTTCTTGTGACGAGCTTTATGTGTCAGCGTTTACTTTCACGAAGTAATTGAGGGAACTTTGTAGACTGACTAATAGGGTGTGTCAGTAATAGACCACTACTAGGTATATCTGATGTTGTATTGCAGGATAGGGTGAGTCTGGGGGTAAAATGCCTCACGGTGTCAGACCACTGTTAGGCATAGGTATCTAGATGACGACCCCTATCTTAGTTGTCTTGTTGTTTTTACGAATGGAGGTTCATGGTGAAACTTATTCAATTCCCCTCATTTGATGTATCTATTGATCATTGTTTGCTTCCATGGAATTTTTGAAGCAGTGTCGTCAGTTTGTTGTTCACATTGATCCTTTATGCTAGATATATATATATATATATATATATATATATATATGTGTGTGTGTGTGTGTGTGTTAATGATAATAGTAGGATTTGCAGGTTTGAGATATACATTATTATTACATTGTGGGATTGTTGGGTTATTTAATGTGTTGTGTCAAATTTATTATGTATGTATGTAGCCTTTATTAAATGGATTGGGCCCGTCCATCCGCATTTATGCTGCTAGGTTTAGGCTATAAATATTGCATTGACGGATTGTATTAAGGATGATCGTTTATGTGATTCCCCACATTGTGTTTACAGAAAAGTTTGAGTCGAACTCTTCTAATGCATTGATTATTAATCATTCAGCAGAACTTCGATCATTGTTCTTGTTATTTGATTCACTTCACTGTTATTGAATCTATTGATCTATTATTTATTGTTTCATCAATTGGTATCAGAGTAGAAGATTGTGTAATTCATACGAAATTCTTCTATCGACTGTTATTAGGGTTTTCCGTTTTTGGTAAATCTATTCTTGTCGTCTTCATCGTTTTCATTGATTGTAGACTCGATTATTGTTTTACACATATGATTCTAAACAGGTTTTTATGAATCGACATCATGCAACCAGAAGATCCTCATACTCTTTCCTTCAATCTATCCAATAACATTGGATCTACTACCATAATCCTAATCCTTTTTCCGTAGGATTATGAGGTATGGGCACTGCACTTCGAAGACTATGTTCTTGTCCTTGAAGATCATGGCACCTTGATATGGGAAGCCATGACCCAACAGATGCTTACTCACACTACTACAAGGAGCATCATTAATTCTCAAGTTGAATAAAATGGTCTTCTTGTTGACGTCAAAGATGACCCTCAAGATGAAAAAGACAAGCTAATAAGCAACGACAAGGCGATGAGAATAATCAGATTCACTCTTCCTCCATACACGTTTCGTCTGGTATGTGCTTGTGATACATCAAAGGAGATATGGGACAGGTTGAAAGATCTTTACTCAAGCGATGTAGATCTGGAACACTCAGTTCAAACATTACTTTTTTCTAAGTTTGGTGCTTTTGCAAGAAGTCTGATGAAAATCTTGATCAGACCTTCAATCGTTTTAATTATCTTTTGAGCAGGATGTTTAAATATAATCTTAAGTGTGAAAAGATTGAGCAAAGGTTACTTTTATTACTACTAGAAAAACAGCCTTTTACGACGCGCAAACCATGACACTCGGTGATTAATGATACGCAAATGTGTGTGTCCAAAATATAATGTTATCTCTGCCAAAATTTAAAGGATTTAGGATACACGTTTTTGCGTGCCCTAAAATTAGTGTCTAAACAAAAAAAACACGGAGGGCACCTATAATTATTGATGCTCATTCCTTCCCCGGCCCTCCCGACATTGACTGCCGCCTTGCCCTAGTTATCAACGCTCCTTCCTTCCTTCCTCACTCGTCTTCTTCCGTCAAATCCTGTAGAGTTGTGAATGCAATCAAGGCACATCAAAGCTTAATCAGACTCGAGCGATGGCTCTTGCAAATCACGAGAAGTCGATCCTGAAGCTCAGCTGTGTCAATCGGATGCCAAAACTTCCGTTGAAAGACAATCATGTCATCACCACGAATCACACACCATCGGGAGGTGGAAGAAAAAGATGAAGCCCGTCGTTGTCGTATGCCGCCTTAGCTCATTGTCTCCTTCTATCTTCGCCCTTTCTTTATTCTTCGCTTCTATGATCCTCATAAAGTTTCTTCCCCAAATTGGCGAGATCTCATTAATTCCAGTGGCTTAGTTTCTTATGTTTTTGTTTCCCTCTGTTTTTAATTTAACTTTTCTCTTCATTAATTCAAACTTTGTTAGGGTTTGAATCTAATTTGGGGATTCTATTGATTTTAGGTGTTGGCATGGAGAAACCGGTCCTTTGGGTTTGCATTGGAGATTGTTTGGTCAACGGATGGTGAATATGCTGTTAGAGAGAGCACAACTCTTACATTCTCTTCTTTTATTTCTGAAAATCTAGTAAGGGAATGTATGTTCGAGTTCATGGTCAACTGAAGGGCTTTCAAGGGAAAAAGCAGTTAGTGGTCTTTGGTATCAAGTATAATTTCCATCTTCAACCCCCTTTCTTTCTCTAATAATTTGATCATTCAACTAAATTACCTTTGTGTTTATGATTTCTGTTGATCTTGTAGACCTGTGATTAATTTTAATCAGATCACACATCACTTTGTTGAATGCATATATGTCCACTCTTACAACACAAATTTAATGGTTAAATTTCACAACTTTACACTCTAACTTTGAACACAAGATATTAAAATAAAGAATACTTGAAATTTTTTTGTTTGTCTGTGATATAGAAGCAACAAGCTGGTAGTAGTGGTACTAGTAATCAGTCTTATATGCCAAGTTATGGGACTAGACATAATCATACCAAACTGCTCCATCAAATCAGGTAAACCTTCTAGAGTCTTTTCTACAGTTTTAATCATAAGAAATATTACTTATTGTGTCATGTTAACTTTGTGATCGGGACTGGATGTGATTCAGGGAAAACTTATGAAAAAGAACTTTAATATAGAAGATGTGGTTGGAACATAAATTCCAGTTGTTCTTCCTTTCAATGCAAGTGTGACAAATAACATCTTAGATATACGCGTTTATTGGGCTAGTAAAGGGACAACATGTTTTCCCAAAAGAGGGCATTATGGACCCCTCGTATTAGCTATCTCTGTTAACCCATGTGAGTATATATTCCTATCTGCTTAATGAAAGCATTTTGGAAACCAGTTTCTTTATAATAAACTTTTGTGCCGTTGATATTCCTGTGTGATTTATTACTTTGATGTTCATTAGGAAACTTTTTTGTGTGCAGATTCTAAAATTTGTTCGATTCCTGGGAAGAAGATAGACAAAATTAAGTATGTTGGTTTTGCAATTGCGGGGTTGTGTCTTGTGTTGATAATCTTGGCTGTTTTGTGGTGGAAAAGGTCTCCAAAAGACAGAAAAAGGAATAATAAAGGTGTGAATTGATTTATGTTGTTCTTTATATTGGTTAGAATTGGAACGTCCTATATAAAAATAACAATAATATAAAAGATATGTTTGCTTATGTAAATGATCCATTGCATATTCACTTGAACAGATTTTGAAGGGATGGAGTTGAAAACAGTATCGTTCTCTTATAAACAACTAAACAACATACCAAGTTATATTATGTGTTGGACTGGCCGACTAAGATTCTCAACCTGGTCACCGGAGTTATATCTAGAAAGGGTTACAACATCCAGGTTTGGTTTTTTATCCTTATAGTATAATTTTGTAGGTGAAATGTTTACTTTTTTTTAAATAACAATATTTAAAAATAAAAAAATGTGTTGTGTCAATTGTGTAGAGTCTGGCTGCAGGTCCTGCAGAAATGGAGGGTCTAGCTTGGATTACAAGTGTGATTCCTGGAACAGATGAATCTATTGAGAAATAGTTTACATTCATTCTCCATTTGTGGGTTCCGTCAAATTTCCTATTACAATATAGTAGAAAAATCTACAAAATTGACATATTTTGTTTTTGCAGGTGTTTGTTTTCAAGGGAAAAAAACATCTTTCAGTGATATTGAGAGGGAGGAAAATCGCACGGGTTATGTTTGCCAGTGATTTGATTAAGCAGATGCATGAGATTGAGCAACAAATAAGTGGGGTTACAATTGGAATGGTTGTTTCCAGAGCTGAGGGTCCGGTCAGTAAAGCGAGTATAAGGAAGGGAATTAGAGGCGGGATTCCAGGATTGGCAAGAAGGAATCAGAGGCAAGAGTATGGGGTTACGGGATTTGCCTTCGGCTTTGAGTTCTTCCATGTCGTTGCCTTTACAGTTGCTGTTAAGACTGTTTCCTGTAATCTGTGCTGGTGGGTAAGTTTTTTATTTTATTTATTTATTTATAACTTAAATCTGTTGATTGCATCTCATCTCATGTGCTTGAATACGTAGGGATCCATCATCACGTAGCATGGGGCACATGCTAGCTTCAGTGGTCCTTCGTCATTATTTATTTGTTTTGTATGCAATAATTAGTATTTGTAACAAGTGTCAACTTAAAACTACCATCATGAATCTTCCACATTTGTTGGATTCCTCAGATGAGTCGACCTTCACTATATGAATATCAAACAAAGCTAATACAAAAAGAGTTTAAGGTATTATTTAGTATGAAGGAATGGAATAGCCCTTTTTTGTATGTGCTTTTATTATTAACTTTTTTGGACGGGGTTTAGTGATTGTGTTTTTGGTAAATCAAAAGTTATCATGTTAATTTGACAGTGAGTTACGAAAGAGAGAACTGGAGTGGTTGGTGTTGTATATAGTTTCTACTATAAATAGATAAGGATATGTATATGGTTTCTACTATAAATATTGTCCAGAAGAGTGTTTCAATAGCAACAATGGCACTTGTTTTAAAGATGTCATTCTCATTCAGTTAGTTGTTTGTATGGGGATGCTATAATTACTTATTGAAGGTTCCTTGCATAAACATCTTTTGAAAATGTTTTCTCAGTGTTTCTTTCATGGATGTAGTTTCTTGGAAATTGATCTAGGCCATTTGAAAGTGACCAATGAAGTTAGTTGGCATGGACCTGCGGAAGATCAAGCATCTGTTCATCGTGACTACTTTCTCGGATTTCCTTTTCTCCAGCTGTCTTGCCATGAATTTGGGTGAACAACCTATCCTCCCTCCTCATTTTCGTGACATAAACTAAAATGAATTTAATTCATGTTGCAGCTCCTTACATTATGATGACATTAAATTTTGATATACGTGGGTTTAGACCATCTGTTATGAAGTTCCCAAGTGCAGAAAAGTTCAGTGAAGTTGCTAAATTTAGTGGAACAAAGTTTTCTTCTTCAGAATCCATTAACTTCACTGCTGACATTTCTAAATTAGAATGAAAATGACAAGTGATTTTGTGTTGTGTTTACAGGGTTGATGAAAGCGAATAGCTTTGGAGTTAGAAGAGGAAAAGAAAGCTCAAGCTGAAAGAGATAAGATGATGCAAATGCAAGTGTTGCATTCTTCATTTCAATTGTTAGTATGAAACATATAGTAGATTAGATGAACGCAAATTTATATATTGTAAGAAATAGAATTGTATGACATTAAATTTTATGCAATGTATTGTATTTTTTATATGGTATTTTATTTCTATTATGAGACAGTAAAAGCAAATTTAATTTAAAAATTAATAAATATATAAATATATATTTTTTAAACATTTAAATTTATGATACGCAAAAATGTGTGTCATCTTCATTTATGACATGGCCTTTCTTGACAGGGGTTTTAATGATACGCATTGCGTGTCATTAACACGCGCGTCGTAAGGTTACGACAGGCGAATGCGTGTCGTCTTCCTTTATGACAGGGCCTTCCTTGATACGCATTGCGTGTCGTAAACACGTATCGTAATTGCGCGTCGTAAATGCACGTCGTCTGTAGACGACGCACAAAAGCGCGTCGTCTCTCTTTATGACAGGACCTTCCTTGACGCGCATTTGCGCGTCGTCTGAGCCTTTTACGAAGTGCAATGAGCGTCATAAAAGGCTGTTTTTCTAGTAGTGTATGAATGGATTAAGGCCTGAATGGAAGGCATTTGTATCCACAGTTAAAGCTCATGAACATTTTAAGAGCTACACTTTGGCGAAGCAGGTGGGAATTCTTAGATCCCATGAAGATGAAGTAACAAAGGAAGGGAATATTGTGTCTGGAATAGGATCATTGGCCCTGGTTGTGAAGGCTAAAAAGCTAGCAGAAGAAGATTTGGAGTCCGATCTCTCATATTGTGAGCTTACGAAAGAGGAATACGCTATGATGGTGTCAAATCCCAAAAACTTTGCTAAAAAGAATTTTGGACGCCTCAAAAACAGGAATTGACATGGGAACTACAGTTCAGACAAAGTAACGGATGAGAGTCTCAAGAACTCTCAAAAGGATGAGGTGAAGAAAGAGAAGAAGCGGATGGGAGATTTCCGCTATGACTGTAACTATGGTCATGGCAATAATCATTTGGCCAAGGATTGTATATTGAGAGGAATGAGTGAGAAGATGGATGAAGAAGACGATGAAGCCTACTATCTTTAAAATGTAGAACAGCTTAGAAAGAAAAAGAGTGTTGATAGTGCTAAGCCTGCTTTGATTGTGTAGGAGGATGATGATGAGTTTGGAGGTGTTGAAGTCTGGTAAACTGATTCGGAAGATGAGGAAGTTCGGAAGCCCACACATGGTGGATGTTTTGTAATGTAGTCTAGAGTCCCGGAGAATGAGGGGAGATGCTTGATGGTTCGCAGAGAGGATACGCCACTGATAGCAGCCAAACCTCGGAAAACTGTTTTGCTGCAAGACCTGTTTCTGAACAGGTCAGTGAATGCGAGAGAGTCTTCATTAAGGTACAATCCATACTCCAATCTCTTAATATTCCTGTCTTATGTTACGAATCTGAATCAAATGATTTAACTTATACTTTCTCTAATTTTAGCGATAGTTTAAGAAGAACTCGTCTAAACAACTCTAACCTAAGTGATCAAATCAACAGGATAACAAATAATAGTGAAGAGAGGAGAATATGGATAGAGAAGTTGGAGTTAGAGCTTAGTAGATCAAAAGATGATGTTATTTATTTAAAAATAGACAATTTAGCGCTTTTAAAACAAAGAAATATTTTCTGTTTGATTGTGAAGCGGTTATATTTTAACATTACTCAACTGCATATTGATTGTGAAATAGGTTAAAATATACACAAAATGATTTTACCCTTTCTCGAACTGAAAGCGGATGAAATCAACGCAAAGTGCTATAAGTGCGAATCCATTGTGTCCTCGGATGATGTATCCGAATCTTACAGAATTGGACATGGAAAAGTTGAAGAATATATACGGTCCAAAGAACATAAAAGCATGTTAAAACAAATGTTGGATAAAAATGATAAAGAACATATTAAATCTGATACTGTGCAAGAATTTGACTCTTTATGCACAAATTGAGTTCGGAAAACACTTTTGATGCTGAAAATGTTTCTAAATTTGACGAAATTTACATGAGTGAGATTTCCGTAGAGGATGAGATCGACTGTTCAACATTTGTACAAATTGAGCATGAACCAAAGAAAAAGTTGATTTCTGAAAACTTAATTGAATATGTTTGTGTTGTTGAAAATAAGGGTTCAAATGTTTTAGAAGCAAAAGGTACAATATTTCTGAAAGTATAAACCGTCCCTAATCAAGTTTTCATAGAAACCACATTGAACAAAAATGACACATCAGAACTAACGTCCATTGTCAATGATGATAATACTGATGGATGTGATGAATTTTTCTAGTCTTGTCCAATAAACAATTCGGACGAAACAAAAGGTCTTTCTGAAATGACCTATTGGAAAACGAAAGGAAAATACGTTTCAAAACCTCTAAATTGTGTTGAATTTCGTTATGATCAGGCAGGACCTAGTGGCACCAAGGATATGTCCTTTGAAACCTCCTCTGAGAAAACAACCACACCCATTAGAAAACAGAAACCTCGAGCTAACATTCACAAGCCAGCTGAGGAACATATTGCTAAGAAAAGACAACTAAATGCTAGATATTAGAAAATTTTTTTTAAAAAAAAAGCGATTCTGGAAATCTAAAAATTCAAATTCTGTTAACCGAGAAAGATCTGCAAATAAAAAGGAGAAATCCTCTTCAAATCCTCAACCTAAATCGTTTTCAAAGCCACAATCTTCATCTCCACATGTTTCAAAACCATTTTTTTTTCCGAAACCATCATTTGCAAAACAAACGAAACCTTTGGAAAAGACAAAACCCAATTTTTCTCAAAAAACAAATGTTTCAAAGTCTGTCAATACATCAAAAGATGTTAAGGGCAAAGGAAAAGTTGTTTCGGAACCTGAAATTTCCTTCAAGGAATCCGAAGCAAATTTGAAAGGGAGGAAAGGAAGTTTATAAAAAAGGTCGTTAGGCAACACATAGAATCTAAAGAAAGATAAATTCCTTTTAAAGAAAAGAATCCCAAAGCTAAGAGAATTGTTCTTTTCAAAATTACGAAAGGAGAGAATTCCACATAGATAAAGAGATCTTATTTGGTTGATGAAGCTATAACTTTTCATGTTGTTATGAAAACCTCATGATGACCCGAACAACTTTGGGTTCGTAATTCTCACTAAATTTTGTAGGTGATCAGTGACGAACATTATGATTCCGAATGGTATATTGACAGTGGTTGTTCGCGTCACATGAGAAATCAAAGGATATGGCATGATCAAGAATGACAAATTCTCCATTCGAAAGGTAGCATATATGGAGGGACTGAAACATAACCCGAGGAGCATTTCTCAATTGGTTTTAGGTACAGGTCTGAAAGTGTCATTCAATGATGAGGGATTAGAAATCATATAGAAGAAAACAAAGGCGGTGCTTCTGAAATACAAAAGAAAGGGTTAAATTTTTCCTTTGAATATAAATCCAATCACCGGAAAGCCTTCAATTTGCCTACTTACGAAATCATCTTCGAATGACAGTTGGCTATGGCTCCGAAAGCTATCGCATCTCAAATTCAAGGGAATCAACAAACTTGTACTTGATGATCTTTTCCGAGGACTTCATCTAAAGTTTAAGAAGGAACATCTATGTGCAGCATGCGAACTAGGAAAGCAAAGTCGGAAGAGTCATTCGACTATCATCAACACCAAAGTGATCGAGCCACTTGAAATATTACATATAGATCTTTGTGGTCAATCTGCTATCGAAAGTATTGGTGGTAACGAATACATTCTAGTTATTGTTGATGACTTTTCCAGATTTACTTGGGTTTATTTTCTTAAATAGAAATCAAATGCAACTTCTAAGCTAAAGGACTTCATCAAACAGATCGAGCTTCAATTGCAAAAGCCTGTTCGGAATGTTTGCAATGATATTGGTTTTGAATTCAAAAACGAAGTGTTTGAAGAATTCTTGACAGAAAAAGGAGTTACTCACAACTTCTCCGCTCCTTATGCTCCTCAACGGAATGGTGTTGTTGAAAGATGAAACCGGTCTCTTTGCGAAGCTGCGAGGACTATGTTATCTTTTGTGAACGTTCCACTTTACTTCTGGGCTGATGCGATCGGAACTGCCTGTTTCACTCAGAATCGCTCCCTAATCAATAAGAAATTTCTTATCACTCCTTATGAGATTCTAAATAAATGTAAACATAACGTTAAGTTCTTTCATGTTTTTGGTTATAGGTGCTTCATATTTAATTTAAAAGAACAACAAAACAAATTCGATGTAAAGGATGATGAGGGAATCTTTCTGGGGTACTCTCTTCATTCTAAGGCATATATGGTTCTGAACAAGAAATCCAAAAGGATAGAAGAAACCTATTATGTCACGTTTGACGATAACTATATGAAGAAGTATTAGAAGACTGATTGTCAAGCTGAGGAAATCTTTCCTTCAACAAATCAGATGACGATTCCTCTTTCAAATCTTTATGAGAAATTCATGAATTTGTTTAATGAGCCTAAAATCGCTATTTCTTCCGAATTAAATGCCCCAGATAATAAGGAAGATGAATTGGAGAAAATCATCGACGATGCTGCCAAAGATCTTGGAAATAAACCACATACTCCGAAGGGTTCTGATATTCCGAAGGACTCTGATACTCCACCTTTACCACAAGCTATTAATGCATCTATTTAGGGAAGGGTTATTATTCAACCTTCACATCTGATTCACATGTTCAGGGGTAGAGTTCAAATCCCGAAGTCACCAATGAAATTTGCATCCAGGAAAAAAAAATCCGATTACGAACGTAGAGCCACATGCACCATTCCAGGGGGAGAATGAGAATGAAAATAATGATTCAGATGCTCAGTCGGATTTCAAAGACGTAAATGAAGAATTGGATCCATATTGTGATCTGAATTACCCTCCTTTGGTAAAATGGACCAAAGACCATCCTAAGTCTCAAGTGATTGGAGCAGCTTCTTCTGGAGTTCTCACGAGAGCTCAACAAGAAGCGAATCAGACTGCATTATTCTCCAAACTGGAATTTTGCTTGTTTAATTTGCTCATCTCCAAACTTGATCCAAAAACAGTACAAATTGCTCTTGATCATTCCGATTGGTTGCAAGCAACGCAGGAAGAGCTCAACGAGTTTGAGCGCAATAAAGTTTGGATGCTGATTCCAACTCGGAAGGATCCATCGGTTGTTAGATTGAAATGGATATTTCGAAACAAGCTTGACAAGGAAGATAATGTGATCAGAAATACAGCACGATTAGTAGTGAAGGGATACTGGAAAGTGGAAGGTATAGATATAGACTATGAAGAAATTTTCGCACCGGTTGCAAGGCTGGAATTTGTTCGGATTTTCCTGGCCTATGCAGCACACAAAAATTTTGAAGTCTATCAAATGGATATCAAGTGCTCATTTCTGAATGGTGAATTAGAAGAAACAGTCTATGTGGAACAACCACCAGGTTTTGTGAATAAAATATCCAAATCATTGCTAGATTTTGGATAAGGTTGTGTGTGGCTTAAAAAAACCACCACATGCATGGTATGAAACCCTTACTCGTTTCTTAAAGCAATCTAAGTTTAAGCAAGACTTGGTCAACCCAACCTTCTTTCATAGGAAAGATAATGACCATATGATGATTGTCCAAATTTATGTTGATGCCATCATTTTTGGATCCACTAATCCTAAATTAATAGTTAAATTCCGAAATTGATGGATACTAAATTTGAGATGAGCTCAATGGTTCCCGTTAACTTTTTCCTTGGTGTAAATATTGGATAGAGTTTAGAGGGCATTTTCATCAACCAGGAAGCCTACACGAAGTCCTTTCTTGCGAAATTCGAAATGGTGGGAGATTCAAAGGCCAAGGTTCCCATGGCATTCAGAACGAAGCTTACACCATCACTGGACAAACAAACAGCGAATATGACTTTTTATCAACAAATGATCGGGTCTTTAATGTACCTAACAACTAGTCGTCCAGATATTATGTTTTCTTTTTGTTATTGTGCCAGGTTTTAGGCAGATCCACGAGAACCACATATGACTGCTGTAAAGAATATATTCTGATACCTAAAATGAACATCCTCTCTCGGAATATGGTACCCTTCCAACTCCGGAATCTTTGTGTAAGCGTTCTCTGATGCTGATTTTGGCGGATGCAGTCTTGATCAAAAAAGTACAACTAGAGGATGTCAGTTTCTAGATGGCAAATTTGTCAGTTGGCAATCTAAGAAGCAAACGTACGTCTCCTTTTTCAAAAAAAAAAAAATCCAAAATCACAAAATTGTTCTCTTTATTTCTGTTTTATCTTTTTTCAGAAAAACCCAAAATTACAAAATATTTCTTTATTTTGTGTGTTATTTTCCACATCTATTTTAAATACAAGTACATATTTATCATGTTGTTGCATGTTGTCCAAAGCCTATGAGACTCTATATTTGAAGCCTTACTGAATTGATAACACCAATCGTTTCTTCCCAAATAGGCTATAAATTCACAAAAGTCATTAAACTATCTTACTCTTCTCAAATGAGTTAAGAGTTTACTACTTGGTCATTCTTATATAGTGGAGGTACATTTTATCCTCATAACCACCACTTATATTTCTCCATCATTTTCGATTTCACAAATGTAACCCTCGAGACTCTCAGAAATTACCATTGAGGTTTATGGTTACACAACATCTGCATTCATGATCTTACATTCGTTATTACCACGATTTGAGTGAAACCCAAAATCCGAAACCAATTTCTGAATTGAAGGTGAATAATCAATAAGTTCTAGATATTTTCACCAATGAATTGACGAGTAAAACCATTATGGTTCATACCCTCTATGTTTGAAATCTCATTTTTTTTTTATTTTGAGTGATCTTTACGAAAAGTTCTCAACCCAAGACTTCTCTTCCTAAAAGATTCAGTTTTATTTTTATTGATATTTCTACACTATGTAGCCACTTATATAAATAGAAAGCATGCTTGTTAGTATGGTTACACGGGTTAGACAAGTACTTCTTCCAAACTTTCAGACTCATGTTGAGATTAGGAATTTGGTTGAATCTTAAGCCACCCTTTCAAGCCTAAATGAGAAGAAGCCTTTCACTATTTCTCAACAAAAAGATGATCATAATTCAACGAGATATCACACAGATGTTGGATTAGATGTCTAAGCCCATAACTATTATTGGTATGTACTCGACCCGAGAGTAGCATGGTCCATTTGGGTTGCATAGCAACAGGACAATTTGTTAGGATGAAATCTATGGTTATATATTATTTAGTAATATATTATAAGTTCTAATATATTAATATGAAATCATATGTTTCAATTAGTATTGATCAAGAATTAATTTGGAATTAATTTAGTAATCAAAAGAGACTAGTTAAATTTATGGGGACTAATTATGGTAATTAGTTATATTTATATGTGTTGGGCTTATGATCCATGTTGGACCAAGTTTATGTATGGACACATAAAGAGTTGGGCTACATGAACCACAGATCATAGAACCCATGGGTATGGATTTGGGTTATACCCATGACCCTCGAAATCCTACATATAAATACATACTCCATAGCCTAAAAACGCCCACTTGTAGTTCTTGGAGTTCCTGGAGGTGTTTTTGGGGCATGGATATTCTCTCTCAAGAGCCACCTTTGTCCTAGGTGAGTTGTAAGCCATTTGAGGCATTCATACTTTTGGTGCTAAGCTCTTAAGGCCAAATACAACAAGGTTTCAAGCTACATAAGAGGTATGTCATCCTAACTAGTATTTCACATTATTTTTGTCAACTGCATGCTAGTTATCGGCTTAATGCTTTGGAAATACCATTACACGTATAATTAGAGAAAACATAGATCCAAAGCATTAATGTTTATATGTGCACCATAGGATGTTGTAGTATACAAACACCCAACAGTGGTATCAAAGCCATGGGTTGTTTTCTATTATACTTGATGTTATTATTGGTTTTCAAAGAAAAAAATCAAATTTTCTACATTCTGTCAGCATGACTCGCCCAGTCCACTGGGTGACTCGCCGAGTTGCTTGATGATTGTCTTGGACTCGTCAAGTACATCAAAGGGCTCGATGAGTTGGCATTCCTGAATGCAGATTTTCGAGTTTTTTGGCCTGTTTTGGATTAGGATCATTACCATAAAATGTTTTTGTTCATAAAATTAGATTTTGGTGCTATGGTAATGATTATCCTCATCCAAATTAAGAATAATTTTCAAAGTTTCAAGATTTGTATTAGTTTATGTCATTAGCTAATTTATTGAGAATTGTTGATGTGAATTATCTTTACTTATGAGTTTGATCTAAATCATAGAAAATTATTTGATTATTATGTTAATTGGAATAATTGATCTTAATGGTTTTTATGACCTCCAAAACTTGTCCTCAAGTTATGGAAAATGAAGAGTTTTTTGTTTTAAAAGATTCATTTAAAGTTCATAGGTTATGGAAAATTAAAGGTCTTGTTTTAAAAGTCATCATAAAATAGTTTTATGTCTTCCATAACTTGTCCTCAAGTTATGGAACTTGAAAAGTCTTCCATAAAACCATGTTAACCTCATAAGTTATGGAAACCAAAAGTTTTTTTTGAATTGTTCAAAACTTGCCCTCAAGTTTTGGGATTTGTAAAGTTACCCCCCATGTATACTTTAATTCCAAATCAAACCCTTATAATTTTAAAAGTTTAAAATTCAACCCTTATACTATTATAATATTATAGGTTTAACAAACATATATATATATATATATATATATATATATATATATATATATATATAGAGAGAGAGAGAGAGAGAGAGAGAGAGAGTGGTAGGTTCAAATGTTTCTCATATCTATTGTGTGTTAGAATGCACCAATAAGAATTGATTAAGCATTAAATGTATATTAAATGATATCCATATTTATAATTCCTTTTTATGGAAACTAATTTAATTCGTCATTAATGTCAATAATAATATTCTTTCATAATTAATTCATATATAAAATAATAAGTGTATTCTAGGAGAACGAGAGTATATTCTATTAGAATACACCTTTATTCTTCATATTCCATACAACTTTATTGTATTTTAAGTGAGTGAATCCTGAAATAATGTTATTGTCGACATAAAAATCAGATACGAATTCATTCTGAAAGAATGTTATTGCTGACATTAATGACAAATTTAATTAATTTCAATAAAAAGAAAATTATAATTATGGATATCATTTAATATACATACAATTATGGAAACCATTTAATATCTATCATTATTAATTAAATAATAATATAAGTTTACTAAATTCCTATTGGTGCACTCTAGCACACAATAAATGTAAAAAACACTTTAACCTAGCCCTATATATATATATATATATATATATATATATATATATATATATATATATATATATATATATATATATAAGAGTAAAGTCAGTCTTACCGTTAGTGAGACTCATTCACGAAGCCGATATATAAGGTGGTATAAGGTTACTGCCTATAAAATGGTCGTTTAATGGGTGTCCATTCTCATCCACCGCTTCCTTGACTAATGGAGGGTCGTTAGCCGAACGGGTAGGATAGGACATTAATTCTCCATTCATTAAAAGTATAATGATAAATATAAAGTAACTAAACTTTGTTAAATTCCCAATCTTAGTTACTTTAGGAAAATATGAATTTCGTCCTAACCCAGAAAATTGCACTTTGCACCATGTTAAGTCGTTAATGGAGCGTGTGTGGTTAACCGACACACTAATCTGGGACTGACAATGTGTGGCAAAGGGTAGCTTGATGTTAATCATAGATCAATGGAGCGTGTGTAGTTAATCGATACATTGATTTGGTGGTTGTAACATTAAGTGTACCAAGCTAATTTGCATGGTTATTCACTCCTTGTTTCTGATCCTTGGCATCCCAGTCACAAACTTGAAGGGCACAATCGAGATTTAAATATGCCATTAAATTGTTCAATGAATCTCCAAGGATCTAGGAATTTCAATTCATTTAAAACCTAATGTTAAATTTCATTTTTCATGGTGGGAATTGGTAAATCGTCATTTACCTACCTTCAAATATTTTGCAAATTTGATTACGACATCCCTCTTCCAATTCATTAAATATTGTGTTGGGTCCTAGCCTTAATATTTCATATTGGGTGTTATATTAAGGACTTAAATCAATTTGATTGAATTTCTACCTCATAGATGTCTAGTTTAAACAACTATGGTCTTCCTTATCCGTTTGGATAAAGATTTCCTAATGAAGATGATATCCCGCATGGCGATCAAAGTGAAAGATTAACCCCTTTATCGTGCATTAATGGGACTAAAAATCATACTTCACTTTCTCCACCTCCTCCAATTATTCTCCCTAACCCACAAGTTCTTAAAAATTCAAGGTTACTCAATCCCTATTGGCAAGCAATGTCTGTATGTGCTCACATCTTGGAGATGAAGTCACACATTGACAAGGTGGGAGAGTTGGGTGTCGAAGTCTCAAAGAAGTTGGTTGCTGATTGGGTTCTTTAGTCACTCCCTGATGACAGATCATGACATGACCCTTATCGATCTTACCTATTTTCTTGTCGCTGCTGAATCAGCAATGATTTGGGAGACTGGTAAAGCAAATTTGATTGGAGGATCTACTTCCCAAACTTTCATGGGCATTGACAATGGAAACATTGGAAGTCCAGAAAAGTCTTCTCTTCCCAATGGAAAGGGATCGGCCATAGTCAACCCGTTTGACCCAATGGTAAAGAGAAAGGCTAAGTCTGAGATAGTCCCGTGTACATTCGTAAAGAGTACATATGTTTTTATTTCCAAAAGAAGGGGCATTATGGTAAAAGTCAAAATTTGGCTATGCTTCAGGTAAAGTCCGCTATCTAACTCTGTTAAGTTCCTAATTGGAGATTCTTATTACATGATGTGACTAGGTCACATTTTGATGTTTTGTAGAATCGAAAAAGGAAAGGAAGCTTAAAGAAGAGGTAAGTTGATTCTAATCGCTAGGAAATGGATTTTGATCGCATGGTTCGGTGATTAGAATTTTGAGTTGTTGTTTAAAAGTTATGATAGATTGCTTAGGACTAGATAAGAACATAGTTTTCATTTGTATTTGCATTGTAAGGATAAGGTTTTCCGTAATTTTTTAAATAAAAAAAATCTTGATTTTATTTTATTAAGTATCCTTGCAATGGTATTTGTGAAAATTGTTGTTTATATGTTTCCATTGATAGCAATATTGGAAAATAGATTTGATTCTTTCGTTTGTGGTAGTGTCACAATTTACCAAATAAGGAAATATTCTCATCACCCAAGTTTCAGTTGGATAGAAACTTGGAATCATGACACTTGTATTGTGTGATGAATGAGAATTTTCAACTTTGGGAAATTAAGACTAACTCCTTGTTCACATGTATATGTGAGTCAAGTGAAGGACTAGGGATCGGGTACGCTTGGTTGTGCACTGGTCAAGTCCACCACAAAGAACGATAAGGCTATTCATCATGATTTACTAAAGTTTAGTAAATATGATTGTGCTTACAAGTTTAAGTATAATTCTGAAACATTGGAAAAGTTTCAATGTATGGCAGCACGAATGAGAAGAATCAAATTAGACAGAAAGATAAAAGTTTCTCCAATCTGAAAAGATAGGAGAGTACTTCAGTATCATGTTTTATGATCATCTTAATGATTATGAAAAATCATATCAAAATTGATCCTCTAAGGACATCTTAGTGCATTTGTTTGATTAAGAAGAGGAATTTTGAATTGTTGAAATGGTTAAATCAAAAGATGAATCATACTTCGCTCCAAAATTGAGTTTTAGAGTAACACTCCAAGATTGATCCTTGAGTGACATAATGTTAAGAAGGTTTAAAACAGTTATCAAATGTAGAGTAAAATGTTTTCTTTCTCTTGTAAATTTAAAATTGGAAAGTTGTGATGTTTTGGATAAAACAAATACCAACTAAGACCGATTGTGTGAAATGTTCATCTTGAAAAGAATCCACACTAACTCTTGAATATTTTTTTGTCAAGTAATGTTCCTTGACAAAGTGAATCTTATATGTCAAGAGGTCAGTGGGAGTCTTAAAGATCTTGAAAAGTTTCAAGAACTAATCAAGAATAAAACCTATTGTTTATCACTAGCACACGACTTGAGGTTTGTAACCTATCGTGTTGACATATTCTTGTTTCTGTGCCCATTCTAATTAAATTTGAATATGCTTGTGAGTTCTTTGAGTTCTCAGTTGTTTTCATAACTACTTGGAAGTAGTGGTAGGCCCTTGTGCTGTCAGGTAGCAAGAAGTTAGGATTGAACAAGTTCAGTCCATATGAGTTTGGATTTGTCACTAACCTCCTCTTGTGGTTATGTTTTTGTCAAATTCACATAGATAGGAACACATACACCATAAAATCTAAGTGTCATAAGGTTTCTCTTCGATTCATGAAAATGATGGTGAGGAAACACTTTCACTAAGCAGATTTTATGGAGATAGAAATTGTGATATTCGCATTCTCAAATTCAATTATGATTACGACATCCCTTTTCATAATTCAAATTGTGAGCAATGGCAAAGGTCTAAACATTTGAGACTATGATTATGACATCCTTTTTCATAGTTCTAAAATTGTTTAGACATACATTTGAGCTATCTAAGGAAAGGTGTATGATTTTGGGAAGCTTAAATAAAGTCTTATCGAAGTATCTCGTATTAGAAACCTGAACCTTGGTAATGAATGTCAATAAAGTATTGATTTCTAGAAGTCCACTGATTTTTGGATACATGTCAAAGCTAGTGGGAGCATAAGTGTTATGCTGATAAGAGTATAATTATCATGTTAGTGGGAGCATGATTATTATGTTAAGTGTTGCAAGTTAGCAATGTTAATTATAGAAAATAAAAGTTTCAATTTGCAGAGTTGTAGGGTTTGAAAAGTTGTTTTTCTATAATTAAGGGAGAGGAAATTATACTTCATTCAAATTCTAAAAGCTTAAATTGAGATTTTAATCAAATTTAGTCAAGTATATATATGAATGTTATGTTGGAATGGTTCAACATAAGAAAACTCTATATATGAAAATATTATTTTCCTTCTAAAATTCAATTATGATTACGACATCCCTTTTAATAATTCGAATTATGAGAACATGGCAAATAGGTATAGAAACATTATAGCAAAAGACAGGTCTAGTATCATGTCTTTATGTGAGACATCATGAATCATGTCCCATATGCTTCAGATATAGGATCAATTATATGTGTTGTAATATTCATCCTTTCTAAATTTTCCAAATGCCAAGGGCATTAATAGGGAAAAGGAATAGAACCGGATATGACTAAAATGATTAAGCAATTGTCGAGGACAATCTAAGGTTTACCAAAGATTGGTTGCTCATGGACAATTCGAAGTATGGTGTAAATTTTTTGTAGGACCATATTGACATATTCTGAAAAGAGGCAACTCTTGTTCAAAAGTAATAGTCAAAATGGGAATATGAAATGTTTCCGTAGGTGGAAGTTATTAAATCTGTGTAAGATTAGAAAACTTAATGCAAGAAGGATGTTCTAAGGAATGTACTTTGAATGTAAGACTTCGTTTCCATGGAATTGCTCTCCATTGGAATACTTTGTAATGTATGTTGCCAAGTCTTTGTGACTTTTGTGCATAGTCATTACAAGAGGATCATTGCATATAAGTTTGGAATTTAACAGATTGGTAAAGAATCTTGTATTCTTACATTTTTCATAAGGATTTGGAATTGTGAAATGAGCATCATTGAAATGTTTTCAATTGATCTATTCGACAAAGAAAGGACCATAGGTAAACATAGTGTGCATGCTTGTAGCATGGGACAACTATTATTTTAGTTCAAGTATTAATTTGATTATTTGAAACATTATAAAATGAATAACGAGTAATCAATGTGACTCAAAAGTTATGGGGCCATATAGGATTAGTATTATTCTTTTGTTTGACTTTGCATGTTTTGACTTCATGAATAACTAGGTTATTCAAACCGTCCACAGTCAATCATACTTTGGAAGTAGGTATTGAGGCAAGACTATCATGAATGAGTCTATAGTATGTCTAGGTGTTTTAGACATAGTTGTAGTATTCATGAGTGCTCCTGGAATAAGATTCGAGTATTGGATTCAACCCATGCTCATTTAAATCACTTCATGGATTTTATCACGAGTGATCATGAGATGATAATATCTTATATTATTCAAACGGAGACGTGTGAGTTTTAGTTGCAAGTCGGTTGCACATTGACATATGTAAACGCACCAGTAACTTGGATGTTATAAAACATATCGTTGTGTGTAATTTGATGAGTGAGTATAAACGAGCATTTGGGCCGAAGTTTATCCGTTCCTTTTATCCGAAGTTTATCCCCTCGATGATTTAGTGATGACAACCCTAAGTGCTCGGTCTGGCCTGGACCGAGTTGATTTGTTCAATTAGTCAGTCGTCATAAATCAGATATCGCAAAACAGCATATGGACATATAGAATGATTATAATCCATGTCTCAGTCCATATGATATCTAAAATGGAGGAATATATGATCCCTGATCTAATGGACATGTCATTGACTAGGTCAGAGTTCGACAGCGACTTTAAGAGCTACGATTGATAATCGGGTTTTGGAGTCTTACTTGCAGTAATAGTTTTAGATTTATCCAAGTGGGAGACTGTTGGATTAGATGTCTAAGCCCATAAGTATTATTGGTATGTACTCGACCCAAGAGTAGCATGGTCCATTTGGGTTGCATAACACCAGGAGAATTTGTTAGGATGGACTCTTGAGAAAAGGTTATATATGATTTATTAATATATTATAAGTTCTAATATATTAATATGAAATCATATGTTTTAATTAGTATTGATCAAGAATTAATTTGGAATTAATTTAGTGATCAAAATAGACTAATTAAATCTATGGGGAATAATTATGGTAATTAGTTATATTTATATGTGTTGGGCTTATGATCCACGTTGGACCAAGTTCATGTATGGAAACCTAAAGAGTTAGGCCACATGAACCATGGATCATAAAACCCATGGATATGGATTTGGGTTATACCCATGACCCATGAAATCCTACATATAAATACATACTCCATAGCCTAAAAACACCCACTTTTAGTTCTTGGAGGTGTTTTTGGTGCATGGAGATTCTCTCTCAAAAGCCACCTTTGTCCTAGGTGATTACTGAGCCATTTGCGGCATTCATACATTTGGTGCTAAGCTCTTAAGGTCAAATACAACAAGGTTTCAAGCTACATAAGAGGTATGTCATCTTAACTAGTATTTCATATTATTTATGTCAATTGCATGCTAGTTATAGGCTTAATGCTTTGGAAATACCATTACATGTATAATTAGAGAAAACATAGATCCAAGGAATTTAGGGTTGTATGTGCACCATAGGATGTTGTAGAATACAAAACCCAACAACAGACACTTCTGAGTCTCTCTTGACTCCGAAGGAAGATATTGTTGCTCGGGATCCACCTGTTTTTATGTCGATTTCTAATGGACATCAAAGATTCCTAGATATCATTTGTTTTATTTCTTTGTCTTTAGCACACTCTTGCACAAATATCCTTGTGATCTTTTCAAAAGATTGGTTTCTAATTCCGAACGGTTACTTTCAATTCCGAGAACAGGTTATGGAGATTGATGCTGAATTACAAATGATCAGAATTGAAACAACGGTTTTATAGGGATAAGGTTTCAATCTCTCTCCAGTGAAAATCCCTCTTTCTCTCTACACTGTTCATCATCTTTTCCAAATGTTTCCATGGCGGCTTCCTTTGAAACTCCTTCTGTTGCTGAACAAACCACTTCATCCGTCATGATGAACATCAAACCAAACCAAAACCTCACTTTGGATCTCGATTCCTCCAAGTATGCTAACTCTCTCAAACTAATGATCGAGTGCCTATGTTACTCTCCTTTGGCTCAAGCCTGAACAATGGCTGAGAATGTACCATTGGTTCATCTGTCAAGGTGTTCTCCACTGCAAGTTTCCAACAGAGTGACACTATGATTACTTTTGAGGTTGATTCCAACAAAACCTCCATCTCCCACACCCGATTTAGTAGGATGATAGGGTTTTCTTCATCAGAAGGTCTTGTCGATCCTGAATCGATTTCTTCGTCTTCTATACTCGAGATGTTCTATCAAATGTGGTATCTTGGTAATATATCTGTCCTGTCGAAGTACTCAAAGCCCAATCTTCCTTCTATATGGAATGGGCTTTTCACTTTGTTATTTAATAGCTTCTTCGAATGTGTAACTGGTTCAGACAATGCCAACAAGCTCTTTTGCACCATCATTTATGGTTTGTACTCTGGCATTAACCTTTATTACGGTTCTATCCTTTGGACTTAACTGGTTCAAAGCACCCTCTCAACTTCAAGGCACTAAGATATTTCATGCACTCGCTTCTGGTCCATCATCGTTAAGCGTGCAATTGTTCGCCTTTAGATACAGGTAATAGATAACTTTGTTATTGTTGTGATTCCAATATTCCATACTTCCAACTTTATCATGTCTGATCCTACCAATTTCGAATTTGTTGGATCTATTACGGAATCCATGCTCATCAGTGTTCCGCAGACAATGTGCTTATCAATGAGTATTGGAAAAAGCCTGCCTCTGGGCCTCATCATATGCCTAAAAATTTGCGAAAGGTATTTGAGGAGGGTAATAAGCCCAAAAAGGGAGAAAAGCAAAAAGGGAGAGCTGGACCTTCCGAACCAACTCAAACTCCAAGAAAGAAGATTAAGAAGGTTACTCACAAACCAAGATCTCCTTCTCTTGTCGCTCAAGAGGATTCGGATTCTAATACTGTTTCGCGGATTAACCAAAGATGCTGCGGAAACTTCGCAACCTTTGGTCTCTGAACCAATTCCAACTCAGTCCACTACGAAGGTATCTTCTCCAATTTCAACTTCCGTTCCATTGATATATGATTTCTTTCATGTTCCCTCTCATCCAACTTCTCCAACCCCTACCTATACACCAATTAATATTGCTCCTTTCCCGAGTGTATCTGTTGGGGTTTCGCAACCACAAATCTCTGTTGCACAAACCACTCCACTTTAGACCGATTCCATTACAACAACCACCACCGCCACCACAAATTCACCTCAAGTGACTATCAACGTATTGGATATGGGGGCAGGTGCTTTCAGTGTTACAGTTGCACCTAAAGCCTCTTTAATATTTCCATTAAGGGATGACGATCTAGATCTTATTTTTGGTGATTCTCAAGAAGATTTTCAGGATTTCAATTATAGCCCATTCACTGTTCATCAGACTAGTGATGACGACGAAGCACCCATCACGAAAGGGAAATTTAAGACTCTTAATGAAAAGTTGGATACTCTGCTCGAGTCTTCAAAATCTTCTTCCAAAAGAGAGCATTCCTTTGAGGTTCACAAAACCTCGTTGCATCTTCAAAAACAGTTCAAAATTCCAACCAAACTGTTCGGGAAACGACTGAAAAAGTCGAAAAACTAATTTTTGATGTTACAAAGTTTATGGAAGAATTACGAACCTCTTCGGATCGCAATACTGAAGCTGCAAATGAAGCTATTGTAGGTCTCGTAACCACTTGTCAAGTTGAAAAGGAAGCTCTATCTAAGGTTCATTCAGAACTCAGTGTGGATAATGCCGAGATGAGTGCATTCATAATGTACAAGATTGAGAAGCTACAAGAGGATCTTGCCACTGAAAACGCCATCATGGATAAACTGGATCAGAAAACTAAAAAAGTTAAGGTTCTCTCTATGAAGTTGATCTCTACAACCATACATTTGGATTCCCTCGAATCTGAGAGGGCTGTCTTCCGAAGCTGCATTACTGACGTCAATGAGTATCTGCAAAGATTGCTGGAAACTCGTCATTCGATTCTCACCATTTCAGTCAGACAACACCTTTCCGAAAAGCTCAAGCGCGTGTTCAGACTGCTTAATCAAATACAAGGTGTTTCGGGAAGCAGTGCTATTCCGAAACAAGGGGGAGAGCAGGTTACTCAAGAAAAACTTTAGAAGGATCCACCCCAACCGAAACCGAAGCAAAAATCTGATGAGCAAGACGAAAAAAACCAAAAGTTGACCAATAGGGTAATGAAGCTTCTGGGTCAAAAGGAAAAGTGAATATCATTGATGATGATGAATATGAAGAAAATTTATCCAAAGGGTCAAAGCTCAAAAGAAAGAAACGGGACAAAGCACTTGATGAGATTAAGCTTGTTAATCAAGAAGTTGAAGCTCGTGAAAAAGTAGCTCGTAATGAGTAGGTCACTCTTGCAACTCAGAAGACTCTCTTCCCTCCTTGGTCGATGGAAATGATTCTGAATGAAGGTGTTAAAAATCCGAGCACTCACTGGTTGGAGCCAGTTATCTCATTCGATTTGGGGAATACATTGAAATCTCAACTTGATTTGCCAATCACTTCAAAGGCATTCGTGTTCAGAAGTTTTGAAAAGATTGAGAAAGCTCCAACTTCGGATACTGATGTCTATTACATGGTTTTCTCCTTTTATCTCAAGTATGGAAGGCCACAATACCAGACATGGAGTTCAAAGAAGATGGCTTTAGTAATGGTTTTTGGACCTGTTGAGACCGAAGAATTCATTAACATTCGGTTCAAAGTAGTCCGAGGAGCAAGAAATTTTGTATTTGAATTTACACATGCTGACTTGTCTTGCCTAAATCCATATGATTAGATTTACTTGTTTTCACTTTTATCTAAGGATGAAAAAAAATATGAACCGATGTTGGCTCATCTAAAGAGAATGCTAGTCTGCTACATTCAAGAGTTTGGCAAAATGGATGTGGAGATAGCAACGGTTTTGAGAAAGAAGTCGGTTTTGAAATCTGAAAATGAATCGAAGGATCTTGACAAGATGAAGTTGGGAAGAATCCGAAAGGATAACTGGAGTGTGGTGTTTCAAAAACGAGAAGGTGAAAGAGTTCAGAAGTGTTCGTTCTTTTGGTTAGCCAAGCATTTGTATTCAACTTCGTGTCTAAACTATATCTTGGAGATAACCGAAGCATGTAAAGCGGATGAAGATTCGGTTAAGAAATGCTTCTCGGATATGTTGATGTGGTACATTATTGTCCAGAACACTCTTCTTGGACTAATTCCGAAACTGTTTAAAGTTTAGAAACATCAACAACAATGTAGGATCTCCACTCCTTATTTGATACAAAGGGGGAGATTGTTGGGTTAGTTAATGTGTTGTGTCAAATTTACTATGTATGTATTTAGCCTTTATTAAACGGATTGGGCATGTCCATCCGAATTTATGTTGCTAGGGTTAGGCTATAAATATTGCATGCATGTATTGTATTAGGGCTAGTCGTTTATGTGATTCCCTGCATTGTCTTTATAGAAAAGTTCGAGTTGAACTCTTCTAAGGCATTGATTAATAATCATTCAGCACAACTTTGATCATTGTTCTTGTTATTTGATTCGCTTTACTGTTATTGAATCTAACGATCTATTATTTATTGTTTCATCAGGTATTGAAATCCCTATGTACTCATTAGGTTTCCCAACCTGACCCACTGAGTATATTGTATCACAGGTGGCCATATGAAAGATACATTCTGCTGAGAGATTCAAGAAGTATTAGGCCACTAGTTTACTTACTGTAAGGTTTGTCATATTTTGTTATGCTTATGTTTCTATATTGACATCCCAATGTTTTAAAATAAATAAAATACATTTTTTGAAAATGTTTTGATAAAACATTTATCATATTTTTGGGAACAAATTCCGCAAACTTATTCTTCAAAAAGGACACTCTAATATTTAAATATGCATAAACAAATCGGTTTTTTCTGGCTGTGAAAATGAGGATGTCACAGTTAGTGTTATCAAGGAGCCACTACCAACTTTTGTCACATATCTCCAATGTTAGTTAAATAGGAGAGCCACCACCATATGCCACACAAGGGGTAGCTAGCCCACATGTGAGCATGGAGATTATCTAGAAATTTATTCATCATGACTAACATGACTAACTGTCAATATTGGGTACCCAGGATCTCAAAGTCACAACCCATCCTAGTATGAAATACACAAGTAGGATGTTAACTTTCCAAAAACATAAGCGTTTAGCTTTTATAATAAAATAATTTTCTATAAATGACATTTCATGAATGCAACAATACATACAATAAGCAATATGATTTAAGGATAACATAACAAAAATACAAAGTAAGGTAGGGGATGTGTGTTCCCAGTAACTCACATAAACTTCTTCCTAAAGAAACACTTCATTATCATAGAATGTTCCTTAAAGAACCGCCTTCACTCATCCTTATATGATATAAAACAAATTTCTAGAAATGAACAAAATACACATAGGGTCAATAAAACTTCGAACCTCTTAAAACGTTCATTTTTAACCTAATTAGGAGTTATGGAAGTGCAATCGGGTCAAACAGAAAAGCCAAACTCTGGAATTGATAAAATTCACAACGGAAAACTAGAAAATACATCACGTTCTTCAAGGAAAATGGGTCATGTTCTCCTATATGTCACGTTCTCTTCTAGAATTTTTGCGTTCTACATAGCAGATTCCTATATATCAGTGTTTTCTCAATTGACAATTCTACTTTGCATATCTTTTCGAGGTGTTTTCCAATTCATTTTTTACAACCTGTATGGGTTCAAACACATGTTTAGAAGATATTTTATCATATAAACACCATCAATTAACCAATTAAGTGCTCACTGGTAACTTAGATTCCATGTGTCTCTTAAACTCTAAATAAAGGGCTTAATAACTTAATTTTGTAATAGAACCTCCTAATAGAAAAATGATCAATTCCAATGTCATTCAATATTAAAATGAGTGCTTTGAAATTCATAAGCCATGCTATATATCATTCTAAAGGCATCTAGCCTCTTTAATATAACTTGGAATTACCAACTCCTATTTATAGTCTCCTAAATTGCCCTGATGGTCAAAAAATCCTTAGGATCACTTAAATATCAAGTAAACCTTCATGTTTTTCATCCAAATCATTCCTAATGTATTAATTCATGAATTATAATATCATTTACACCACTAGATGTTCAATTTTGCATATTAATTTCATATTTCAATAATGAAATCATCAAATTATCATCTAGTTATGATTCTCTCAGTCTAATGAGTTTTTGCATCCATGATGAATTTATTGCAAAAAAGTACATCTGTTATTATATAAACATTTAGAGAATATCTTAACAACTTCATGATCATGATTCTATATATTCTAGAGTTCATGGCTAAATTTTTACCCAAACATCAAATTCATCAAGTGAATAATAAGATTAAGCCTAAAACCATATAAACCACTCAGGGAATGCTAGAAAACAAAACCCTAACCAAAAGTTTGATCTAAAATATAAATTGGGTTTCCAACCCATCATAAACTCCAGTTTGAAGTCAGTTGTAGAGAAATTATACCTCAAACAATCTAAAGTCTTGTTGTTAACTTCCATCTCTTTCTAATTTCCAAACCCAAGCTTGAGATCTTCTAAATTGATGTAAATTTTTCCTTTTCCCACCTTCACATCTTCAATATTAGTTATGAGAGGTTTAGAGAAGAGTTCATCTTATTTAGCATATTTTTCACATCAAATCCTTCTAATTTCCAAGTTGAGCCCCAGAAACCCCATGCATAATCTAGAAACTTATAACTTTGGGAATTGTCACGATTGATCCTTACATATACATTTTATGAATTTTATTATCCAATTGCATTTCAGCAGGTCAACACTTGGCAAACACAATTTTATCCTTTTGAAACTTTTAACCTTTAAACCCCAAAGTATTTTCACTTAACCACAAAGTGACTTGATAATTCCCATATACGATATATTTATATATTATTTCCATTTAAGTATTTTTATGAAAAATTTATAATCCGCAGTTAGTGGACTTGAGTCAACCCAAGTTTCATCACTTTGACAGTTTTGGTTTGAAATGTCTTATTTCTTCTCACCATGATTTATATGCACATTTTCAACTCATTACCTCCCTTTAAATATTTTAAGTGTTATTTTATCACACTTTAGCTCTTTAATTTTAGTTTCACAATCAGATTTACAATTTGATAACTTTCCCTAATTTGTCCTCATTAGCCCTTTGTAATTAAAATATTTAATTCCAAATATCTTGAACTTTAAACTCCTACAACTATAATTTTATTAACACATTTCTATAGATTTTATATTTGTTTAACCACAATTTATTTACTCTAAAATTTTTAAATATAAATTTTAAACTTTATTTCCAAAAGTTCTAACCCCCAAAACCTGATATTACAATATTAGACTTATGTTTGTGATATTTTTTGTTGTAGTTTGGGTTTTATGATAATTTCACGCTACTTGTATGTCGTTTAATATTTTCCATGTAACTTGTAATTTTTTATATGCATTTTTAAAGTATAATAGAAATTGTTAGGAAAATTGTATTAGCATGTACACTATAATTTTGAAGAACCAAGGCAACCAAATAGGAGCCATGGATATTCAAGTATTGGTGTGATATCTCTCCGATTGTAACCAATGTGATGCCAATTTTAATATGAATCGACATGCCACTTTCTGGTTGTTTTGTCCCTAAAATGAACATGTTTTTTGTTGGGAATATTAGGGTTTGCGGTGGAGATCTGGATACCAGCTTGGATTGTGATATCACTTTCCAAACTGATATTTCTATCCTATGCCTGGGTTACAAAAAATTCAGCCTAGGATAATCCAAGCGGACACTTACGTTTCTAGGCACAGAAAACGTAAGCTATTATGCTAAATGGTTCTGTGAATGTGTGATGAAAAACGAGAGCTAAAAAGAACGTAACCCACTTCTGGAAAAGAAGAGTCGTTTATATACTAAACACGATTAGGGTTTCATTAGGCTTGGGTCGTCATTAGTTGCATTGGAAGCCAATAATATTAATCCGGATTAGGGTTACCAAAACTAACGAGTTTCGTTAGTTTTACCATAATCACCATCAAGAATTTGAGTTTTTCCATTAAGTTCCCACATGCAAAATACGGTGAGGTTTTTGGGCGCAGCCCCTTGGACCCCAGCCAGGGGCTCTGCCCCTTGGTCCCCGCTAGGGGCGCTGCCCCTACACCCCGCCAAAGGGGCGCTACCCCCGGACCCCTGACTAGTCGTCGAACCGACTTCTGACTCGATCTTATACATGCGTGCTCTCCACACAACCCCGTACATGTACTAGAGTACAAATCATGAATCCCCTTAGCTGACATGTTAGTTCCAGTTACTTAAAATGACATGGTGACACTAAAATCACCAACATATTTCTAGGTGTTGGATCATCGAGAAAACGTATATGAATGAGGTAATTGTTATTGTTATTTTCATGTGTGATTATGTTTTTATTTGATGGGTTGTTTATGATTTGAATGCTAGAAAATAATTAAATTAAAATTAAAACACAAAAATTGTTAAAAGGTTAAGAAACAAAATTTTCAAATTTAAATAGAAAAAATATAAACTTGTTTTCATAAATTAGTTCTAAAAGTTGTTTAAAAATACTCTTTAGCCAAAACTAAAAGTTAAAATGTTTTATCTAGCAAACAAAAACCCATATACAGAATGTGACTCTGGTGCTATCCATCTTGAAACATGCAACTGGACTAATAGTCTATCAGCACAGAAACACGCATTATTCAAACACGTTGTTAGGATTTAAGGAGAATCATGTGTTGTTCATGATGCTCGAGAGTCTTGGGTTGGATATCACATATTATTTTTATAGATGATTTACTATTTGAACTTTTGATCCATGACAAACTTGTCACAAGAAAAGATAATCGTGGAAAGTGATAAAGTGGTTACCTATATAAATAATTTATTTTTACAATTACGGTAAACCTCTTCGTAACTAGAAGTATAATATGTATCTTAGCCTTGTTAAAATAATTTTGTTTTGGGTAATTATTTTTAAGATAATAATAAAATCACGAACTAAAAAATTACTCTACCTTTATAAATGTTCTCAAATGGAAAATCTTTTGTAACAAATTTTCACTACGAGGTCTCCTAAAAAAGAATATGCTTAACAGTATAACATATGTTCATTAGTTTTGAAACTTGAAACTTGTGCCCAAGTTTGCAAAGAACATTCATACATACCATTGAGGAAACTGTTACCAAGGATCCTCTAGATAGATCTACTAGTCTGTCAGAGAATACTATGAAAGACATAACAATGACTTCAATGAGGTAGCCTACATTATGTTAGTCGCCATGATTCCTAAACTCCAAAATTGCTTGGAAAATCTTGGTGTGTATGACATAATCAACTAGGTTAAAGACATGTTCCAATAAGAGCTAGGCAATCACGATTTTAAATTGTGAAAGCCCTAATGGGATGCAAGTTGTAGAACTAAGGTATAGTCTCTTGAAAATGAAGGTGTATATTGACTAGTTGTGGAGGTGAGGCTTTTATATCATTTGGGAGCTAGCCACTAATTTTATCCTCAACTAAATGACTAGTTCATATTAATAGTTCATGTTGAAATACAACATGAAATCATGGAGATGTATATTTTAGGATTACATGGCATGCTGAAGACAACAAAAGTCTAACACAACAGAATCCAAACCATTCAACATTGTTACTCTTGAAGGAAGCATCAAGAGGAATAGGTCAACCCCTCTTAAGGGTAGGGTTAATTTAAGACACCTCAACATAAGAATCCTAAAAAGATATTTTGCTTTCAATAAATGTGAACTATACATGGGAGGTATAGCTTTTCAAAATATCTAAAGAAGTTATACACACTCAAGGCCAAGGAATCTGGTAGTTCAAGTATATTTATAACCCCAAAGCAATTTTACTTCAAACTGTAGGTGTTAAGTTGTAAAAGTCGAATAGTGTCTTGTAATGATTCGCATTTTGTATGTATTTTACTAAGTCAATTTTAAATGCGAAGTGTAGCATGCGAAGTTTCAGTGTATTAGACTTAGTATACTTTTTGTAAGTTCCCTATAAATAGGGACTTAGGCTTGAAGTAGAGAAAGACATCGAAACACAAAAACTCTCTTCAGCTTATTCTATAATCAGTCTTAATAAAACGAGATCTGATTAATATTTACTTTGTGTGTTCTTTATCTTTCATCATTCAAATCTATTGTTTTACATCTTAATTCTCGATAACAATTCACAACAATTGGTATCAGAGCAGGATTCAAACTGCTTAGATCTGATTTTCGTATAAGAATCAATTGCTTTTTGAGTTACAAATTTTACTCAAAATTTTCCGCGCAATTTTGGTTTTGAAAATCACTTTTGATCTTCAGATTTGAATTGATTCTGCATTTGAATTGTTAAGTCGAGTATTCGATTAGCGATTTTTGATCAATTCACTTGATCGATTTCTTAAATTCATCAAATTCTCAAGTTTTCTGAAATTTTTGTTTGTTCATCAATGGCGAACTTCAACATGAACACGATGACTTCTTTCTCTCATTTGCTTGGTTGTTCAACCAAAATTCCGATGTTGATTCCAGAATACTATGACCAGTGGGCTGATAGAATGGAAGATTACTTAAATGGAATTGATGAAGAACTTTGGAATTGTATCGATGGAACAGTTCAAGCTCCTGCAAATGTTCAACAAATTGGTTCATCCACTGGATCTCCTGATGTTGAAGATCAACGAAAACGTCTGAAGGATAACGAAAAGAGATGCATGAGGGAACTAAGAGGTGCTCTTCCTCCTGTTGTTTACAATTACATACGTAGTTGTAAAACAGCAAAAGACATCTGGAATACTCTAAAAGAGAAGTATCAAGGTAGCGAAAAGACGAAGATCAATTCTGTGAAGCAATGTCTGATTGAACTGAAGGAATTCAGACAGAAGGATGCAGAAACTCTCGAAAGTTACTATGATCGTCTGAATGAGCTTGTGTTTCGCTGCAATAGGTACGGTATCACTAGATCTATCATGGAATTCAATTTAACTTTCATAATGGGACTTCGCAAGGAGTGGCGAAGTGTGAGCATGATGATTAAGAATCAACAAAGTTTTGATTCAACCAAATTGAATGATCTTTACAATCAACTGAAAACACATGAATCTGAGGTCTCAGAAATGTATGAAGAATCAAAACTCGTTATTGGTGGTCCTTTGGCTCTAGTTTCAAAGGTATCTGAAAATGATGAAAAAGATGGATCAGATGATGAAGGATTTTTTATGAATTCCGATGATGAAGCTGTGGCATTCTATTCAAACAACAGAGTTAAAAAGTTTTTCAAAAAGCCTTTTAATCCAAAAGGGAAGATGAATGATGCGAAGAATGTTACCACAAGGACTGGAGGGGATAAGAGGAAGAAGATGGAGAAAATTGAGGAAAAACCGAAAAATGCGAATGAAGAGAAAAAGTTGAAAGGTGATTCAGGAATCTATTGTCATTATTGCAATGGTGCGAACCACTTCGCAGCTGACTGCATGTTGCGAAAGAGAGAAGAGAAGAAAGAAAAAGTCAAAGATGAGGCATACTATTCTGAGAAGATTGAAGAGTTACGTGCAAAGACCAAAGGAGTGTCATTGGTTGCAAAAGGAGAAATTACTGAAGAAGAGAGTGGAACTTATCAGATCTGGTCTTCAGGATCTGATGATGAAGAAATGAGGCATCCCACACATGGAGCAATGTTCGCAAGCTTTGAGGAATGCGAAGGGAACATTTCAGGGAAATGCTTTGTGTCAAAATCCACTGACAAATCACCCATGACAACCAAGGTACGTACAATTCTTGAATCTTTTAATATTCCTTTATCTGCTTATGATGCTGAAATTGTTTCATTTGATGATACTGTGGCTTATTTTGATTCTGTTATTGTGTCTGCTAGTAATGAAGCTAAGAAATTAAATGTGCAACTTAGTGAGACATGAAGAGAGTTAGAAATAAAGAAGAACAGAGTTGAAAAATTAGAATTGCAAGTCAAAAATATAGACTGTGATAGGAATAATCTTACTAATGATGTTAGGTTATTACTAGCACAGAGAAACATCTATTGTAATTCTGCAAAACGCTTGTATGCAAAATTAACAGCTTTACATCACTCTTCTGAAATTAGCAAAGAACAACATAGAAAACTTTTACCTTTTCTTGAGTATGAACGTGAAAAAGTTGATGTTGTTTCTTATGATTGCGAAAGCACAATTGCTCAATTTGACAAAATACCTGATGATAGATATGCATATGGTATTGTTAAAATTGATGAATTTCTGAATGCTGATGAATTGGTTAAAATTGTCAATGAAAGTTTGACAAAGAGTGAACAAGTGAAAATCATAAAGAAAACTGAAAATTCAAAGCTTGTCTCACAATTGAATTATGCTAATATTGATGAAAATTTTGATAATGTGAGTGAAATCAGTGAGATAGAAGAGGAAGAAGAGATTGATTGTTCTCAATTGTCAATCATTAATATCACATCTAAGATCAAAGGTAAAGAAATAATAATTGATTCAATAGTAGAGGATGAAATTGATAAACCTTCAACTTCGCAACATTGTATGTTTGATAATGTGGAAGTTGAAAGCTGGAAATCTGATGAAACAGATGTAAATAAAGAAGAATCGAAAGTTTCAACTGAAACACCTCAAAGGATTGTTGTTGATCAAGTGTTTGAAGATACAAAAGAATTTGATAAAATTTTAAATGATAAAGGCGCACATTATTTGGGAACCAACACTGTGGTATATCCAAATTTTGTATGTACTGATAACAAAATTTTCCCAAATCAATTTTTTGTCACTACTGGAAATGCTGAGAAAGTTCATCCTGATTTTAATAAAATGATTGAAAAAGATAATCAAAAGTCCACAACTGAAGGTTTTTTCGCAAATCAAAGCACAGAAGAAAACAATTTAACCAAAAATCCTTATGTGTTTCAAAAACAAAAATCAACGCAAAAATGGGTGGTTAAAGGTGAAAACTCAAACAAAGTTTTTGAAAAAGATGAAAAATCAAAGGTTGAAGTGAAATTAAATTCTCATGAATTCAAATTGATGGTTGGAAATTTTTCAACAGAACATAATGTTTCAAAAAGAAAAGCTAGAAAAGCAATATTCTGGCAAGTTGTGTCTAATGAAAAATCAAAAGATGAAAAAGAGCAAATTTCAAAAACATCATCAAGTTTTCATAAACAAATCAACTCTGTTGACAAGGTTTCATATGTTCGCAAATATGACAACAAATGAAAATTTGAGAATTCGCAAAAATTTGCAAATAATCAAAAGTTTCACAATGTTGGCAAATTCACGAATATTTCATCAAGTTTGAAGAACTCAACTCAAATTAAAAAGAAATTTTCACCAAAACAACCAAATTTTCCAAATCCTTCAATATCAAAACTAAACAAAGTTTCATATACAAAAGGAAAATCTGATGTTAGAACGTTCAATCATTGGTTTGAAGGAAAATGACGGAAATATCAAAATGGAAAATTTTCAGAAGAACAAATCAAAAGTGCATTTGAGAAGTATACAAATAATTCTTCAACTAAGAGTACATCATCTAATAATTCGCAAATTCCAGTTCAAAAATGGAAACCAGTTATCAAAAATGCGAATGTTGTGAAGGATAAGATTACAATTAATGGAAATCCAAAGTTATTGAATGATTATATTTCAAAATCTAGAAATAATGATGCTGATATTATTGATTTAGTTACAAACAAAGTGAAAACATGGTTCTTAAATTCCAAAAATTTGTTTCATTCTACTAATGATGGACCCAAAAAGTCTTGGGTTCCTAAATTTTTTCAATAAATGCAGGTGATATGTGACGAGCAATATGACATGAAATGGTACATTGATAGTGGTTGCTCTCGTCACATGACTGGAAGGAAAGAAAATTTGCGAGATTACAGAAGCTTGGAAAATGCTGGAGTTGTCAAATTTGGAAATAATCACAAGTGTCAAGTGAAAGGATATGGGAAAGTCACAAATGGAAACTTCACAGTCAACAGAGTGGCATATGTTGAAGGACTTCAACATAATTTGATAAGTGTATCACAACTTGTTGTGGGTACTGGAAATCAAGTTGTATTTAATGAAGAAGGTAGTATCATTTCAAATGTCAAGAAAAATGAAATACTCCACAAATCAAAAAGATATGGTGATATGTTTATACTGGACATCAAACCGATTGTGGGAAAACCAGCTGTGTGTTTACTATCAAAAGCATCAAACGATCTAAGTTGGCTTTGGCATAGAAGATTGTCACACTTGAACTTTCGAAATATAAATAAACTAGTAACTGAAGATTTAGTTCAAGGATTGCCAGTACTGAAATTTGATAATGATACTTTGTGTGCAGCTTGCGAAAAAGGAAAACAACATCGGAAGGGTCATCCAATTGTGATAGATTCAAAAATAGTAGAGCCATTAGAACTTCTTCACATTGATCTATGTGGACCATCAACTGTTGCAACAATAAACAAAAAGCGGTATATTTTAGTTGTTGTAGATGATTTCTCTAGATTCACGGGGGTGTTTTTTCTCAGGTTGAAATCTGAAGTTGCTCAGACGATGGTTGATTTTATCAAAAAGATTGAAGTTAGTCTGAAGAAGAATGTGCGAAAAATTAAAGTGATAATGGTTCTGAGTTTAAAAATCAAACTCTTGACAGTTTTCTCACAAGCAAAGGCATTTCGCATAATTTCTCATCACCATATACACCACAACAAAATGGTGTAGTTGAAAGAAGAAATCGATCTCTATGCGAAGCTGCCAGAACAATGTTGACATATGCGAATCTACCTCAATATCTTTGGGCAGAAGCTGTGTCCACAGCATGTTTTACTCAAAATCGATCATTCATTCATCGAAGATTTAATGTTACTCCATATGAAATAATCAATAATCGGAAACCTAATGTAAAATTATTTCATGTTTTTGGTTGCAGGTGCTTTATCATGAATCTAAAAGATAATTTGTCCAAGTTTCAAGCTAAAGCTGATGAAGGCATCTTTTTAGGATATTCACATAATTCAGATGCATACAGAGTGCTAAACAAACGAACAAGAAAAATTGAAGAAACGTTCAATTTAACATTTGATGATTACTATCTTAAACAGATTGATAGTAAATTTGAAAATAAATCAATACTTGTAGATTCACATAATCCAATTGATAATTCTGAAATCAATGATTTTGATTATGACTTGATTTTTGGGATTCCTGACAGGGCCATTGATGCAGAAAGTAATGCTCCTGACAATCAAACATCAGAATCTTCAAAACATACTGATGAATCAACAATAACTTGTGAAAGCACATCAGATATTCACAAGGAACAAGAACATCCAGTTGAGGGGGAGCCTTCGCAAAATCAACAAGAACATCAAGTTGAGGGGGAGCATTTACAAAATCGACAAGAATATCAAGATATAGATCATGTTGAGGGGGAGCATGATGAAACAGAGACAATTATTCTTGATAATAATGATGAAGTTCATGAAGTTAATGATAATTTTTCTATTGCAGGATCTGAAAATGAAGATATGTTTGAAGATGCACCATTAGAATTTGATCCAAATTTTCCACCACTCGAGAAATGGACAAGAAATCATCCAAAAGAACAGGTAATTGGAAATCTACAAGAAGGTGTGTTGACTAGAGCTCAACTTCGTGCGAAAAATGAGGTACTGAATGCGAACCAAGAACTTTGCATGTTTAATGTTTTTATTTCGAAAATAGAACCAAAAACTGTCAAGAATGCTATGGAACACTCAGATTGGGTTGTTGCTATGCAATCTGAATTGGCAGAATTTGAACGAAACAAGGTTTGGAGATTAGTTTCTAAACCCTCTGATGTTTCAATTGTTGGTATAAAATGGATTTTTAAAAACAAAACCGACAAAGATGGCAATATTATTCGAAATAAAGCAAGATTAGTGGTAAAAGGTTATTCGCAACAAGAAGGTATTGACTATGAAGAAACATTTGCACCTGTTGCAAGACTTGAAGCAGTTCGCATATTTTTAGCCTATGCAACTCACAAGGATTTTGATGTTTATCAAATGGATGTTAAATGTGCATTCTTAAATGGAAAACTCGAAGAAACAGTGTATGTTGAACAACCACCAGGGTTTGTAAACAGTGAGTTTCCTGATCATGTATATGTCCTTGACAAAGCTGTATATGGGTTAAAACAAGCACCAAGGGCCTGGTACGCAACACTTACAAATTTCTTGAAACAATCTAAATTTAAACAACGATCAGTTGACCCCACATTATTTCGCAAGAAAGTTGGGTGTCATCTAATGCTTGTTCAAATTTATGTTGATGATATTATCTTTGGTTCAACTGATCCAGCATTGTCAATTGAATTTGAAAATTTAATGAAAAGTCAGTTTGAAATGAGCATGATGGGAAAAATTAATAATTTTCTTGGTTTAAATATAAGGCAGAACAGAGAAGGAATCTTAATCAATCAAGAAAAATATACGAAGAACTTGCTTGAAAAGTTTGGAATGCTCAATAGCACAAAGCTCAGAGTACCTATGGCAGTAGGAACAAGACTAACTCCTTCGTTAGATGCTCCTGCTGTTGATCTGACACTGTATCATAGCATGATAGGGTCTTTATTGTACTTAACTGCAAGTAGACCTGATATTATGTTTTCGGTTTGTTGTTGTACTAGATTTCAAGCTAATCCAAGAGAGCCTCATTTGACTGCAGTGAAAAATATTTTTCGATATCTCAAGGGAACTTTTCTTTAGGACTATGGTATCCTGCACAAACAGGATTTTTCATTCAAGCTTTTTCAGACTCAGATCTAGGAGGATGTACTTTGGACAGAAAAAGTACAACTGGTGGATGTCAACTTTTGGATGGAAAGTTAGTGAGTTGGCAATCAAAGAAACAAACTTGTGTGGCTATATCAACCGCTGAGGCAGAATACATATCTGCAGCTGCTTGTACTTCACAAATTATCTGGATTCAGAGTCAACTTCGTGATTATGCAATAAACACGAAAAAGATTCCTTTGTATTGTGATTCGCAAAGTGCAATTCGCATTTGTCACAATCCAGTACAACATTCAAAGACAAAACACATTGCTCTTCGATATCATTTTATTAAAGATCATGTGGAAGATGGGAATATTGAAATTCATTTTGTCAAAACAACTAAACAACTTGCTGATATTTTTACAAAACCTCTTGATGAAAAATCCTTTGTTCGAATTTTAGCAGGTTTGGGGATGATTAATGCGAATTCAATTTTGTCAACACAAGAGTAAAAGCTTTGTTCAGCAGCTCATAGTCGAAATCATTCAGAGGTTACTGTTCATTCAGAATGCTTCGCATGACTTCGCAACCACAGTTTTTCGCATCTGGTTCCAAAATACTGTGGTATGGTTTACGCTTAATGTTTTAGTTATGAAAAATTGAAAATCCAAAAAGATTTTATTTTTTTTGAAAATTTAAAAATCCAAAAAGATTTTAATTTTTTTGTTCTTTAAATTTGAAAAATTAAAAATACAAAAAGATTTTTTGTTTTGTTCTTACATTTATTGAAAACTTTCAAAATCACAAAAATATTTTTTGTTCTTTCAATTGTATGTTAAGAATTTACTACAGGGCTACAATGCGAAGAGGTCATACATTTGTGTTTCTATGGGAAGGTATTAATTTTTTTTAAAAACTAGTTAGGATGTCCCTAGAAGCATGTTGCTGTATGTAGACCTCAAGCCTCGAATGATTCTATGTGTGACAATGTGTGACAAATGAAAGCCTTGATGAAATTATCTCATGAACATTTCTACCCAACAAGGCTTGTATTCGCATAAATCAACAAGAGCTACCTTACTCTTCTCATATGCGTTAAGAGTTTTCTGTTTTATCCACATCATAACAGAGGTACAGTTCGATTCTTAAACAATCTTTTTAAACCAAAATGTTCTTCAAATTCAAATTTTTTTTTGAAAAAGATTTGTCCTTGAAGTCTTTGATATAACCAATCAAAACCTAGACAACTCAAAACTCTGTGTTTAAGATCTAACATCATGAGACCGTGATGGAAGTGAAACCCAAAAATCATACACCTTTAAGGAATTGACGGGGAACTGTGTTCCAGATTTTTACGAAACCTTTGTTTCAGTATCAAAATTTTCGAAACTTCAAATCATATTCAATTCGCATGCGTGGTCTTGATCAAATATTTACAACCAAGAATATTTGTTACCCAACAAGATCCAAAACAAAATTTTTCTTGAATATGATTTCAGTGTAAGTTTCATTCGCAAATTCTTGTCATGATAAATATTTTCACAAGCCAACTTGTCACTGACTACACTGGTCAAACAAGTAATTTCATTTACAGTTTCTCACCTTATGTTAAGGCTGATATGTAATGAAATTTCAAACCAATCCAACATGACCTTTAAAAGAAGCCCTTCGAAACTTCTTTACAAGTATTCGATTGTAATTCACGGGAAAATACACAAGCTGTTGATTATCTCTCTTGATAATTAACGAAGCAACCTTTGCCTGGGGTTTTACTGCATTCATGTCAAATTAAATTTTTGACATCACTACATTCCAAAAATTTCTTGTTTCTTATCTTATTTCATTGGCACAATGCACACACGAAATCCTTGAGGTTCTGAGTAAAACCAATTCATACTGATGATTTCGCAAGACTGGCATATGACTTCGCTTTAAATCCCAAAAGTGAAAGAGCCTTGTTCCATGCGAAGGGTTTTATCGGTTCGTATTCTATAACGGTTACTTGACAGGCTGTCTACTAAAAATGGTTGGTATTCTATCCGGTTTTCGAGGAGATGTGACAGTTACTTTATACTGCATAGTGATCTTTTACAGCGATGATCCGAGATTCAAGGTGCCACATCGGATTACATTAAATGCATCCCGCTTTAAGTTCAAATCAAAGTTTGAGTAACCTATAAAAGGGGCATGAAGAACACTGTGTACGGTTACGCAAACAAGAATTCTCACAAACCTTCAAAGCTTTCATCTTGATCCTATACTTCAAATCTCTTTCAAACCCTACAATGGCAGTCACAAACTCAAACACTGATTAGGTCCTTTCTCAATCCCTCATGAAGATTCAGAGCACAAACTATCAGGTTGATCCCAATGTATCCGCTTACCCAGAAGAATTGAAGATGCTCATTGTGGCTTTGAAACGTTCACCGTTGTCAACTGCCATGTTCCGATCCTTCTCAGTTCCGATGATCTGGTTATCACGTGCTGCATCCACGGCTTCCTACAATCACACGGCGGATGTGATTACTTTCAACCTCGTCAACAACAAGAGGGTGAAACTGTCCAAGAACTTGTTCGTGGAGTTCTTGGAGATTCCCAACAACCCACCTTTTGTGAAACCGGTCAATTCCCAGATTATCCACATGTTTAACGAGATGGGACATCAACCGGAGTTGGAGAAGATCAGTGATTTCCGGAAGTCAGGATTGCCCTGTATTTGGAATTTTCTATTTGGAATTTTCCTCAGGTGTCTTACTGGAAGATCTGTTGGTCTAGACAGAGGAAGAGTCGAAGTGTATGCCATGGTAATCGGTATATACTATGACATCAATGTTGACTACGCGACTCAACTATGGAAGGAATTCATCAAAAGTCTTGAAAACACGAATTCGGAGAAGGGGATATCCTGTGCTAGGTACTGGAGTCTGATCTTGGAGAAAGTCTACGAAAAAGAAGCAATTCCGGTCGAAGCAGATGTCGAAGTGGCTGAGTTTTCACTTTACCAATTTCCAAAAGTGGTAGAAGATGATGAGGCCATCTTCACCAGGGTAGCTCGCATTCCGGATGCGATGCTTCGCAAAGTATCTCCCACTCACAAAGTGTTGGTGAGGTATTTGCGAAACATAGACACAGCTGATCAGACGGGTGTCTTACCTGATGTTGCTTCTCCATCAAAGAAGAAGAAGGGGAGCAAGAAACCTGCGAAGGGTTCACCTTCACCAACTGTTCAAAAAGAAGAGGTGAAGAAAAATGTTTTACCCTCCAAATCTGGAGTGTTAAAACAAATTCGCAAGGCAGAGGTGAGTAGTAAGGGAGTTACTATTCGCAGCATTCCAGCACCCGTGCCTCCTGGAAAGAAAAGACAAAGGGCGGAAGATGTTGCGAAGAATATGCAACGAACACTGGGAAAGAAGAGGAAAATGGTGATTCGCAATAAATCATCAGACGACGAAGTTGTCCCTGAAACTCCACCTATTTCTCTACCTATCACAACCATGGTAACTGTTTCTCAACCTATTTCTCTACCTATCACAACCATGATAACTGTATCTCCACCTATTTCTCAACCTTCGCAAAGTTCACCAATTATTTCTCAAACCCAACTACTCGAAATAGATCTTACCAAATCAATTACTGAGGAGGTACCTATTTCAGATACGGTTGTCAACGTATCTGATACGGGGGCACGTATCTCGAGTGTTGCAACCACTCTACCCATCACCACCACTTCATCCATATTTGACCATGCTCTTCAGAACCCATTTACCACCCTTTTCCCATCCCAATCACCTGAAAATCCTATACCTTCACAACAAATGTCAGATCCAGAAGTCGAAGGAGGCGCTTTTGGTGGTGTCCTTGATGACATTTCTTTTGATTCTGATGAAGAAGAAATTCCTGATCATATGCTGATGACAGGAAAACAGTTTAAAATTCTTAATCAAAAATTGAAGGCCATTATTCAATCACAAGCTGATTCAGGGAGAATGTCTTCAATTTCAGCAATGGAGGTGGATATAATGATTAAAGGGGCTGAGAAACGCATTTTGGAGAAAGTTGATCAGTCTGACAAAAATAACGAACTCCGAGTGCAAGCTCAAGGGAATAATTTCACGACTACCCTTACAGATCTTAAAGCTGCAAACAAAGAAAGACATCTTCTCTTTATCCAAGATGTAAAGAAAGTTCGTGAAGACATCAACTTCAAAATTCAAGAGTTGAAGTCTGACATTGCGAAGGATCTGCAAGCAGTAAACACACGACAAGAAGATCTTCACAAGCAGGTTATGGAAATTTTGTCTCAACTCCACAAACTCAACAACATTCCTGTTGCTGATGATCAAAAAGCTGCTACCATGGAGTAGTTTGATATCTTGATCAAATTGGTCACGGAGCTCAAGTCCGCAGTTTCGCAGTCTTCAACTTCGCAAATCCTTACTCCAGAATTCTTGTCTCTAAAGATTAACACTTTAGAACAAGACATTCAGAAGGCTCTAGCTCCGATATCGAACTTTAGTTCTTTACTTCCGAAGGGTGCTTCACCTGTTTTCACAGGGGCGCAAGGGGGAGAGAAGAGTCGAAGTAAAGAAGTTGATGCGAAAATAGTGGGGAATGTCATTTCGACTCAACTGGTTGCAACTCTTCCAATCCCTACCAAACCGATTTCTTCAACAACAATAACTACAAAAACAATTTCTAAGGGAATTGTTATTGGAGGAAATGAAGGAGGTTCGAGTTCTCAACCTCAGAAGGATGTATCAGGGAAGGGAAAGGGCATCCTTTATGAAAAATCGAAAGAGGAGTTGAAAGTTGATGCTGAAGCTGAACTAGAAAGGATGAGACAGGTCCAAAGCATAATGCGACAACGTGCAAGTGATCCTCCCTTAATGAACAAAGGCGATCCTGCGAAGCTTTACTCTTACAAAACGATAGAGTCTAAAGTAGTAGGAAGGGAGATGTACGAGTTCGAGAAGAAGCCAAAACGAAGTTACGACATTGCGAACTCAGATTACTGTCAGCTGGACTTCCCTATCAATGAAATGCTGTTCATCACAGCACAATACAAGATCAGTGAGAAATTTGATAATCCGGATGATTACACTCACATGAAAATCAGATTTCATGCTGTTCTTGCGAAGAATCCTAACGAAGTCTGGTCCCTGATGAAGATCAAGAAGGTGCTCACGATAAAGAAAGATGTTCTGTTCGAAGACATGCTTCAGAACTTTCGATATTTTGTCATCAGGGCAGATAACAAACAATATGACTTCACTATTGCTGACTTCCCACTGATGAACTGCAATGATCTTATTCAAGTAGCTTTGATTCTGAAGCACATGGAAGAGAACAAACTTAAAGGCTCAGAGACTGATGTTTTCGAAGTCGGGTTTGCACATGTGAAGACTTACATCGACAACTACTTCGATTGTCTTGCACTGACTGATGAGGAGTTGGTGAATGTGCTTGGAAGAGAAGTGAAAGTTCCGTGGGAAGATACTTTGACACAATCAGCATTGTCGAAGTATGTAGTGGGTGAGATTTGCCTTAAATGATTCGGCATGGTGTTTTCAGGAAGAGACACTAAGGGCAAACCAAAGAAGTTCTTGTTCAAAGCTTCAGAGATCGAAAGATACAATTCTTCGCAATATACGCACTTCATTGTACGTATGAATAATTGCAAGAAAAACAACGAAGGTGACAAGAAGGACTTGAAGAAGGTGATCTCCTGGTATGGAGAAGTGCGAAGAACAATTCACTCTGCAATTCAAAGGCTTATAAGTTGAATTGTATCGACTGTTTACAAAGGGGGAGAATGTAGGTGTTAAGTTCTAAAAGTCGAATAGTGTCTTGTAATGATTCGCATTTTGTATGTATTTTACTAAGTCAATTTTAAATGCGAAGTGTAGCATGCGAAGTTTCAGTGTATTAGACTTAGTATACTTTTTGTAAGTTCCCTATAAATAGGGACTTAGGCTTGAAGTAGAGAAAGACATCGAAACACAAAAACTCTCTTCAGCTTATTCTGTAATCAGTCTTAATAAAACGAGATCTGATTAATGTTTACTTTGTGTGTTCTTTATCTTTCATCATTCAAATCTATTGTTTTACATCTTAATTCTCGATAACAATTCACAACACAAACTCCTAAGTTTTGGAGACCAGGATGCAATATGACATTTTACAAATGTGCATGGACTAACAGGATGAAGAAAGTAGAGACATACTGAGTTGGACCTTATCATGGGGAACATGCAAGTCGCTATTATTGGTAGAATTAGGAACTATGAACTTATTCTTTATATTGTTCGATCTTATGGTTTTAATTTTATTGTTCTTATTGACTGATACAGAAAGAACCCTTGTTTCATTCAATGCTTTATAAAATTGTCTTTGATTTGGTTTTAAAATGGTTATATTTTTGGTTTATATAATGATGTTCTTTATTTTAAAGTAAATCCTTGTTCGAGCATCTATGAAACTAGTATATTACTTATATACATCCAAAGATGGTTTAGATAAGACATATTTGTGGTATTATTGTCTCCACCATATAAACAAGAAACACATAAACAAACTCCACACATACAAGATTTGTGAATTATTTGACCAAAATTCTTATGATGAATGTTATTCTTGTTTATTTGGAAAGATGGAAAAAGTTACTATTCATAGGAAACTAAGAGTGTGGAAATGATATGTTGGAACTAGTACACAATAATGTATGTGGAATGTTTAGATTAACCATGGGATTTGGTTGATCAATCACCTGACTATAAAGTGGTTAGGTGAAAACATGTCATTTAGAAGATGATTGACATGGAAAGGAAGTTTCACACATAAAAAAAATTAGTGGACAAGGGTTAAACACATACTTATGGTGTAGAATTGAAAATAGATGTAAAAACTAATTTTTTTAATGAAAGTTTCATCAAGGGTGTGTTCAAGATACAACCTGAGTATTTTTGTACAATCTAACAATCCCATTAGGGTATGTAAGCTTCAAAATCCCATTTATGTACATAAGGATGCGTGTTGAAGTTAGAATCTTTATTTTTTTTAACAGAATTAAAGAGTTTGGATTTACCAAAAGCGAAGATGAACCATGTATATATGTTAGGACTGGTGGGAGTGTTGTAGTCTTCCTTTTTTTCTATGTTGGTGACATACTCCTCGTGGGAATGGGCAACCCTTCTTTGGAAAGTATAAATCTTGGCTAAGAAATTGCTTTTCTATGAAATTCATGGAAGAGTCAACATATATATTGCATATTAAGATCTATAGAGATATATGTAGATGTCTAATTGGGTCAAGCCAAAGCATTTACATAAGTAAGATATTGAAGAGATTAAAAATGCAAGGATCAGAAAGAGTTTATACCTATACAACATGGTTTAGCATTTCACAAAAATTAGTGTTCTAGTTTCAAGGAGGAGCTTATAGAATGAGTTAAATTCCATATGGTTCATATGTAGATCGATCATGTATTGCATATTATGTGTGTGGCATGATGGGCTCATATGCCTTGATCACGACGAGTAGATATTAGGCCAATCCTAACAAGAATCATTGGACGACATTCAAGAACTTTCTTAAATTTTTAAGAAGAACAAAATGTGTGGTCTTTTTATCCTTGACAACGAGCTTACTATAAATAGTGACATGAAAGTGACTTTCAAACTGATAGAGATGATTCATGTTTGCCATTAGGATTCATGTTCTTATTATATGGAGAATATTATAAGTGGAGTAGCATCGAAGATAAATTCATTTGGTTTGTTCATTAAGCCAATACTATAAATGATACATGATACCCACATTCGGTATGTCAATACTAGGTTTGCCAACGACTTGGGTTGAGTGAATTTATTTTAGTTTTTTTTAATGTTTTGTGAACTGATATGCAATTTTGTTGGATATAATGGTTATTATATGGAGATCATTATACATGGTGGGAACATTTATATTAATTAGAGTATTATTGTTACCCATTTTGCGTGTTTATTTACTTCCATGAATATTAGTTTATTCAAAATCTCCACAGTCGGTCGTTCTTCCTAGAGGAAATTAGCGAAATAATACTCATGGGAGGTGAGATGAGATGGATATTGCATAAATATGTGACTAAACTCATATGTACCTGATATATACCAAGTATTGAGCAACCCAAACTTAGAGATTACTTCATCAGTCATGTCACAAGTAATTATAAATGATAATATACCGAAAGAATAAAATTTAGGGTTTTTGAGATTTTTAGAGAGCAATAGAGCGACTTATGAATTTTCACAATAAAACATCTAGGTATTTATAGAAAATTTCTATGACTGGAATCTTGGCGCAATTTACAGCGCGTTAGGCTTTTAAGTCGGTTGCAACTAATCTAGTCACAATTTTCCTTTCTCGATGCAACTTGGCTTTTGGAAAGTTCTATTTTTGTGATTTTAATTATTTATACCTTATTCATGTCTTCGAATTCCATTTCTTACTTTCAAATTCAGTTTCTTATGGAAAATAAAGATTAATGGAAATTAGTTATCAAAAAGAAAATAAAAGAAAAATTAAATAGAATAAAATAAAAAGAATTCAAACTAAATGTCGGGTTGCTTCCTGTAAGCGTTTCTTTATGGAGTCTTTAGCTGGACTCCTAGTATCTATGTTTTCTTAGGGTTTGTTTCTGTGTAGCTAAGCAGTGTTCCCATAAATCTATCTTTTAGCTAGAACCTTAGAAATTTAACCAACTTGGCTTTATATGTTTAAAATTGAAGCTTGTCGGTTCCTAAAGGTAATCTATATTATCGCACTAAGTCTTTTCATAGTCTCTTTCAACTTATTATGTAATTTTTTAGAAGCTAAAGTAAAATTTGTCACTAAGCCGTCTAAGTTAATTTTCTTTTCTGGTTGTTGTACAACCTGTATCACATAGTTCTATGCTTTCAGTTTTTCTGAGAGCATCATATACCATATCACACAGTTCTTCAGTTGCGCCAGATTTGTCATTGAGGTGTCTCTTGATTTGATTGAACTTGCATTATGTATCTTTTTCCTTTGGGTTTTACTCTTCAATCTTCTTTGCATTCTTTTTTTTTTCCTTTTTTTTCAATTGGGTACCGGATTTGACAGTTTATACCACCTTCGATCAAATGTGACAGTTTTTCCTGTTTCTTCATTTTTGTTGGCTGTGTGAATATGGTATAGAGCTCTCTATTACCGCGAGGGGTAAAGTGTGTCAATAAATAGGGTCATGTTCAGTGGGTTCGAGACTAGTCCAATAGGATTCTTTCTTAGAGTTATTACAAAATTAGTTCTAAAACTATTTTATTTTTGCTTACATAGTGTTTCGATATACAATTTTTTTTTATAGTTGCCGTCTTGGCACCCAATGCTTTGCAACCCCTAGTTGTGAGAACTATTACTCAACTTACCACTATCGATCCGGTCGCTTCAGAATTTCATTTTCCATATTTATAGAGTTATCGAATGTAAAGAATGTCATCATATCATGTAACTTTTTTTTATACTTTTTGAAAATTTTGAAAATTTTGATTTTTTTGATTTTTTATGTAGAAAATAGACTAAAAATAAAAATGTTTTGGGGGTTTTTTTATATAAAATGCAGAAAAATAGAAAATATTTATTTTGGACTTTTTTGAATATTTTTCATACAAATGCAACGTACAAAAGAAAAACTAAAAAACTTAACTGAAAAACTAAAAAGTTTAAAATTTTTAACAAAAATGCAAATTTTAACTACTAACCCCCTCCCAAAGCTTAAAATCATGTATTGTCCTCAATTCTTAGAGAGCAATTGACAGGTCAATAAAACAGATAAAAGCAAAACGTTGGCGATAGGAAATAATGTACCTGATATGTTACAAAATTTCTGATTTTAACGAAGCTTTTTGCGAAAAATCTAAATTTCAACAATTTAGAAGATCTGCTGCTTTCCCCAACCTTGTTTAGAGATACAACCGACTCTTATAGAAAGCAGAAAAGTAAACTAATTGGGTGGCCTCCCGGAAAGACGCCCCTTTTTTAAAGTCCTTGGCTCGATTTTGCCCAACCAACCAGATTGTTAATTGGTATTAATGGGGCTCTCTTCCGCTTAACTCTTTTTCTTTTCTCACTCGATCCCTTCCGATGTGGCAAAAGTTTTAGATCTGGTACTTGTGTAGTTGAAAAAAAATTTAGATATTTATCAGATGACTTTGTCTTCAGGTTCTTATGTCTTTTTTTTAGAGTAAATTGCTTGAATGGTCCTTATGGTTTAGGGTAATTTGCGTGTTCGGTCCCTAACTTATTTTTTTTAACTCGGAAGGTCCCTACAATTTGTTTTTGTTACGCGTTTGGTCCCTGTCTTTCCTAAAAAGACTATTTTTCCCTTGGTTTTTTTAATTTATTTAAATAAACACACCCTCAACCTACTCCCATCACCTTACCTTCCCTATCCCGCCGTTTTCCCTATTTAAATAATAGTCTTTTTACGTAAAACAGGGACCAAACGCGTAACAAAAACAAACAGTAAGGACCAAACACGTAACAAAAACAAACAGTAGGGACCTTTAGAGTTAAAAAAATAAGTTAAGGACCAAACACGCAAATTATCTCAAACCATAGGGACCATTCGTGTAATTTACTCTTTTTTTTATTCTTATCTTCTCAGCAATCACCTCTTTCTTCCGAAGCTTGCCTTTTTCTGTTAGCTTCTTGAATCTTTTTTTCTTTCTGATTTTCTCTACAACAACCAATTCCTTCTCCTCCCTAAGCTTGTTTCTTTTCAACTCTTTTGATGTGTCAACCATTAACTTCCTATCTAAAAATACTTCGTTAACAAAATGGTTGGACAAATCACATCAGTCCTCATGTAAAAGAATACTGGTATCCATAAAATTAACGAGAACATTATCAAAAGGAATTTCATCATCAATTATTTTAAAGTTGACAATATCCCATCAAACTGCATTGAAAGTGTGCAATTAAAAACATCTATTTTTGTCTTGGCAGTTTTCATAAAGGGTCTTCCTAAAATAATTGAGTTTTTATCAAAAACATCCACATTACCAATGTCCAAAATATAGAAAAAAAAGGGAAAAATAAGCTCATTCACTTGGACTAAAACATCCTCCAATATACCTTTTGGGTGTACTGAAGAGTGATCAGCCAACTGAATGATGGTCCCAGTCTTTTTTAGAGGTCCTAATTTTAATTTTTCAAAAACTAAAAATGGGATGACATTGACTGAAGCACCTAAGTCAAGCATGGCTTTTGGAAAAATAAGGTCACCCAATATATAAGGAATCAAGAAAATTCATGGATCCTTGCACTTTGGAGGTAAACTTTTTTTGTAAAATTGCAGAAATATTTTCACCATCCTTAATAGTTTCACTAATTTTTAGCTTTTTCTTTTAAGCACACAATTCTTTTATAAAATTCGAATAACGAGGAATTTGTTTTATAATATCTAAATGTAACATATCAAAATAATAACACATTTAAACTGTTCAAAACAACTCATTTACTAAAACAAAGTGTCTAAAAAACCATTGTTTCCAAAACATTATTTAAAATTAGAGTCTCCCAAGATCAATAAAGTAAAACCAAGGATGTGTACGATCATGCCTTTACCTTGCCACCATCCACCGAAGTAACCAAAACAAAACTAAAGTTGTACGCCAACACTTAGTGAGTTCTCCCAAAGTACCACCATATAAACGTAAAAAACAACAACATGCATATAGAGCCTTCAACATGACTGGACCACCTCACCGGGCCTTCAGCTTATTTGGACCACTCTCTAGGCCTTCGACGTGACTGGTCCACCTCGCAGGCCTTTAGTCTATCTGGACCACCTTAGGTATCTTGGACTTCAGCACAAAGCAGGGCAGCCTCAACCCAATATACCATCACATATCAACATATACAACATATACCATAACAATCAATAACTAGCATATACATGTAGTCTCACCGATCTATAGATCACTATAGCATAGCAACATCGTATATACTTAGATACAGATCTAATAGATCACTATAGCACAACACATATGGTAACCAGGATATCAATCCAATGGGCCGACATTGGTGCCTTCATCCCATAAGTACAGTGAGGAAAAAATCACCTCACAATCTGATGAATATCTGAACAAGACATTGCTCTAAATACTGGCTCTACATGTCACCTTTTGAATAGATAGAGACCAAGGCTCAACTATAGCTCAAAATACCCAAAATACCCTTAAGTCAAACTTGGTCAACCTAGGTCAAAGTCAAAGTCAAAGTCAACAGGTCAAGATGTCCACTTGTTCCGCTCAGTTGAGTATGCGGGGAGTACTCAGCTCCTACATTGGCGTATTCCTTTCGTGATCGGAGTCGGGAGTTTGACTGCGTACGCGCGACATACACTGGGGTACATATGACATACGCCTAAAATCTTCTTTTCTCAATAAGAGCTTAATGCATTAAGCTCTTACGTCCAAACTTCAGATCCAAGGCTTAAATACCACTAAGAGTCATAAAGTTTCCAACTTTATGACTTTACATGTCCATTAAGTTCTTAATACACAAAATCCCAACATCTTAATGCCTTAAAACCTTCTAGAGCATGCATGGAGAAAAACTAAGCAGCAAGACCACATTTTTATGACTCAGGACCCATCATACGGTCTGAAAGGACGAATTATTTGGCTAAGAACATACCATGCTCAAGAGTCACCATATTTGGGACCAAAAGTGACCTAAATGAAGATATAGCTAGATTTACAAGATAGAGTGATCAAGGTGTGAGCTTTTTATCTCCTGGGGTTTACTAGCAAGGTGATAATCTCAGGTCCATGTTGCTTGCAAGCTCTAAGCTCTTCTCACCACCTTCTTCTTCTTCTTCTTCTTCTTCAAGAAAACCACAAAACACAAAGATAAGCTCAAGATGCACTCTTCTCACCTAGGTTTAGCTTGGGAGTCATTTTTCTTTGAAGGAGGCTGGTGAGGGAATGAGAAATGAGAGATAATGATGCTTATATACGGGAAAAACCCTAAAAATTAGGGTTTGAAGTTCCACCATGTATGCCCTGCGTACGTGGTGCTTATTCTGAAAACTGGACTACTAATTCTAAAAGATTTTTCTGCTGAAATCCAGGAGGGTACTGATACTGCTATATTTGCTGAAAATTATTGGTCTGGTAAAATTTTTAAGGTTGATTAAAGTTTGTATGATGGTAACATCCGACAACTTTTATTGGAGCAACATCATCTTACAGTAATGGACACATGTCAGTGGGATGTTTTGTTTTTCAGGCCGATTCCACATGACTTTCACAGACACAACTCCTTTTTATTTTGTCGGCAACAAACCTCTTTCGTTTGTTCAGAAATTTGGGCTTCTAGATGATGTGAACTAACTTCTTTTACACCCTTTAGCTGGTCAGGATACAAATCTTCTTTGTTACCAGAATGTTTCAACTCGATAGCAAGTTTTTCTATCAACTCTCAGATATCAATTGGTGTCATGTCACTAATGGATCTACCACTTGAATCATTTATTAATCTTCTTTCCATGGGAGTGAGCCCTTCACAGAAACACTGACATAGCTAATAATCACTAATTCCATGTTGCGGGAAACGAACAAGAAGCTTTTTTAAGCTCTCCCAGTATTTCTGTAAAGTCTCCCGTTTTTCCCTGATTGGTAGCAAGTATCTCTCTGCGAAAGCTCAAAACTCACGCTTCTAGAAAATACTTCTCTAGAACTATTTTCATGAGCTCATTCTAGGTAGTTATGGAGTTGGAAGGGAGATCATAGAGCTAGTCTTTTGTTGAGTCTTGAACTAAAAAGGGGAATGCCCTTAACTTGATCCGGTCTTCAATGATGACATGCGAATTCATTCTGAAACATACCACATGAAATTCTTTGAGGAATTTATGTGGGTCTTCATTTTTTAGGCCTTTAAAAGTAGGAAACCGGTGAATTAACCCAGATTTGAGTACGAAGTTATGGGCTTTAGGAAAGGTAATGTAGAGAGGTTGTTGAGTGACCTCTTGCGTGAACCATTGTCTGAGAGTCTTCTCATCGTCCCCTCCATCACTCATGGATGATTTGTCCGAGTCAGAATCATAGGATTCAATTCGTTCGGATTTTTCAGAAGGTGGTCACAAGTATGTTTTAGCTGGGTTTGAGAAGTTGAATGTCACACCCCCAAACCGGAACGGCGGAAACGTTCGGGGGCAGAGGACCTCATGTTTAGTATCACAACACATACATCATAGTAATAAAAATAACAAACAACCATTGCATTAATATTAAAGTGTTTACAAAGTATGTGATTCACAAAAGATTGACTCCAAAAGTAAATAACAAAACAAGAAATGAAGCTACTATACTTCATCTTCTGAATCCCAGCGCGCGTACCTGTCTACTAGTTTCCTGAGAATACAAGTTATGTATGCCCTTCATACGTGGTGCTTATTCTGAAAATTGGACTACTAATTCTAAATGATTTTTCTGCTGAAATCCAGGAGGGTACTGATACTGCTATATTTGCTGAAAATTATTGGTCTGGTAAAATTTTTGAGGTTGATTAAAGTTTGTATGATGGTAACATCCAACAACTTTTATTGGAGCAACATTATCTTACAGTAATGGACACATGTCAGTGGGATGTTTCGTTTTTCAGGCCGATTCCACATGACTTTCACAGACACAACTCCTTTTTATTTTGTCGGCAACAAAACCTCTTTCGTTTGTTCAGAAATTTGGGCTTCTAGATGATGTGAACTAACTTCTTTTACACCCCTTAGCTGGTCAGGATACAAATCTTCTTTGTTACCAGAATGTTTCAACTCGATAGCAAGTTTTTCTATCAACTCTCAGATATCAATTGGTGTCATGTCACCAATGGATCTACCACTTGAATCATTTATTAATCTTCTTTCCATGGGAGTGAGCCCTTCACAGAAACACTGACATAGCTGATAATCACTAATTCCATGTTGCGGGAAATGAACAAGAAGCTTTTTTAAGCTCTCCCAGTATTTGTGTAAAGCCTCCCGTTTTTCCCTGATTGGTAGCAAGTATCTCTCTGCGAAAGCTCAAAACTCACGCTTCTAGAAAATACTTCTCTAGAACTATTTTCATGAGCTCATTCCAGGTAGTTATGGAGTTGGAAGGGAGATAATAGAGCTAGTCTTTTGTTGAGTCTTGAACTGAAAAGGGGAATGCCCTTAACTTGATCCGGTCTTCAATGATGACATGCGAATTCATTCTAGAACATACCACATGAAATTCTTTGAGGAATTTATGTGGGTCTTCATTTTTTAGGCCTTTAAAAGTAGGAAGTCGGTGAATTAACCCAGATTTGAGTATGAAGTTATGGGCTTTAGGAAAGGTAATGTAGAGAGGTTGTTGAGTGACCTCTTGCGTGAACCACTGTCTGAGAGTCTTCTCATCGTCCCCTCCATCACTCATGGATGATTTGTCCGAGTCAGAATCATAGGATTCAATTCGTTCGGATTTTTCAGAAGGTGGTCACAAGTATGTTTTAGCTGGGTTTGAGAAGTTGAATGTCACACCCCCAAACCGGAACGGCGGAAACGTTCGAGGGCAGAGGACCTCATGTTTAGTATCACAACACATACATCATAGTAATAAAAATAACAAACAACCATTGCATTAATATTAAAGTGTTTACAAAGTATGTGATTCACAAAAGATTGACTCCAAAAGTAAATAACAAAACAAGACATGAAGCTACTATACTTCATCTTCTGAATCCCAGCACGCGTACCTGTCTACTAGTTTCCTGAGAATACAAGTTATTTTGAAAGAGTAGATCAGCATTTAAGCTGGTGAATTCACAGGTATTTTAGTGATGAAAAGTAAGTTGTAAGTTCTTTTAGAAAAGTTCGCCAGTTCCTCCAGAAAATCCTATATTTCTTGATATGATGAATGAAAGTATAAATGATTCTAAAATTCCTTCTATGAGTACTAAATGATTACAAGTTATATACAAATTAGAGTAAATAGACAATCGATTGTGTGAATATGCCGTAAGCCCACAACCGAACAAGGAACAGGGAATGAGGCGGAAGTCAGACATCCCATTGTTTTTTAGATCTTCACTTTATATAACCTTGGCGTGTTCATTTGGTACTTACAAAGTTAACTGTAATAGTTCTTTAGATTCGATGAAAACATTCTTTAAGAAAATCATATATTTCCTTTAGTAAAAATGGTAACCATAATTGTTACATCTATAATCACTTAGTTAATACAAGCTATATATAATCTAATATCGAACGGACAATTACATGTGTTAATCTGCCCTAAGCCCACAACCAAACAAGGAACAGGAAGTAAGGCAGAAAGCACACATTCAACTGCCTATCAAATATTAATTACATATAACCCTGATGTATAAAGTAAGGTATTATAGAATTAAACATTAAAGGTCCTTTAAGTTATACTGGTTTAATAAAACGAATTAAACCCTTTTACTGATAACTTTCTAGTTTAGCCTACTAAATGTTCTATCTGAAAAGTATGTTTTTGTACCAGAAAACGGTATATTGAATTTGTATACTATGACCTGACTCATACCTCGTACTCCTTATGATTACTTGGTGTATACAGAATATATATAAATCTAAGATCGAATAGATAGTAGACTGGGTGAATATGCTCTATGCCCACAACCAAACAAGGAACAGGAAATGAAGCGGAAATCACACATCCTACTGTCTGCCGGACCCGGTTAATATATATCCCTGATGTATCTACCGAGGAATCATAAAGTCAACTGCCTATCAAATATTAATTACATATAACCCTGATGTATAAAGTAAGGTATTATAGAATTAAACATTAAAGGTCCTTTAAGTTATACTGGTTTAATAAAACAAATTAAACCTAGCCTTTTACTGATAAGTTTCGAGTTTATCCTACTAAATGTTCTATCTGAAAAGTATGTTTTTGTACTTGAAAACGGTATATTGAATTTGTATACTATGACCTGACCCATACCTGGTACTCCTTATGATTACTTGGTGTATACGGAATATATATATATATATATATATATATATATATATATATATATATATATATATATATATATATATATATATATATATATATATATAGCTAAGATCGAATCGATAGTAGACTGGATGAATCTGCTCTAAGCCCACAACCAAACAAAGAACAGGAAAGTAAGCGGAAAGCACACATCCTACTATCTGTCGGACCCGATTAATATATATCGCTGATGTATCTACTGAGGAATCCTAAAGTTAGCATTTTAGGCCCCATTTTTACTGAATGTATCTAAGACTCGACTGTATTGTTTGTCTTTTGTAAGTTTTCCCAAGTTTAAGACTATCTTTACTAGAAAATAGTTTGCATTACCTTTTATGTGAGAAGATAACTATATGAATGTAATGGGAAAATGAAAGTGTACAGTAGTGTTGTATAAAGTAACTACCAACCACTAACTACCTTAAAACCAGTTTGTTAACTAAGGTTAAACTTTGATGTGGTTATAACCATACTGATTTGACACATGTTTAACACGATGACCTAATGGCGCCGAAACTGATATGACGTTTGTCACCCGTAGACCTGCAAGTCCCACAATACCTAGCAGCAAGGTGTAGGGTGTCAATCTCATATAAATCTATACACAAAGTCATGCTCTCCCTCTAGGAGACTCTGGTTACAAAACGCGCCCTAACAAGTATATTGCTAAGCCGTGAAGTAGTGGTTTCACATTATTGTTATCTTGTTCTCGTTATCGAATTTTCCTTCTGTTCTAGTGTATAGTATGTTCCTCCGTGTTTCTCTTTACAGTATGTTCTTTCTGTTTCTCGTTATAGCATGTTCTTTTTGTTCTTGTTATCGTAAGTTCGGAACCCCTAAACTATACCTATTATAGTTTACTAGTATGTTTGTTTTGAACTGTCTCTGATTTGTAGAAAAGACTCGATGATCTACTGATTTATTCTCGTACTTTAAAAATGGAGTTTTATAAAAAATAAAGTAACATAACTTAAAAAGAGTTTTTGAAATGATTTTGACCACTTATAAAAGTATAAGAAATCCTTTACTGTGATGGTTATCACAAATTACATTTACACAATATCATTGTGTTCAACTTGTATCCCTCCTCCCTTCGCCTTTAAAAGCATTTAAAACATTTAAAAGAATGATTATAGGGTTATGAACTCACCTTATGTGGGTGATTCAACTTGTAGATTCGAGTAAGGATGAGAAGTTCTACGAATGAAGTCCCAAGGCACAAACAACTCCTAAATGACATATATTGATACATATATGTATATAATTAGTGTCTAAAACAACTAACACGAAGGGAAACAACCTTCGGGACTAGGAATCACTCACAATGGAGTGCTAGAATCACATGCAATTGATTGAAGGGAGTTCACGGTCACACTTTGAAGTGTTTACGGCCTTAGACTGTTCACGGCCAAGAACACATGATGTGTACACGGCACAAGCATGATCATATGATGGGTTTACGGCCAAGGAAGGACAGTTCACGGTCCTATCAAGCATCTTTGAAGGGTTCACGGCCACATAAAGGGTTCACGGCCGTGAACTCTTGAAGATCTTGCATTTGTTGCTTGTTTCATGTGTGGAAATCAAGTGTTTCTAGGTATGAACAAGTAGATGAATGAGCTACTTACGATTTGGAAGCCTCTAAGGTGTTCAAGGCCGCCAAGAACAAGTGTGTGTTCTTGGTGAAAGATGGTGATCTTGAAGATCTAGACCAAAAGTGATGAATTCATGGATGAAATCAAAGGGTTTCACAAGACCAAGAAGGATATCAAGAATAAACGGAAGAATCACTTACAATTTTGAAGAGAAAAGGAAGTGTTCTTGATGATACTATAGAGAGAAATGAGTGTTCTTGACTTGGAAGTGTGAGAAGTGAAGAATAATGAAGGAAATATATACTTATTATGACTACTTCACGGCTAGGAGGGTGTTTATGGCCGTGAATAGAGTTTTCTGCCATAAACTCCATGTGATTGGCTTTCTGGTTTGGGTGCAGCCTTCTGATCTCGAGCTAATACTTCCTAACCCTCAATCCTTAAGTGTACTAGGCTTAGAACTCATTTGAATGACCCTTAACAAGGCTAGAAGGCAATAGAATTAAGTATGACTTTTGAATGATTGAATTGACTTTACAAGATAAAAAATTTTGGGTTGTCACATTATCCCCCATTAGATGGAATTTCATCCCAAAATTAGCTTTCTCAGTAGTACTCTTGGGGTCGTGCTCCTCTGAATGGTAGAATACCCACTCGAAGACCTGGGCAACTTTGCTCTGGCACTCATGATAAGATTCATACCTGGTCCATCTATCATCCCCTCGTGTATACAAGTCGTATATAATTAAGATTAGTAAGACGGTCGGATGTGCGACTCTACCCCAGGTCCACAACCAAACAAGGAACAGGACATAGGGAGGAAACACACATACTAAATCTGCATAATCATAATTATATACCACCCTCGTGTATACACTTCTTAGTGATAGGTGGGTTGTATTAGTCCTTTGCCTATGTACTTGAACTTGATCTGCTGGACGAGTGGTAGTTCAGGAAGGTCTGCTGAGTATAAGGTGGCAAGGTTTCGGTGGGCAAGATACTCCTCGCATGATTACTTCGGGGTTTAGAATACGAGGTAGATGATTCTAAGGTTTGGGTTGGGCTGTCGTTATGAATGGCGAGGGTTTCGTGAATTTGACAGTCAAGGCGATGGAAACATATGAACTTAGTATGGTGAGGACCATGCCAATCCATGACAAATGATGACAACGGACTCTTTACTAAAACAAAAGTTAGGCCGGTTTGAAAGAAACGTTTGTTATACGATGGTCTATCCCTAGTGTGTTCGAAAATGTATTCGGTGTAGACTTTCTAGTGCTTTCAGTTTTCTCCTTGATAATACCACTGCCAAATATCGTACTGTGATGAGCGAGTACTAACAGTGAGAGTGCTTTGATAACTAGTGTTGATACTCTATATTATGATCATCCTTGGTACCTCTATGATCGCCTGACATGTACACGTTATGTATAATTAAGATGAATAAGACGGTCGACTGAGTGGCTCTACCCTAAATCCACAACCAAACAAGGAATAGGAATTAAGGCAAAATCACTCACTTTAAGTCTGAAAAATCTTAGCTATACACCACCCTGATGTACATACTAAGCCATCACAGCTCACCTGTATGGATCTTTAGTTCTCTTACGAATGTTGTGACTTGCTCATATGAGTGAGTTATTATAATTACTTTTAAATGTTTTCCCCAAGTTTTAATCTTATATAAATATAAACTAATTTTTAAAGACATTCTTATTTCAAAGACGTATCGTTGGTCGATGGGGACTCCGGGGTATTTTCTCCTGCGGTGATCATCAGAATTCGTCCATCTGCTCCTGAGTTCTTCGTTATCGGGCAGTCCCTCTTGTAGTGCCCTGTCTCACCACAGCCATAGCAGGCTTGATTTACTTCTACTCCAGAGACTTGGGAGATCGGTTGTGCAGGTGCCCTACAGAACCGGGCAGTGCTCCCCTTCCTGTGGCAATTCAAGCATTGCATTTCCCGACATTGTTCGGTGTGGTCATAGTTACACCCATCACACTTCAGGAGAGTTCCAGCATATCGACTGGCAAGTGCTGGAGTAGCAGGTGTTGTGGCGGCATATATAGAAGCCATTTGTTGCTCCTGTGGAGTTTCCTGTGTTGTTCTCTCCTTCATCTTTTTCCTGTACTTTCGTTTATAACCCCATCCCTTCGATGGCTCGGAAACAGGGACCACCTCGCCATGGCGGACTCTATGGTCAATGAGTCGTTGGGCCAGGTGTTTGGCGCTATCGAATGTAGTTGGGTTAGAAGACAGTACATCTCCTTGAACCGGAGGAGATAACCCATATATATCTACCTTTCAATCTTCTTACTCTCCAAGGTAACCATCCTGGGGTATTGTGCCGCCAGATCGTTAAACCTGTCAGTGTAGGTCACTATGTCTGAGCTGACAATGGTATGCTCCCATAGCTCTTGTTCGAGCTTTTGAACTTCGCCCCTTGGGCAGTATTCTTCCAACATCATCTCCTTTAGGTTTTCCCAACCTATCGAGTTAGCCACTGATAGGGTCAGTGACTTAACATGGCTATTCCACCATGTTAGGGCTCTGTCGGAGAAGGTGCAGGCAGCAAACTTAACTTTGCTCCCTTCTGGGCACAGACAGATTGCGAACACCGAATCTGATTTCTCGAACCATCACATCAGAGCAATGACTCCCCTATTTCCATTAAACGATTTGGGTTTGCAGTTCATGAAGTCCTTGTATGAACACTCCCGTGGGTGTCCGTGGGTAACTTCGGGGTTAGTTAAGTGGGTACCGCTACCAGTTCCGTTGGTACCACTTTCGCTGATGTGAGCTAAAGCAATTGTTACTGCGGCTGTTATCGCTGCTTGGAGAGGAGCAGGATCGAACTGTGGTGGTGGATTCTCTGTTGTGTTATTGACTACATGCCTTGCTGGGCTACCGTGAGGCATTTTTTTCTAAAAAGAATTCAAATGTAAGATGGAAATAAGTCTATAGTAGTGGTTATAAGCCGAAAGCTGAATGACTAAGTTATCCTAGTTCTTAGTGCATCTGGTTCTGACTTTCATAGGGTTCTGGAAACAATTCATAAAGGGAGTCTATATAAAATAAACTTTATGAATCAGAAGTGCCTATCCTCGAATGAATCTCTGTGAATTGAATAACTGATAATGGCTGCATGAAAAGAAATAATCCTAACACATAGTTTGAGTAGTGAAATCACTAGCTCACTAAGTCAATTAAGGTTATTATTTATTTGTGTAACGCATAAGACGTTTTAGTTTCTCCGGCTGATCACTTCTTGGAAAACTCTTTTTGCATCTCTTTTTGTTTCTCCTTGACTCCTCTGCTGACTGCTATGATGGAGTGGTTACATCTATCAGGGTTTGTCGTACGAGAATGGAAGTGTCTAAAGAATCTATGAGATTAAGTGTAACATTATGGGGTGATCCTTACAAGGTCCTCCTATAATTGCGCAATGTATACAAGTTGTATATAATTTTAAGATTAAATAGACCTTTGAATAAGTGATCCTACTCCAAAACCACAACTAAACAAAGAACAGGAAGTGAAGCATAGATCACAACTTCTAAGTCTACAAAATCTCAATTACATAAAACCTTGGAAGTATACACTCCGGAATTATAGACCTACCAGAAGGGTATTTTAAATTCTCACATAAGTTATTTATATTGCCTAAAATATTCCTATAGTATTTTAATGTAATGAACTTGGTATGTTTTAAACTTGTTGTTGTCTTATAGTATCATAAAATACTCCCATCATATTTTAACTTTTGTTCTGATCTTGAAATCCCTTGAATCGAGTTAGGTAAGTTTTAAGACTGTTGCAACACCACATCACTCCCAAAAAAATGTCGGTAATATCTCAAATGAATATAGTTGATCATGCTACATTGATCTCATATATGATTACATAACTGTCCAGGTTTAATCGCATTATTCAACCTTTAAATACTTTTGTCCTATTCTTCTTGTGACACTTTTTCTAGTATGTATATATGTTATAAGCATGTATGTATACTTTTATAAGGTATTGCTATATTTTTAAAATATACTATTATTCAAAGCACTTCGGCCCCATTGCATTTATATTTGTATATCTTTTATAGGTTGATATACTTAGTTCACTATAAACCTGGCTCCGATACCAATCTGTCACACCCCCAAACCGGAACGGCGCAAACGTTCGGAGGCGGAGGACGACATGTTTAGTATCATAACACATTCATCATAGTAATCAAAGTAACAAACAACCATCGCATTTATATTAAAGTGTTTACAAAGTATGTGATTTACAAAAGATTGACTGCAAAAGTAAATAACAAAACAAGACATGAAGCTACCATACTTCATCTTCTGAATCCCAGCGCACGAACTTGTCTACTAGTTTCCTGAGAATACAAATTATTTTGAAAGAGTAGATCAACATTTAAGCTGGTGAGTTCATAAGTATTTTAGTGATGAAAAGTAACTTGTAAGTTCTTTTAGAAAAGTTCGCCAGTTCCTCTAGAAAATCCTATATTTCCTGATATGATGAATGAAAGTAAAAACGACTCTACAATTCCATCTATGAGTACTAACTGGTTACAAGTTATATACAATTTAGAGTAAACAGACAATCGATTGTGTGAATCTTCCCTAAGCTCACAACCAAACAAGGAGCAGGGAATGAGGCAGAAGTCACACATCCCATTGTTTGTTAGATCTTCACTGTATATAACCATGGCGTATTCATTTGGTACTTACGGAGTTAACTGTAATAGTTCTTTATATTTGATGAAAACATTCTTTAAGAAAATCATATATTTCCTTTAGTAAAAATGGTAACCAAAATAGTTCCTTCTATAATCACTTAGCTTATACAAGATATATATAATCTAATATCGAACGGACTGTTAAATGGGTGAATCTTCCCTAAGCCCACAACCAAACAAGGAACAGGAAGTAAGGCGGAAAGCACACATTCAATTGCCTATCAGATATTAATTATATATAACCCTGATGTGTAAACTAAGGTATTATAGAATTAACCATTAAAGGTCCTTTAAGTTATACTGGTTTAATAAAACGAATTAAACCCTTTTACTGATAACTTTCTAGTTTAGCCTACTAAATGTTCTATCTGAAAAGTATGTTTTTGTACCAGAAAACGGTATATTGAATTTGTATACTATGACCTGACTCATACCTCGTACTCCTTATGATTACTTGGTGTATACAGAATATATATAAATCTAAGATCGAATAGATAGTAGACTGGGTGAATATGCTCTATGCCCACAACCAAACAAGGAACAGGAAATGAAGCGGAAATCACACATCCTACTGTCTGCCGGACCCGGTTAATATATATCCCTGATGTATCTACCGAGGAATCATAAAGTCAACATTATAGGCCCCTTTTTTACTTAATGTTCTAAGACTCGACTGTATTGTTCGTCTTTTGTAAGTTTTCCCAAGGTTAAGACTATCTTTACTAGAAAATAGTTTGCATTACCTTTTATGTGAGAAGATTACTGTATGAATGTATGTGGAGAATGAAACTGAACAGTAGTGTTGTATAAAGTCATTACTGACCACTGACTACCTTAAAACCAGCTGCTTAATTAAGATGAAAATGTGATATGGCTATAACCATACTGATTTGACACATATTTAACACGACGACCTAATGGCGCCGAAACTGATATGACGCTTGTCACCCGTAGACCTGCAAGTCCCACTGTACCTAGCAGGAAGGTGTGGGGTGTCAATCCTGTATAGATCTATACACAAAGTCATACTCTCCCTCCAGGAGACTCTGGTTACAAAACACGACCTAACAAGTATATTGCAAAGTCGTGAAGTAGTGGTTTCACATTATTGTTATCTTGTTCTTGTTATCAAATGTTCCTTCTGTTCTAGTGTATAGTATGCTCCTCCCTTTCTCTCTTTAAAGTATGTTCTTTCTATTTCTCGTTATTATATGTTCTTTCTGTTCTTGCCATCGTAAGTTCTAAACCCCTAAACTATACCTATTATAGTTTACTAGTATGTTTGTTTTGAATTGTCTATGATTTGTAGAAAAGAGTCGATTATCTACTAAGTTATGCTCGTACTTTAAACATGGATTTTTATAAACAATAAAGTAACATAAGTTAGAAAGAGTTTTTGAAATGATTTTGATCACTTATCAAAGTATAAGAAATCCTTTAATGTGATGGTTATCACAAATAACATTTACACAATATCATTGTGTTCAACTTGTATTCCCCCCCCCCCCCAAGTTAAAAGCATTTAAAAACATTTAAAAGATTGATTATAGGGGTATGAACTCACCTTATGTGGGTGATTCAACTTGTAGATTTGAGTAAGGATGAGAAGTTGCACGAATGAAGTCCCGTGGCACAAACAACTCGTAAATGACATATTTTGATACATATATGTATATAATTAGTTTCTAAAACAACTAACACGAAGCGAAACAACCTTAGGGACTAGGAATCACTCACAATGGAGTGCTAGAATCACATGTGATTGATTGAAGGGAGTTCACGGCCACACTATGAAGTGTTTACGACCTTAGAGTGTTCACGACCAAGAACACATGATGTGTTCATGGCGCAAGCATGATCATATGAAGGGTTTACGGCCAAGGAAAGATGGTTCACGGTCCTATCAATCATCTTTGAAGGGTTCATAGCCACATGAAGGGTTCACGACCATTAACTCTTGAAGATCTTGAATTTGGTGCTTGTTTCAAGTGTGGAAATCAAGTGTTTCTAGGTATGGACAAGTAGATGAATGAGCTACTAACGATTTGGAAGCCTTTAAGGTGTTCACAGCCACCAAGAACAAGTGTGTGCTCTTGGTGATAGATGATGATCTTGAAGATCTAAACCAAAAGTGATGAATTCATGGATGAAATCAAAGGATTTCACAAGATCAAGAAGGGTATCAAGAATAAATGGAAGAATCACTTACAAATTTAAAGAGAAAAGGAAGTGTTCTTGATGATACTTGAGAGAGAAATGAGTGTTCTTGACTTGGAAGTGTGAGAAGTGAAGAATAATGAAGGAAATGTACACTTATGATAACTAGTTCACGGCTACGAGGGTGTTTACGGCCGTGAATAGAGTTTACGGCTGTAAACTCCTTGTGGTTGGCTTTCTGGTTCGGGTGCAGCCTTCGAATCTCGATCTAATACTTCCTAACACTCAATCCTTAAATGTACTAGGCTTAGAACTCATTAGAATGACCCTTAACAAGGCTAGAAGGCAATAGAATTAAGTCTTTCTTTTAGTTGATTGAATTAACTTTACAAGATAAAAAATTTCAGGTTGTCACATTGAATATGTTGGTGCTTTCGAGAAGGACAAAAAAGCAATTTCTTGTTCGTTCCACAAGGGACTGCCTTATGGTATGGTGATTTCTGGTGGTAATGAGGATGATGGAACTGAGGAACCCGCTTGTCGCTTATGAATTTTTGTTTGCGTCCTCAAATTTCTTGCGGTCTTCTCAATTTATGGATTAGAGACTAGATTATCTTTACGAAAAGATCTTGGCATAAAACTATTAGCAGTACCGTGTCCCCAGCAACGACGCTAATTTGTTAAAACGTTGTCGCGGATGTCTTAAACAAATAAAATATCACTGCTCGAATACACTAAAGAATAGAATAGAGAAGCATGGTAGAATCCTTAGGGTCACAACCTAAAGCTCAGTGTCTATTCGTGTAAGGCACATACTAATCACAAACAGAAAATAATACAAAGCGGGATTTTTGTTTATAATTAATAACTAAAATAGAGTGAAATAAACTAAATAAATTTCAGTAATAAAATTCAAATTCAGTTCTGCTATGAGTTTCCTAATCATGCGATCAACCCAAACCTAGTTATTTAAGATGCGTTATATCTATGTTGGTACTAAAAACTACTAACAAGCTCTAGTAAGTTCTCTTTTACCTAGTTAATTAACCAAAATAAGATATTCAGTTAATTCTAACTTTTTACTAACCGCATTAAACAAGAACTTAATTAAATTTGAAAAGTTTCATTACGATTTGTGTAAAATTGCCAACAATATTCAATACTTCTCACAAACTCGGAAGCGTAAAAATATGAAATTTCAATTTATAACAGAGTCAAATCTTAACAGGGAACCGATCTATTACTTGTTACTTGTTACCAGTTTATCAAAACAAATACAAATTTCAACAACTAATTAACAACAATGATTTAATCCTAAATTAGGTGATCAAGCTAAAAATAACTAAAATCAAACATTCATTAAGCACACAACTAAAACAACTAGATATAATCACTAACTAAAAACCAGATCTAATGAATGATTACATGAAAAGTACTGATTTTGCAGAACTGAAATCTAGGGTTTAGCCAAACATGGCTAAAATCTGATCTAGAACAATAAGAAGAGACATTAATCAACTACATCTTACTAAAATAATTAAATGGTATGATCCACAACCTTCATATCATCAGAAAATGTTGAAAAAGTGTAGAAACCGCCTTCAAAAGTCATTTTTCGTCGTTTGGGAACGTCTAGGGTTTAAGTTGAACATATAGGGGGTATTTATACGCAAGCCAACAACATCATGAATGGAAAATAGAAAAACATGATCGTGGTTTGCAAAAACATGATAGTTTTTTTTTCTTCAAAGCCTCCAAAAATCTCATTGAAGTATATTGGCTAAATCTGACAAAAAGTGAAGAGCACAATTGTCTTCATGGAAAATAATGATTGTGTTTAGTCTACGAACTCACGAAACTTGATTTTCTGCCCAACAAAATTGTGAAGGTGAAGCGCGATCATACAGGGAAAAACACGATCGTGTTTTTCCTAAAATTCGTGTTTAAGATGCAAACTCTTCAGTTTTAGCAAATCCAATCCAGGTTCTAGCTTCCTCATGTGCTTTAGGTCCATGAAGCTCCAATTATGTATCCAAGCAGCTTTCCAGATCACTACTCCACTCGAAATATTTTAAAATGACATAAGAACATGAGCAGTATGGGAATTCTAGCGAAATACATGAGTTGGACACTATTTAAAGTAACACACACTGTAACGCTTGATTCTTGGAGTTGGAAGAACTAGAAGCCGTCAAGCTTGAGGAGAAGCATTAGATCTGGTATCTCGTCCATCTTTGGCAGCTTTCTGAGGTAAAAAGTCCTTAACTTGGTGAGTCATAGCTTAAATCTCTTTTAGTTTTGCTTATGGGTCTTTTTCACCCCATTGTGGGAGACATGATACTCTTAATAGATCATATGCTAAGGATTTCCATTTTTCCAATGATATGCCCTTAGAATCATAAAAAGGGTCTTAAACCCGTTCTTGTCCAAGAAAAGACCATGCCCATGGAAGTAGGTTGCTATATCTCGAGTTTGGGTCCATTTGAGGAACACAAAGCCATCAAGTTGTCAACTTTACAGAAATAGGTTATGGAAACAATATGGATCTATTTTCTGGAACCTTAGATCTAAGGGAAGGGCTTAATATACTATAAATGCTAGGGACTCGATGATTTCATAGAGGAACTCGACGAGTTTGGTCGAACATTCCCGATTCCGTTCATGGAAATTGGTGAGTCCACAAAGGAACCCGACGAGTTGTACTAGGAAGTCTTGTTTCTGTTAAGAAGGAGGAACTTGGTGAGTTGGAGGAAAACTCAACGATTTAGATCCCAATTTCACAATTTTGTGATTCATGAGAACTTGACTGTGACAACTCAAAATTTCTATCTTATAACAAACCCTACATTCAATCAAAGTAAAACCTACTGCTGCTAATTTTTAGCAGTTTTGGAGTCAATTTGGGTGTTTTGATCTTAAATACATCAGAGGTAATGATAGGAAGTATACTCTAGAGTTAAATGTTCAACACTTAAGTCTCAAAACTCCAAGAGTTTGGAGTTTATGGCCATAACATGGAGTTTACAGCCATAAACTCTAAGGTATAAATATGACACTTAGTCATTTTAGTCATTTTTACCATTTTCAAGCCTAGAACTCATTCTCTCTCAAGTATCATCCGAGTTCTTCACTAGATCGTCAACTTGGTAAGTGTTTCCTTCCTTGATTAGTTGATATACTTCAATATCTAGTGATTCTGCATGATTTCATCCATGAAATCTCTTCATTTTGATAGATCTTCAAGTGTTCTTCATTCCACCACAGAACACCAAGAAGACATACTAGTGTTCTTGAGCCTTAAGCACCCTTACAAGCTTCTATATTGTAAGTACTCCTGTCTTAGCTTTTTATATACTTGAATCAACTAGTTTACACCTAGAAATCATCAAGAAAACATAATCAAAAGGGAGTTTACGGCCAAGAAACCTCCTTGGGTCGTAAACTCTATTTAAGGGTCCAAATGAGCCCTAATCCCTTCCAAAGCCTTGGGATCAAGTCTACAACACTTCCATCATAAGATAGGGACCTTAAACTTTGATTTGGTACAAGATACCATGACTTTACGACCGTAAACTCATGGAGAAATGGTCCTTAGGCCGTAAACACTAGTTTGTGGTGCAATGGTGCCACCATTCCTTCCTAAGCCTTAGAATTGATCATACAACACCTCATTATGACTTGTAAGACCTTATAGCACATCTTGGTACTTAGTACCATGATTTTATGGCCATAAACTCATGAGGAAATGGTCCTTGAGCCGTAAACTCATGTGGTTCTTACCATATGGGCCATAAACTCCCAAGAGAAGCCCTACACCCCTTATGTGCAACCCTATGTAGTTTAACACTTCAGTACAAGTGTTTCCTAGTCCCCAAGGTTGTTCCATTACTTAATTAGTAGTTATAAACACTAATTGTAAGATATATGTGTCATTATATGTTAAATAGGATCCGTGTGTGCTCAAGTCCACACTTGACACTTAGCATCCTTTATCGATCTTTCATTTGCATCACTCACTTCAGGTGAGTTCATACCCCTTAGCTTATCTTTTAAATTATGTTAAATGCTTTTAGGGGGGAATACAAGAAGAAAACATGCTAGTTATAAGATCAATCACATGTGATTTACAACTGTGTTCAAACAAGGATTTCATATACTTCAAAACTGTGTTTCAAAACAAATTACTTTTAAATCGTTTTATAAACTGACATCAAGTCATTATTTATTTATTGTTCAAAACTCTTTAAATGTATTATAAAACCTCTTTTTAACTTATATATACTGTCAAAAGCATGTCTATATATGTATAGTTATATACATAATGTTTAAAGGACTTAGTACTGCTAGCTCACTTTATTTCCTTTTCCTTGTTTGGATGTGGACTTTGGGTATCGTTCAGTTCTCCGAACGTCTTCTAAATAGTAGATATATATTATGTATACATATGTAGACATAAAAGTTCTATTCAATCAGTTCAGTAACTTTGGGTAGCAAAGGTATACACTTATCTATTCATATACATAACTTACTAGTAAACTATAGTAGGTATAGTTTAGGAGAATACTATAACAGAGAATACTATAACAGAGACTACTATAACAGAGAATACTAGACAGAGAATACTATAATAGAGAATACTATACACAGAATACAATACATAGAATACTATACATAGAATACTATTACTATAACAAGTATACTATAACAAGATTCAGAGATAACATAATGTGAGATACTACTTCATGACACATCGACCATTTCGTTATGTCACGTTTTGTAACCAGAATATCCTGGAGGGAGAGCGTGAGTTAAGGTATAGATCTATACTGGATTGACTATCCTACACCTTTTTTGTTCGCTACAGTGGGACTTGCATATCTATGGGTGCCAAATTTCATTTCTCCCGATGTCTTTCATCGTCGTGTTATAGTCAGATTAGTATGGTAACAATCATATCACATTTTGCCTTAATTAAACCATTGGTTTTAAGGTAGTTATTGATGGGTTTTGAGCAATCTAACACTTCCTAAGTGTACATGCAACCCTAATAACCTTGGATCTATGTTTGTCTAATAATCATGCAAAGTTGTTTTCCAAGGTTATGAACCTATCTAGCATACATGGGGTACAATTTTCTTTGTATAAAAGATAGAACTACATACCTTGTTGTTGAAAGTGTTCCTTGAAACCTTGTGAGCCTAACACCTCAAGTATGATGCCTCAAATGCTTCACACAACACCAAATGCAAGGAATAAACTTGAGAGAATACTCTAACACATGCAAAATCAGCCAAGCCCTCTTGTTTCTTAGTGTACCCGATTTTGGGGAGAGTTGCATTGCTTATATAGTGTGTTGCATTAGGTAAACCCTAATGCTCCATGACTCTTCATTTCTTGATCCATGGGTTAACTCCATGGAGCATCCATGGAGTATTTTATGGGTGGAACCCAACTTGATAATCCATGGAGCCTCTTAGCCCACTATATAAGATATGGAAGATTTACGTAATCTACCCATATATCTAATTAGTTATCTTTTGATCACTTAATTAATTCTAAATTAATTCTTGATCAAAACTAATTAAATAATATTATTAATATATTAGAACTTATAATATATTAATAAACCATATGTGTTATTTCTCTCATTTAGTTTATCCAATTTCATGGTGCCATGCAACCCAAATGGACCACGCCGGTTCAGGTCAAGTACTTACCAGAAATAGTTATGGACTTAGACACCTTATCCAACAGTCTCCCACTTGGATAAGCCTAATAACTATAACTGCAATACTTCAGCAACCGATCGGCAATCGTAGCTCTTTCAAGGTCTCTCGAAACTGAGAAGATGTTGATACGCCATTTAAGATAAGTGATCATATAATCGTCTGTTCTAGATATCAGTTGGACAATTACATGGAACAATGTCTTACTTATTGTCCAACAGTTTGTTTCCCGATTCCCGATTTGTTTGACAAAGAACTTAATTAAACACATCAACTTAGTTCTGACCAGGCCCGGTACATAGGTCAAAACAAAATCATCGAGGGGCCCAGATATCAGCTTCTAATCCAAGAAGGAACAGATAAACTTCGACTCATATGTTCGTTCTACTTCTAGTTGAATTATACACAAAAGCACGTTTTATAACATCGAGTTACCAATGCGTTTTCGTACAATCAATGCATAATCAATTCATAGGCAACAAATCATATCTCTAGGTTTGAAGACTTATATGATATTACCGTCTCACGATCACTCGAGATAAAATTCCATGAAGTGATTCCAGTGAGCGTGGGTTGATTCCAATACTCAGAACTTATGAGCACTCATGAAGTGTTGTCTTATATCCTAACACCTACAACCAACTTCATGACAGTCTTACTTCATATCTACTTCCAACGTATGACTGACTGTGGAAAATTTGAATAATATGTGAAACCACAACATACTATTCTGGAAGTCAAAACATGCAAAAGAAATTATAGTAAACGATTGACAAAAGATAGCAACACTTTACTCATGAATAAACACAACTTTTATTCATCGTCAAATGTCAATTACACTTTACAAATTTCATAATTTATCTAACTACTAAAAATTATATCATCCTTCAGCCCTATGCTCCGAGCATGCTGGAGATGCTTAACCCTACTCAGTCCCTTCGTGAGGGGATCTGCTGGGTTCTCATCCGATGATACCCTCTTTGCCACGAGGATTCCTTCTTCTATGCGATGTCTGATAAAATGATATTTTCTATCGATGTGTCTGGATCTCCCGTGATCCCTTGGTTCCTTGGCTAAGGCAACAGCATTTTCACTATCACAAAGATTTCCATGGGCTAATTTATAGCTAGTACTACTCCAAGGTCTCCTATGAAGTTCTTCAGCCATATAGCCTCCTTTGGTGACTCGCTCACTGCAATATACTCTGATTCACAAGTGGAATCAGCCACTGTCTCCTGCTTGGAACTCTTCCAAGTGATTGCTCCTCCGTTTAGGGTGAAGACCCAGCCCGACTGAGAGCGGAAATTATCCCTATCAGTATGGAAACCAACATCACAATACCCTACAACTCTCAAGTCATCACTCCCACCGAGGGTAAGGACCCAGTCCTTAGTCCTCCGTAGGTACTTGAGGATATTCTTTACCGCAGTCCAGTGAGCCTTGCCAGGGTTCCCCTGATACCTTCTAACCATGCTCAAGGCAAAGGCTACATCAGGTCGAGTACAAGTCATAGCATACATAATCGAGCCTAATGCCGAAGCATAAGGCACTCGACTCATTTCTGCTATCTTAGCCTCAGTACTAGGGCTTTGTGTCTTACTCAATCTGGCATTACTCTGGATGGGTAACTCTCCTTTCTTGGAGTTCTGCATGCTGAATCTCTTCAACACCTTGTCCAAGTAGGTACTTTGACTAAGTCAAATTAGTCTTTTACTCCGATCTCTCAAAATCCTTATCCCTAGAATATAGGCAGCTTCTCCTATGTCCTTCATAGAGAAACACTTCCTAAGCCAGGACTTAACTTCCTGCAGAGTTGGGATGTCATTTCCTATAAGTAGTATGTCATCCACATACAATACCAAAAAGCTAACTATACTCCCACTAGCCTTGACATACACACAAGATTCATCTTCACTCTTAGAAAAGCCAAATTCCTTGACTTTCTTATCAAAGCAAAGATTCCATCTGCGAGGTGCTTGATTTAATCCATAAATGGATTTCTCAAGCTTACACACTCTATTAGGGTACTCGTTACTGACAAAGCCTTCTGGCTGACTCATGTAAACATCTTCAGTCAACTTTCCATTAAGGAAAGAGGTTTTTACATCCATTTGCCATATTTCATAGTCATGAAATGCAACTATGGCTAACATAACCCTAATAAGTGTGAGAAAAAATCTTGGCTACTGGAGAAAAAGTCTCATCATAATCAACTCCAGGAGTTTGAGAGAAGACCTTTGCAACCAGTGGAGCCTTATAAGTGTGTACATTACCATCCATGGCGGTTTTCTTCTTGAAGATCCATTTGCACCCTACAGTCTTACGACCTGGTACATTCTCAACCAAGTTCCAAACTTCATTTTCATACATGGATTGTATCTCGCTATCCATAGCCTCTTTCCATTTAGCAGACTCAGGGCTTGCCATGGCTTCCGCGTAGCTGTTAGGTTCATCCAGACCTACTAGTGTCGCATCACTAATAAGTGTCTCACCTTTCGTAGTAATATGGAAACCATAGTAATGCTCAGGTGCATTCCTAACTCTCGTGGAATGCCTCAGAGGTACAGACTCGTCAATTGGCTCAACAGGAGTTTCCTCCTCAAGGTGAGGGCTAGGGCTTGAAGTTCCTTCACCACTTGACTCTTGAAGTTCTTCAAGGTCAATTTGCCTCCCACTGTCTCCTTGGCTTATAAACTCTCTCTCTCTCTCTCTCTCTCTCTCTCTCTCTCGAAAGACTCCTCTTCTTGCTACAAAGACCACGTTATCACTAGGTCTGTAGAAGAGGTAACCAAAGGATCTTGTGGGTAGCCGATGAAAATACACCTCTCGCTTCGGGGTTCTAGCTTATCATGAGACTCGCGCCTCACAAAAGCCTCGCAACCCCAAATCTTGATGTGGTCTAGTTTGGGTACTTTACCAGTACACATCTCGTGAGGAGTTTTGGTAACTTTCTTTGTAGGGACTAGATTAAGGATATGGGCGGCAGTCTTTAAGGCATACCCCCAGAATGAGATTGCTAGCGAAGCTCGACTCATCATGGAACAAACCATATCCAACAAGGTTCGATTATGCCTCTCAGCTACACCATTCAATTGCGATGTCCTTGGAGGTGTCAATTGTGAGACAATCCCACATTCCCTAAGATAGTCAAGGAACTCTGAACTAAGATACTCACCACCTCGATCGGATCGAAGCATCTTAATGTTCCTGCCCAATTGATTCTCGACTTCCTGTTTAAATTCCTTAAACCTTTCGAAAGTCTCTCACTTATGCTTGATTAAGTAGACATATCCATATCTACTGTAATCATCAGTAAAAGTCAAATAATAACAATTAGCATCCCTTGTGGCATGTTTGAATGGTCCACACACATCCGTGTGTACAAGGTCCAACAAACCTTCACCCCTCTCACAAGAACCTATGAAGGGAGACTTTGTCATTTTTCCAAGTAAGCATGATTCGCAACTATCATCTAACTTTAGGTCAAATGACTCCAAGACTCCATCCTTTTGGAGTTGGCCTATGCGTTTCTTGCTTATATGTCCAAGACAAAAATGCCATAATGACGCTTTATCTAGTTATTATTATTAGGAGAATCAATACACAAAACATTATTTCCTAAGTTATCAACCACAGATACAGTTTCATACACACCATCACAAGGTAATGCTTTAAAATAAAGAATATTATTAAAGAAAGCATTAATCGCACCAACTTCATTATCAAATGAAAAGGTAAAACCTTGTTTATACAATGCATGAAAGGAAATAATATTTCTTGCCATTTCTGGCGAATAACAACATTTATTCAAATCTAAACTAAACCCACTACTTAGCGATAAAGTATAAACTCCAATCTTGGTAACAGGTAAAGCTTTCCTGTTTCCCATGATCAAGTTTATTCTTCCTTGCTCTACATTCTCACTTCTTCTTAGTCCCTGTAAATCAGAACAGATATGAATACCGCAACCGGTATCAAGGACCCATGAGTTAGAATGGGGTGAGTTATTAGATAAGATAGTGTAAATACGTGCATGGTTGGGTTTGACTTTCCCATCCTTCACATCTTGCTGGTACTTTGGGCAGTTCCGCTTCCAATGTGCCTTTTCATGGCAATAGAAGCATTCAGCCTCTTTTGGGTCATAAGAAGGAGTGATGAAACCTTTCTTGGTTCCACTTGAAGAAGAGCCATCAAGGGTCCTAGCCTTGGTACCCTTCGAAGAACTCTTTCTCTTCTTCCCTCGTCCTTTCCCGATTGCCAAGACAGGGGTGGAGTTGGTAGGAGTAGGAGTAGTAACAACCGTCTTACCCTTAAGACCACTTTCCGCGGTCTTTAAGAGTCCTTGAAGTTTGCTGAGAGTGACCTCTTCCTTATTCCTGTGGTATGTCATGCGGAATTGATCATAACATGAAGGTAAGGAGTGCAAAATGATATCTATTGCAAGCTCCTCGGGGAAGTTCACATTAAGCTTCAGCAAACGGTCCACATATTTTTGCATTTTCTACATGTGGCTCGTGTTGGGTTCACCATCCTTCATTCGGGTTGTTATCATGGAGGAGATGATTTCATACCTCTCTTGTCTTGTACTTTGATGGTATCTTTCCATCAAATCTTGGTGCATTTCAAAAAGGTAGAAGTCCTTGTAAGACTTTTAGAGGTCGGCTGTCATAGTGTCCATCATGATGCATGCCACCTTGGTGGCATCCCTTTCATCTGCCCTAAAGTTAGCGATCTCTTGAGGAGTAGCAACTGTATCATCAATCTCCTTAAGCTCCTTATCGAGGACATATTCTTTGTCCTCGTAGCAGGTAATCATTGATATGTTTCTGATCCATTCATTAAAGTTGGATCCATCAAAAGTGACTTTCCCACACAAATTCATTAGAGAAAAGGAACCATTAGGATTAGAGCCAGAAGCAGCAGTGTTTGCAGACATCTGAAAAGAAGAAAAGTTTAGCTTAGAAATAGAGATAGTCCTTAATACAACACCCAAATGTAGTATTAAGGCTAGGACCCAATCACAATATATTATACTTAGAAGAGGTATGCCGTAATCTAAGTAATAACATATTTGAAAGGTAGGTGAATGACGAATCACCAATTTCCACCAAAGGCAAAATATTAAAAATATTTAATTTGGTTCTTAGAAACTCCTAGATTCTTTTGAGATTCAATGAACTTTTCAAAGGCATGTTTCAATCTTGAGTGTGCCCTCTAAGTTTTGTGACTGGGATGCCGAGGATCACAAAACTAGGTGTGAAGTAACCATGCAAATTACTTGGTACCCTTAATGTATTACCCCTCAATAGATGTGCCGGTTAACCACACACGCTCCATCGATACTATGATAAACATTAAGTCACCCTTTACCTACCTTGTTAAGTTCAAGTTAGTGTGCCAGTTAACCACACACGCTCCACTAACGACTTAGACAAAGTGTAAAGTGTAATTTCATGGATTAGCACCTTATTCACATTTTTCCTAAAGTAACTAAGATTGGGAATTTAATAAAACATTTAGTTACTTTATAATATTCATCATACTTTTAATGAGAATTTATAAGTTCTTGTCCTACCCGTTCGGTTAACGACCCTCCACCAGTCAAGCAAGCGGTGGGTGAGAGTGGACACCCATTAAGTTGCCATTTTATAGGCAACAACCTTATACCCACCTTATAAACTAGCTTCGTGAATGAGGCGTACTAGCGGTAAGACGACTTTGATCTTATACATATAAATATTATTATTAACTTATAATATTATAAAGTATAAGAGTTGAATTTTAACTTTTAAAATTCTAAGGGTTGGAACTAAAGTTTTAAGCAAGACTTTACTTGTTCCAAAACTTGAGGGCAAGTTTTGTAAACTTTCAAAACTTTTCATTTCTTGTAACTTATGAGTTAATTAGAGTATTAAAAATGAAGACTCTTCATTTTTATAACCCATGTGTTCTTTTAATGGTTTTAAAACAAAGTGACTTTTGGTTTTCCATAACTTGAGGACAAGTTATGGACTCCATTAAAACACATAATGATCATGAATTAATCTACCACATAGGTTACAAATAATTCCTATGATCATCTAAACATCATAAGATCAAGAACATGAATATGAACACTTTCATGAATCAAAAAAGAATTACACTTAAAACTAGTAATTTTGATAATTTGTCATTGTAAATGGATTAATATGAACATTACACCAACTAAAACAAGTTTTAAAACACCAAAACAGTTTAGGGTAATGTTCCTAGTCCATTTCCAGCAACAAAAATCGAAATTCTGAAAACTACAGCCTCTACTCGTCGAGTGCATGAACAGACTCGACGAGTAGCTTGCATTTGGTCATGGACTCGTCGAGTCCCCCCATGGACTCGGCGAGTTCATACAGGCAGAAAGCAGAAAACTCGATTTTTCAAGCAGTTTGCACAAAAATCAAACAAGCAAGCCTAGGCTCTGATACCACTGATGGGTTTTGAGCATTCTAACACTTCCTAAGTGTACATGCAACCCTAATAACCTTGGATCTATGTTTGTCTAATAATCATGAAAAGTTTTTTTCCAAGGTTATGAACCTATCTAGCATACATGGGGTACAATTTTCTTTGTATAAAAGATAGAACTACATACCTTCTTGTTGAAAGTGATCCTAGAAACCTTGTGAGCCTAGCACCTCAAGTGTGATGCCTCAAATGCTTCACACAACACCAAATGCAAGGAATAAACTTGAGAGAGTACTCTAACACATGCAAAATCGGCCAAGCCCTCTTGGTTCTTAGTGTACCCGATTTTAGGGAGAGTTACATTGCTTATATAGTGTGTTGCATTAGGTAAACCCTAATGCTCCATGACTCTTCATTTCTTGATCCATGGGTTAACTCCATGGAGCATCCATGGAGTATTTTATGGGTGGAACCCAACTTGATAATCCATGGAGCCTCTTAGCCCACTATATAAGATATGGAAGATTTACGTAATCTACCCATATATCTAATTAGTTATCTTTTGATCACTTAATTAATTCTAAATTAATTCTTGATCAAAACTAATTAAATAATATTATTAATATATTGGAACTTATAATATATTAATAAACCATATGTGCTATTTCTCTCATTTAGTTTATCCAATTGCATGGTGCCATTCAACCCAAATGGACCATGCTGGGTCGGGTCAAGTACTTACCATAAATAGGTATGGACTTACACACCTTATCCAACAGTTATTACTTCAGTGATTAATACAAATAATACTGTAGTACACATATACATTTTCCCAATATATTCAAATTGTGATCTTCTCACATAAAGGGTAATATAAAACTATATTTTGGTAATGATAATCATACTTGGGAAAAGCACTCACTTTTACAAACAAACAAACACACAAAACAGTTGCTTCTTGGTAGAGGACTACTTTTTATACTAGTTGAAAATATAGGATTTTCTAGGAGTTTTCAAACATATACAAACATTTACATTGTTAAATTACAAACATTTTTTTTATCAAACTTATACAAACATTGACACTAAATACTTATGAACTCACCGGCTTAAATGCTGATCTACGCTTTCAAAATAACTTATATTCTCAGGTCACCAGTAGACAAGTACCGATGACCAAGTTTAGAGAAGACGGAGCATCTTCAAGACTCGGCTTTTATTTTGATTATTCATTTTTGGTGTCTTATTACTATTAAAGAACACACCTGTATGAAATTATACTATTAATGCAATGGATGATGTTGTTGCTTATTTACTACTTTGCATTGTTATGATACTGTACATGATGTCCTCCGCCCCAGAACGTTTCCGTTGTTCTTGGTTTTGGGGTGTGACATTGACGAGTTTACGAGTAAACTCAATGAGTTGAGTCAACTAGGAGCGTTGACTTTGACTTTGACTTGACCAAAGTTGACCTTAAAGGTTATGAATATGGAATGGTACCTAAGGGGTTGTTTTGGTTCAGGGATTGAGTAGAACTGATTCAGGGCACAGACGTTTCAGCTATCATATAATAGTGAGGTGAGTTTCCTCCTGGTTTGAACAGGTCGAAGGCACCAAGGCGGGCCCGTATATGTTATGTGTATCTCATAGATAGTTCAGTGTGGGCGGGGCCCATATATCAGAGATAGTTGAGTATGGGCGAGGCCCGTATCTCATAGAATTATTTGAGTATGGATATAGGACTGATTGATAGATTTTATTATACTTCTTGTCTGTGTGATAATTATATGTATGCTTAGTAGCTGATTGTGAGCGGGGCCCGTATCTTATAGATAGCCGAGTGTAGGCGGGGCCCATATCTCATAGTCAGCAGAGTGTGGGCGGGGCCCGTATCTCCTTGAGTGTGGGTGGGTCCCGTATCTCCTAGTAGCATGATTATGTGTATGGTATGTCGTAGTTTGGGGAGACTCACTAAGTTTCGTGCTTACAGTTTCAGTTTTTCTTTTAGGTACTTCCGGTAGAAAAGGGAAAACCTCGGAATGACTGCATTGCACACACCATTTGTTTAGCCTGGTATGTTTTCACTCCGATATGTGATATGAGTTTTGATGAGATAATCCGATTTGATACTTTGGCTTGTGTTTTTAGGATGGAATGTTTTTATTGAAATGGTTATTTTAATAAATAAAAATTAAATTTTTGGTCCCGATTTTTCGGATGTTACAGGTTGGTATCAGAGCCTTGGTTTGAGGGATTCGGGCATGCTCTCGGGTATGTATGGACTCAAACTGAGGAATTGGTATAAAACTTTCAAAAGAAAACCATTTTTATAAAAAGGATTTTGGGAAAGAGAAAAGGGTGTGGCGCATGCAATCAGCCGAGCTCAAGTAAGTTCTCCCAAATTACCCATACAAGTTTGTTATGTTATGATTATGAGAACTGGATGCTAGATTAGGGCTAAGGATTTAGGAATGATGTCTTGTATGCCTGTTATATTTGTATAAGAATTGCATGCTAGTTAGGGTTAAGGATCTAGGAAGGATGCCATATATGCCTGCTGTATGAGCTTATTGAACTGTATGCTAGTACTGATTAGTCAGTAATATGATGGGTTGAGTAGGATATGTTTGATTATGTTTACTCAATGCTTCAATGTTGCTTGCTTTGTGCTTTTAGTAGTTTTAGTTATCTTTAGATAACTAGTAAACGGATATGTTAAGTTACATATTACGAGTACTAAATAATTTTAGAAGGTTAGGTTTAGCTCTTTTTTACAGCTCTTGTTTGAGTCTAACCGTTGTAGGGTAGGACCTCTCATTCAAAGAATTATCTGGTCTTACTGATATGTAATGGTATTCGCGATCTAGTTAGAAGGAGATAACAGGGACTTCTTATGCAGGTGATGGCGGAGAGTGGGATGGAGGTTACCCTAGGGAAAGCCTAGGATGAGATTAGCACAGAGAGCAGTAGTAGTGAAAGGGACATGGTGGAGTCAAGGTAGTTCTTGAGAAAAGTACGGATAGATGTGGAAGGTAGTATGGTCCCGTACTATTGAAAGCAGAGGATCCGTACTCAAATCAAGGCAGGCTGAGATGAACCCAGGGAACTTGTAGTATGTGTGATCCATCAAGTTATGATGAGTATATTGATGTTTGTTATGGTGTATCTTCAGTATGGTGATGCTACGCACTAGGATAGTTGGCAGCTCTGACGTAGGTGAGGGATCAGGCTCGGGCTCTGGAGCTGGCTAGTTCGAAGATTAGATGAGGGAGTTCATTTCATCTGAGATCATGCATATTATATTGTATCATACTCCTGCGATTTTTGGAACGATCAAGGAGGGCCTTTTGGAGATTCTTGACCAAAGGTTGAGTGCTTTCCACACTAAGATGGCTGCCATGATGGGGGCGCGCATGATGACCTTCAGGGAGTTCCGAGCTTTTGTGGCTCCAGACTATCATGGGGCTCGGGACCCCATTGCTAGCAACAGGTGGTTGGATGATATCACCAATGCCTTTCGTACCAGCAGATGTCCTGAGGGGGATAAGGTCGGACTTACTTCCCGCCTTCTGAAGGACAGGGCGTGTGATTAGTGAGAGGAGGGTGGACATGCCATTGGAGATGATGCAGCTCTTGATTCGATTACTTGGAGTGACTTTTCGGCCAGGTTTAGGGTCGAGTTTGCACCTGTGATTGAGGTGCAGCAGCTTGCTAGGGAGTTCCAGGATCTCCGATAGACGATTGAGACGGTGACAGAGATCACCTCTATGTTCAGGAAGAGGGCCCTTCTTTTTCCACAATATATGGCGTACGAGGAGATCAAAAAGGCCCGTTATCATGAGATGTTGATGAGCGATATCCGGGAGTTTGTGATCCGATCCAGCTACAAGACGTTGGAGTATATGAATTCTAGGGCTAGAGATAGAGAGATTAATTTAGAGACGAAGAGGAAGAGGAAGCCAGATGTGGCATCTAGTTGGAGGGTTCGGGCAAGAAGCACAAGGTACATTCCCGAGGAAAGGGCTAGCAGGGTCGAGGCCGCTGCAGTAAGTGTGGTAGGTCGCATGAGGGGACATGCAGGGCGGGTAGTTCAGGATGCTTCAAGTGCGGCGAACTAGTCATGTTAACAGGGACTGTACCACTACCACCGTCGCCCCGACAGTATGTGATCTAATTTGCTTTCCATAAAATCAAAGGGGCCACAAGAGGTCCTAGTGTCCGAGTTTAGCAGTAGCATGACAGGTGGCAACACCCGCTCCTGTTACATTGAGGATTACGAATGGCCGTCAGGGCCGGGCAAAGGCGCCAATGGTGAATAGCAGAGCCTTCTAGTTGATCACAGAGGGGGCACGTGCGGCACCCGACGTCGTGACGGGATTCTTCCTTGTGAATGGCATATGTTCTATGGTATTGTTTGACTTGGGGGCTACCCAATCTTTTGTATCGCTCACACTTAACAAGCAATTTGTTTGAGCTCCGGGGGAGCTGGACTATCCTCTTGATGTGGAGATAATAGATGATAGGACAATACGAGTTATGAGGGTTCATCGGGGATGTACACTACAGTTGTTCGATGAGTAATTTTTGGTTGATCTAGTCCTTATTCCCCTGCGAGGGAATAAGGTTATCGTGGGTATGGATGGTTGAGCCCCAATGGGGCAGTAATTGACTGCGAGCAGTAGCTTGTATGGGTACGGATCCCAAGCAGAGGAGGTTTAGTGAATCAGGGCAAGAGGTCGCAAGGTGGACTGACCTTGTGTTCAGCAGCGAGAGCTAGACGTTACTTTCAGTTAGGGATGTCAACGGGGGGCAAACGGGACGGGGAGTGCATCCCCCGCCCCCGCCCCCGAAATTTCCTTGTTCCCCCATCCCCGCCCCCGCCCCCGAAATGTTCATCCTTCCTACCCCCGCCCCCACCCCCGTTCCCCCGTCCCCGATTGATTTTGGGTTGTCTTTTTTTTGGCTAAAAGAAGCTGTTATTTACGCTAAAAAAAACTATTTTTTAGATAACAAATAATTATGTATAATAGAATTTTACATTTAAAAATAAAAAAATTTATGGCATCTTAAAAACATTAACAATTTAAAAACATGATTTTTAATGAATTTTGGAAGCTCAAATTCATGTTATAGTTTATTATATTTATATATTTAATATATGTAAATATATGTGTAATTTATTAATGGGGCCCCCATGGGGGTTTCGGGACGGGATTGCCTATGCTCGCCCCCGCCCCTGAAATTAAAACGGGGGTTAACCTTGCCCCCGCCCCCGATTTATTTAAAAAAATTTCCCCAAATGGGATGGGGCCCCCACGGGAACGGGGTCCTACGGGACTTTTTGACATCCCTAATTTCAGTAGGCTTGCGTAGGTTATGTCGCCTATGTCATGGATACCCGAGATAAGGGTAAGGCGACAGTGGATGATGTACCGATCGTACCGAAGTACCCTGACATGTTCCTAGAGGATTTTCTTGAGATACCTCCGGAGAGGCGGGTAGAGTTCAGGATTGAACTAGTCCCTGGTGCAGCTCCGATAGCCAAGGCACCATATCGGTTGGCTCCTCCCGAGATGCATGAGTTATCTACACTACTTCAAGAGCTGTTAGACAAGGGATTTATGAGGTCGAGTAGTTCGCCATGGGTAGCCCCAATCCTGTTTGTGAGGAAGAAGGACGGGTCACATCGGATGTGTATAGATTACCGGGAGCTGAATAAGGTAATGGTGAAGAACCGTTATCCCCTCCCGAGGATTGATGATTTATTTGACCAACTTCAGGGTGCATCTTGTTCTGCAAGATTAATCTGCGATCAGGTTATCACTAGATGCGATTCAGGGACGATGACGTGCCGAAGACAACCTTTCGAACTCGCTATGGTCACTATCAGTTTGTGGTGATGCCTTTTGGGCTCACCAATGCTCCTATCATGTTCATGGATGTCATGAACCGCGTGTGCAGACCGATGTTGGACCGGTCTATGATAGTCTTCAAAGATGATATCTTGGTTTATTCCAAGACTCAGGAGCAGAATGAAGAGCACCCGAGGGAGGTTCTAGAGACATTGATGAGGGAGATACTTTTCGCAAAGTTCTCCAAGTGCAAGTTCTAGTTGCGCGAGGTGCAGGTTTTGGGGCACCTTGTCAACCAGAAGGATATTATGTTCGATCCGGCGAAGATAGAGGTCATGATACAGTGTGAGGTCCCGAGGTCTCCATCTGAGATTTAGAGTTTTCTTAGTCTAGCGGGTTACTATCGGAGATTCATCCAGGATTTCTCCAAGATCGTTGCTCCCCTGACCCGCCTGACTAAGAGGTCGGTGACATTCCACTGGGGCCTGAGAAGCAGGCAGCCTTCAAGACTCCCAGATAGCAGTTATGCGAGGCACCGATTCTGACCTTGCCGGAGGGCGTCGATGATTTCGTGGTTTACTGTGATGCTTCGATCATGGGTATGACGTGGTACTGATGCATCGGGGTCACATGATAGCATACGTTTCGAGGCAGTTGAAGCCTCACGAGGTGAACTACCCGGCACACGATTTTGAGCTGGGGGCTGTGGTTTTCGCCCTCAAGATTTGGTGGCACAAACTCTATAGGGTTCGTTGTAACATTTACAGGGACCACAAGATCCTGAGGTATCTGATGGACCAGCCGAATCTGAACATGAAGCAGCATCGGTGGTTAGATGTGGTGAAGGACTACGATTGTGAGATCCTTTACCACCCCGGAAAGGCCAATGTGGTGGCTGATGCTATTAGTTGTAAGGAAGTAGCGGCTTTGATACCATAGATATCTCTAAGGATGACAGTGGTTACTCCATTGCTGGATCAGATCCGGGAGGTGCGGGTCGAGGGTATGAACAAGGAGCACCGAAAGTGTGAGCGGATCATAGTCCAAGTGGCCTCATTCGATGATGACAGTCGGGGGTTGTTGACCCTACATCAGAGGTTCTAGGTTCCTTACTGGGGCGGGGCGCGCAAGGTTCTGATGGAGGAGGCGTACAAGTATAGGTTCTCCATCCATCCCGGGGCAACGAAGATGTATTGAGACCTTTTCCCTGACTATTGGTGGCCCTGCATAAAGCGGGACATAGCATGGTATGTGGAGCAGTGCTTGACTTGCAGGAAAGTCAAGGCCGAGCACCAGCAACCTCACATAAAGATGCAACCATTGGATATTCCTGTTTGTAAATGAGAAGATATCACTATGGATTTCATCATGAAGCTTCCAAGGACCGCACGTGGAGTAGATCCGATATGGGTCATCGTGGATCGGTTGACCAAGAGCACTCATTTTATCTCGATCCAACAGAGTATATTGGATGAGAAGCTAGACGATATCTATGTTCGTGAGGTGGTGGAACGTCATGGAGTGCCGGTTTCGGTGGTGTCAGACCGATATGTTCGTTTCACTTCCAAGTTTTGGAAGCGGTTCCATGACGAGATTGGCACTCGTCTTCACTTTATCACAACCTTTCACCCTCAGAATAATGGGCAGAATGAGAGGACGATCCAGACTCTCGAGAATATGTTGTGTGCATGTGTATTTGATTTCGGCGATAGTTGGGATACATATCTTCTGTTAGTGGAATATTCATATAACAACAATTATCACGCCGGCATATATCGACCTCCCTTTGAGATGCTCTACGGGAGGAAGTGTAGGACCCCAATCTGTTGGGCTGAGGTCGGTTAGAGAGTTATAGGGAGTACTGAGGTGGTACTCAAGACCACGGAGAAGATCCAACAAGTCCGGAGTAGGCTCCAGACTGCTCAGAGTCGGCAGAAAAGCTATGCCGACAAGCGTCATTAAGACCTAGAGTTTCCAGTAGGGGATATGGTCCTCCGGAAGGTGTCATCTTGGAAAGTTGTCATCCGGTTCAGGAAGCGGGGCAAGCTGAGCCCCTGGTACAACGATCCTTTTAGGGTTACGGATCGGGTGGGCCGTATGGCCTACCCTTTAGATCTTCTAGTAGAGCTCAGCCAAATCCACAACACTTTTCATGTCTCCCAGTTGCGGAAGTGCTTGGTGGATGATTCGCAGTTCTGCCTCAAGAAGATATCCAGGTTGATGAAAGCCTGAACTACATTGAGAGACCAGTGGCGATTCTGGATCGCAAGATCAAAACCTTGAGGAACAAGGTTGTACAGTTGGCGAAAGTGTAGTGGATGCACCGCAAGGGGTCATACTGGACTTAAGAGCCCGATGAAGAGAAGAGAGAGCACCACCCAGAGGTATTAGAGATAGCGTACCTTGAGGATGAAGTCTAAGACCAATGGGGGAGAATTGTAATGTATGATTCCTAGGGTTGGAAGACCTAGAAGCCATCAAGCTTGAGGTGAAGCATTAGATCTGGGATCTTGTCCATCTTTGGCAGCTTTCTAAGCTAAAAAGTCCTTAACTTGGTAATTCATAGCTTAGATCTCTTTTAGTTTTTCTTTATGGGTCTTTCTGACCCCATTCGAGGAAACATGATACCCTTCATAGATCATATGCTAAGGATTTCCATTTTCCAGTGATATTCGGCGCTTAGAATCATAAAAACGGTCTTAAACTCGTTCTTGTCCAAGAAAAGACCAAGTCCATGGAAGTAGGTTGCTATATCTCAAGTTTGGGTCCATTTGAGGCATCTAAAGCCATCAAGTTTTCAACTTTACAAAAATAGGTTATGGAAACAATATGGATCTATATTTTGGAACCTTAGGTCTAAGGAAAAGGCTGAATAGACTAGAAATGCAAGGGACTCAGCGAGTTCATAGAGTAACTCGACGAGTTTGGTCGAACATTCTCGATTCTATTCATGGAACTCGGCGAGTCCACAAGGTAACTCAACGAGTTGTGCTAGGAAGTCTCGTTTCTGTTGAGAAGGAGGAACTCAACGAGTTGGAGGAATACTCGACAAGTTAGATCACAATTTCACGATTCTGTGATTCATGAGAACTCAACGAGTTTACGGGTAAACTCTATGAGTTGAGTCAACTAGGAGCGTGGACTTTGACTTGACTTTGACTTTGACTTGACCAAATTTGACCTTAAGGGTTATGAGTATGGAATGGTACCTAAGGGGTTGTTTTGGTTCAGGGAGTGAGTAGAACTGATTCCGGGAAGAGACATTTCAGCTATCATCCGAAAGTGAGGTGAGTTTCCTCCTGGTTTGAACAGGTCAAAGGCACCAAGTTCGGCCCGTATATGTTATGTGTATCTCATAGATAGCTGAGTGTGGGCGGGACCCGCATCTCATAGATAGCTGAGTGTGGGCGAGGCCCGTATCTCATAGAATTATTTGTGTATGGATATAGGACTGATTGATAGATTTTATTATACTTCTTGTATATGTGATACATGTATGTATGCTTAGTAGTTGAGTTTGGGCGGGGCTTGTATCTCATAGATAGCCGAGTATAGGCGGGGCTCATATCTCGTAGTCAGTGGAGTGTGGGCGGGGCCCGTATCTCCTAGTTAGCCAAGTGTGAGCGGGGCCCGTATCTCATAGACAGTAAAGTGTGGGCGGGGCTCGTATCTCCTAGATTAGTCGAGTGTGGGCAGGGCTTGTATCTCCTTGAGTGTGAGCGGGGTCCGTATCTCCTAGTAGCATGATTATGTGTATAGTATGTGGTAGTTTGGGGAGACTCACTAAGATTTGTGCTTACAGTTTTCAGTTTTGGTTTCAGGTACTTCCAGTAGCAAAGGGAAGAGCTCAGGATGACTGCAGTTCACAGACCATTTGTTTAGCCTGGGATGTTTTTACTCTGATATGTGATATGAGTTTTGACGAGATACTCTAATTTGATACTTTGACTTATGTTTTTGGGATGGAATGTTCTCATAGAAATGGTTATTTTAATAAATAAAAATGAAATTTTTGTTCATGATTTTTAGGTTGTTACATACACACAAATGCATAAAATATGATGCAAAATGCTTGTAAAAAATACCATAAAATATGCATACAATGACATTTATCACACCCATTTTGGGGATTTTGGTCATTTTGAAATGATTCAATATTTGGAAAAGTTAAACCAAGAAAAAATGATATTTTTCATAAACAAGTTGTTCAGTCTTTCTTGTGGGTGTCTAGTAGAAGCTCTAAGTTCATTATTTGTAACAACCCAATTTTCATGACCAAAAATTACGTTTTAAAAACATCACTTTTAGAGGATATAAAAGGACTAAAACATTGTCTGATCAAAATACCACACCAGAACCGTGTCTAAAAACCAAGTCATACATTTAATTAAAATATCAGAGTACAAATCCCAGTGAAGCTCGTAAATGCGGAAATCGGAGAGTGTGTGCGTGACGTGCCGCTACCGCGCCGGCTCCTTTCCTCTAGCTGAGGAGATACCTGAAACCAAAACTGAAAACTGTAAGCACAAAGCTTAGTGAGTTCCCCCATAACACCGCATGCCATGCAACAAATAACAACCATTATTCAGCTAGGAGTTACGGGCCTTGCCCACACTCGGGAAGATACGGGCCCTGCCCACACTTCGCTAGCCGGGAGATACGGGCCTCGCCCACACTCGTGAAGATACGGGCCCTGCCCACACTTCGCTATCTGGGAGATACGGGCCTAGCCCACACTCCGACCTTGGCGAGATACGGGCCCTGCCCACACTCAACCACTAACCCATAACATACAAGTATCACGCAGACAACAAGTATAAGCAATTCTATCATATTAACACATATACCGTACTTAACTACAACAGAGATACGGGCTCGGCCTTGGTGCCTTAGACCCGTTCCTACTGGGAAGGAAACTCACCTCGAAATAGCTGCTGGTCTGTGTGGGAACTGATCACCTACTACTGCTGTAGCTGCTCCGGAAACCCTCCGGCTGCAAATCCCACAATATACTCAATCAAACACTGCTCACTAACCTTTGGGTAAAATGACCATTTTACCCCTGACCTTGCCCTCAGACAAAGTCAGAGTCAACTTTCAGTTGACATCGACTCGCCGAGTTGGCTTTCCGACTCGCCGAGTCCCTACGCAAACGACTGCCCTGAATCCCGATCCTACCCGTCGAGTTAGGCGACGACTCGACGGGTTCGCCTTCATGACCAATATTCAAGTCCTTCATCCTACTCGCCGAGTTGTATGAACAACTCGTCGAGTCCATCTTCATCCGAAGAACACCCATGCTAGGACTCGCCGAGTTGTATGAACAACTCGTCGAGTCTGTTCTTGATCTAAGGAGATTGCCTTGAACTCGCCGAGTCGGGGCATCGACTCGCCGAGTACCTCCGTAGATGGGTTAAGCTTCCGACTCACTGAGTCACACCCTGTGACTCACTGCTCACTCGACACTACAAAAAGGGGGGACAAACTCGAAGACTCGCGAGCAGACTCGCCGAGTCACATGAACGACTCGCCGAGTCGTTGCCATGCACTCCTTAAATATACCGATTTGCTCGATTCCAGTCCATGCCATTCATAGATCTGGACTTCTAGGACACGAATCACACGTAAAGTTTCCAACTTTACGTGTGGATATTCACCAATATGGATTTTAGGGCTCAAAATGTCTCAAAAGGGGAGATCTAGGGCTAACAAGCCACATGGGGCCAAAAAGCTAACAGATCTGAGCTCCTGGAGCTCAATCTTGCATAGATCCAAAGGCCAAACGCCTTATTACGACATATAATGCACATACAAACTTGGGGAATTGACCAAGAAGGATCCAAATGAAGTTTTAAGCATAGAATCAAGGGGAAAACGGGTTATACCTCAAAGGAACTGCTGGAAGGACACAAATAATGCTTGGATGGCTTCCCTTCTTCTGGATCTACTTCCTTCCTTCCTTCAAAGCCTTCAAAAGTACACAACCAGAACTTCAATCTTCAAAGAACAAGCACAAACGAGGGTTGGGGAGCTCTGGGGAGAGAATGGGGGCTGCCCTGGGGCAGATAAGCTGCTTAAATAGGGTGCAAACCCCTGAAACTTAGGGTTTCATCCAACAGCTGTGACTCGCCGAGTCCAGGATATGGACTCGTCGAGTCGACAATTTAAACGCGTCCCGGGTCCCGTATCCACTCGGCGAGTCGGACCTATGACTCGCCGAGTCCAAGGCTAAAAGAAAGGAAATACTCAAATAACATTTACGTACCAGGAACCGGGTGCTACAAATCTCCCCCACTTATTTTAGACTTCGTCCTCGAAGTCTGCTGCTCGATCCTGAAACAGCTCGGGATAATGCTCCATCATCTCGTCTACCGGCTCCCAAGTCCACTCCGAACCCTTGCGGTGCCGCCATTGCACCTTCACTAGCTCCACCCTCTTGTTCCTTAAATCCTTCGACTTCCTGTCGAGGATTGCGACTGGGCGCTCAATGTAGTTCAGGCTGTCATCAACCTGAATATCCTCCAAAGGTACTACTGCAGAATCGTCCACTAGGCACTTCCGCAACTGCGAAACATGGAAAGTGCTGTGGATCTGGCTAAGCTCGGCTGGCAGACCCAGCCTATATGCTACCTTGCCCACCCGGGCTACGACCCTGAACGGTCCGATGAATCGCGGGCCCAACTTGCCCCGCTTCCTGAATCGGATGACGCCTTTCCACGGCTACACCTTCAGGAGAACCATATCCCCGACCTGGAACTCTAAATCGGATCGACGCTTGTCGGCATAACTTTTCTGCCGACTCTGAGCAGTCTGAAGCCTGCTCCGGACCTGCTGGATCCTCTCAGTCGTCTTGAGCACCACTTCGGTGCTTCCCATGACTCTCTAGCCAACCTCACCCCAGCATATCGGGGTCCTACACCTCCGTCCGTACAACATCTCGAAGGGAGGGCGGTCGATACTCGCGTGATAGCTGTTGTTGTAGGAGAACTCGGCCAGGGGAAGGTAGGTATCCCAACTACCACCGAAATCTAGCACGCACGCCCGCAGCATATCCTCCAGAGTCTGGATGGTCCGCTCGCTCTGCCCATCCGTCTGCGGGTGAAAGGCAGTGCTAAAATGCAGACGAGTGCCTAACTCGTCATGGAATCTCTTCCAAAACCTGGAAGTAAAACGCACATCCCTGTCCGAGATCACCGATACTGGCACCCCATGTCGTGCCACAATCTCCCTGATATAGATGTCGGCCAATTTCTCGGCCGATATGCTCTCCTGAATCGGAATAAAGTGAGCACTCTTGGTCAATCTATCCACGATGACCCAAATCGAATCCACCCCACGTGCGGTCCTGGGAAGCTTCGTGATAAAATCCATCGTGATATCTTCCCATTTCCACAGTGGAATATCCAACGGCTGCATCTTGCCATGCGGTCTCTGATGTTCGGCCTTGACCTTCCTGCAGGTCAAACATCGCTCGACATACCATGCCACATCCCGCTTCATGCAGGGCCACCAATAGTCTAGACGAAGATCCCTATACATCTTCGTCGCCCCGGGATGAATAGAGAATCGGGACTTGTGTGCCTCCTCCATCAAAATCTGGCGCACGCCTCCGTGATACGGCACCCACACCCTATGGTGTAGTGTCAATAACCCTCGGCTATCATAATCGAAGGAGGAAACCTGACCCACTACACGCTCGCTCTTCCGATGCTCCTCCTTGATAGCCTCCTGTTGAGCCTCCCGAATCTGCTCCAACAGGGGAGTCACCACGGTCATCCGCATGCAAACGTCCCTGATCGGCGCCGCCTTGCGGCTAAGCGCATCGGCCACCACATTGGCCTTCCCCGGATGGTAAAGGATCTCGCAATCATAATCCTTCACCACATCCAACCACCGACGCTGCCTCATGTTCAGATTCGGCTGATCCATGAGGTACCTCAAGCTCTTGTGGTCCGTGTAGATGGTACACCGAACCCCATAGAGGTAATGTCGCCAAATCTTGAGGGCAAATACCACCGCCCCCAACTCCAAATCGTGCGTCGGGTAGTTCGCCTCGTGAGGCTTGAGCTGCCTCGAAGCGTAAGCAATGACATGCCCCCTCTGCATCAGCACCGCGCCCAATCCAGAAATGGACGCATCACAATAAACCACAAAATCTTCTACGCCCTCTGGCAGGGCTAAGATCGGCGCCTCACACAATCTCTGTCTCAGCGTCTCAAATGCAGCCTGCTGCTCGGGTCCCCACCGAAAGACCACGGCTTTCTTCGTCAGCCGCATCAGGGGCACGGCTATCTTGGAGAAATCCTGGATAAATCTCCGATAGTAGCCTGCCAATCCCAGGAAACTCCGAATCTCAGATGGAGACTTCGGAACCTCCCATCTCATCACGGCCTCGACCTTGGCCGGATCGACCAGAATCCCGTTCTGGTTGACGAGGTGTCCCAGAAATTGCACCTCGCGCAACCAAAACTCACACTTGGAGAACTTGGCATACAAGCTCTCCCTCCTCAGGGTCTCTAACACCTCTCTCAGATGCTCCTCATGTTCCTCCCGGGTCTTGGAATAAACCAAGATATCGTCGATAAAGACTATCACAGACCGGTCCAGCATCGGTCTGCATACACGGTTCATGAGGTCCATGAACGCGGCAGGAGCATTGGTGAGCCCAAACGGCATCACCACGAACTCATAATGGCCATAGCGCGTCCGAAACGCGGTCTTCTGCATATCCTCCTCCCTGACCCTCATCTGATGATAACCCGAACGCAAATCAATCTTGGAGAACCAAGATGCGCCCTGAAGCTGGTCAAAGAGGTCATCAATCCTCGGAAGCGGGTAACGGTTCTTCACCGTCACCTTGTTCAGCTCCCGATAATCTATACACATCCGATGCGACCCGTCCTTCTTCTTCACAAACAGAATCGGGGCTCCCCAGGGCGAACTGCTCGGACGAATGAACCCCTTGTCTAGCAGCTCCTGCAGCTGCGTAGACAACTCCTGCATCTCGGGAGGAGCCAACCGATACGGTGCCTTGGCTATCGGAGCCCCACCAGGAACAAGGTCGATCCTGAACTCCACCTGTCGCTCCGGAGGTATCCCAGGAAGCTCCTCTGGGAAGACGTCTACAAAGTCCCGAACCACCGGAACCTCGCTCATCGATGCATTACCCGCCTTTCGGGTATCCATCACATACGCGACATAACCTGCGCATCCCTGCTGGAGATAGCGCCTAGCCCTCGCTGCTGAACATACAGCGGGTCCACACTGCGGCCTTTCTCCATGAATCACCAACTCTCCCCCACTTAGGGTCCTGACCCGCACTAGCTGCTGCGCGCAATCTATCACCGCCCCATTAGGGCTCAACCAATCCATGCCAATAATCACCTTGTTCCCACGCAACGGTATGGGAACCAAGTCTACCAAGTAACGCTCCTCGAACAACCGCAGAACGCAATCTCGGAACACCATCGATGCTCGCACCGAACGATCATCAGCAATCTCTACCTCTAAAGGACAATCTAACTCTCCTGAAGTCTCATGAAACCTCCTGCTAAGCGCAAGAGAAACAAACGATCGGGATGCACCCGAATCAAACAATACCTGAGCTGGAATGTCGTTCACATGGAACGATCCTAAATCATATAGAGCACATATCAATATCATAACATCATAAAAATAAGATAGAGGGAAAGAATCATACCCGTCACCACATCGGGTGCGGCGCGTGCCTCCTCGGTAGTCAGCTGAAATGCTCGGCTCCTCACCACTGGAGCCTCTGCCTTGCCATGCCGACCATCCGTGATCCGCAGGGTCGCTGGAGCCGGCGCCTTCACTGGCGCTGAAACTGTCAACTGGGGGCAATTGGCCTTCTTGTGGCCCCTCTGGTTGCAGTGAAAACACAGCAACTCCGACGTCTGAATAGCTGAAACTGGAGCAGTACAATCCCTGCTAAAGTGCCCTGCCTTGCCGCACTTGTAGCAGCCTACTGAACCCATCCTACATGCGCCCACATGCGACCTGCCGCATTTCCCGCAGCGGCTCGGTCCTGACTGACCTTTCGGCCTACCATCTGATCCCTTGGGCTTCTTCCCCGAAGCCCCTCCTGCCTGACCCTCCTCTAGTTTCCGTTTCCGGATGTGCTCCAAATCTATCTCCCTCTCCCTTGCCCTGGCAATCATGGAATCCAGGGTAGGGCAAGCCGAAAAGCTAACATGCTCCCGGATGTCAGCTCGTAGCATATCATGGTAACGAGTCCTCCTCATGTCCTCGTCACCGGCATACTGGGGCACCAATAAAGCCCTCTCCCTGAACTTGGCGGTGATCTCCGCCACAGTCTCCGTCGTCTGCCTCATGTCAAGAAACTCCCTGGCCTGCTGCTGAAGCTCGACCACCGGCGCGAACTCTGCCCTGAACCTGGTCACAAAGTCCGACCAGGTCATAGCCTCGATAGCTGAGGCTCCCAACGAGTCACCCACTGACTCCCACCAATCCCGGGCCCGGTCCCGTAGACATCCCGCTGCATACCTCACCTTCGACCCCTCGGGGCAGAAGCTAGTCAACTGGGCAGACTCGATGTCTGCAATCCATCGCCTGGCAACAATGGGGTCTTTCACCCCATGGAAATCCGGCGCACCGCTGCCCCTGAAGTCCTTGAAGGACAGCGTGCGAGATCCTGACTGGCTAGATGCCATATCGCTCCTGAATGCCTGAAGGCGATCCTCCATCAACTCCATGATCCCTTCCTTGATCGACCCAAAGATAATGGGAGTCGACTCAAGGATACCCCTGGTGATCTCTGACGCGATGAACTCGCGTAGCCCCTCATCAATTGGCTCGGAACCTGATCCCGAACCTGACCCCTCTCCTGAGCCGCCATCTACCGGCCTCGATCGGAGTACCACCATTCTGCAATACATCACAACAATCATTAGTGATACTGATACTCCCTGAGGGCTCACATCTACTTACAAGTTCCCTGGTCTTATCTTGGCCATCCTTGGTTCGGGTACAGATCCTCTGCTTTCAGTAGTACGGGCCCATACTACCTTCCACATCTATCCGTACCTTCTTCAAGGATTGCCTCGACTCCACCAGATCCCTTTCACTACTGCTGATCACTACTATACTCATCCTAGGCTTGCCCTAGGGAAATCTCTAGTTCCACTCTAACCAGTCCTCAGCTGCTACAGGCCTCCTTGTAATGCCAGTTAGCCATTACCCGAATACCATCACATGTGATGAGGCCCAAATAATTCTTCGAGTATCCGACTCGTCCCTACAACGGTTGGACTCAAACAAGAGCTGCGCAGTAGGATCAAATCCGGCACTCTAAGATTATTCAACCCTGGTCACACGTGGCGTGACGCATTCGCCTAATGGCTAACTCCCATTATTCAGAGTCCCACGAAGCACGAAGCAAGCAGCATTCAGATAAGGGGTAACAATCTCAACTAACTCTATCACCTTCAGGAACTGAGCTAGCATAAAGTGCTAAGCTCATACTACCAGGCATAACCTAATCAGGCTATCCTACTTACTGTCTACCCGATAACTAGCATGCAATTTTCATACAACTAAAACACAAATAGCAGGCACATAAGGTATCACTCCTAGATCCTTAGTCCTATTCTAGCATGCTGTTCTACGAAAGCTGATAAACATAACATAAACTTGTATGGGTACTTTGGGGAATACTTACTCGAGCTCGGCCGGTCGCGCACATCACACACTTCGTTCTTTCTCAAAATTCTTTTCTCAATTTTCAAAAACATTTTCTTTTAGAAAATCTTTTAATCCCTCGATTTGAGTTCAGACACCCCCGAAGGTGTGTCCGAATCCCTCAAACCAGGGCTCTGATACCAACTTGTAACAACCCAATTTTCATGACCAAAAATTTCGTTTTAAAAACAATACTTTTAGAGGATATAAAAGGACTAAAACATTGTCTGATCAAAATACCACACCAGAACCGTGTCTAAAAACCAAGTCATACATTTAATTAAAATATCAGAGTACAAATCCCAGTGAAGCTCGTAAATGCGGAAATCGGAGAGTGTGTGCGTGACGTGCCGCTACCGCGCCGTCTCCTTTACCCTAGCTGAGGAGATACCTGAAACCAAAACTGAAAACTGTAAGCACAAAGCTTAGTGAGTTCCCCCATAACACCGCATACCATGCAACAAATAACAACCATTATTCAGCTAGGAGTTACGGGCCTTGCCCACACTCGGGAAGATACGGGCCCTGCCCACACTTCGCTAGCCGGGAGATACGGGCCTCGCCCACACTCGTGAAGATACGGGCCCTGCCCACACTTCGCTATCTGGGAGATACGGGCCTAGCCCACACTCCGACCTTGGCGAGATACGGGCCCTGCCCACACTCAACCACTAACCCATAACATACAAGTATCACGCAGACAACAAGTATAAGCAATTATATCATATTAACACATATACCGTACTTAACTACAACAGAGATACGGGCTCGGCCCACACTCTAGCACTAGCATATCGTCTACACGGGTCGGCCTTGGTGCCTTAGACCCGTTCCTACTGGGAAGGAAACTCACCTCGAAATAGCTGCTGGTCTGTGTGGGAACTGATCACCTACTACTGCTGCTGCTGCTCCGGAAACCCTCCGGCTGCAAATCCCACAATATACTCAATCAAACACTGCTCACTGACCTTTGGGTAAAATGACCATTTTACCCCTGACCTTGCCCTCAGACAAAGTCAGAGTCAACTTTCAGTTGACATCGACTCGCCGAGTTGGCTTTCCGACTCGCCGAGTCCCTACGCAAACGACTGCCCTGAATCCCGATCCTACCCGTCGAGTTAGGCGACGACTCGACGGGTTCGCCTTCATGACCAATATTCAAGTCCTTCATCCTACTCGCCGAGTTGTATGAACAACTCGTCGAGTCCATCTTCATCCGAAGAACACCCATGCTAGGACTCGCCGAGTTGTATGAACAACTCGTCGAGTCTGTTCTTGATCTAAGGAGATTGCCTTGAACTCGCCGAGTCGGGGCATCGACTCGCCGAGTACCTCCGTAGATGGGTTAAGCTTCCGACTCACTGAGTCACACCCTGTGACTCACTGCTCACTCGACACTACAAAAAGGGGGGACAAACTCGAAGACTCGCGAGCAGACTCGCCGAGTCACATGAACGACTCGCCGAGTCGTTGCCATGCACTCCTTAAATATACCGATTTGCTCGATTCCAGTCCATGCCATTCATAGATCTGGACTTCTAGGACACGAATCACACGTAAAGTTTCCAACTTTACGTGTGGATATTCACCAATATGGATTTTAGGGCTCAAAATGTCTCAAAAGGGGAGATCTAGGGCTAACAAGCCACATGGGGCCAAAAAGCTAACAGATCTGAGCTCCTGGAGCTCAATCTTGCATAGATCCAAAGGCCAAACGCCTTATTACGACATATAATGCACATACAAACTTGGGGAATTGACCAAGAAGGATCCAAATGAAGTTTTAAGCATAGAATCAAGGGGAAAACGGGTTATACCTCAAAGGAACTGCTGGAAGGACACAAATAATGCTTGGATGGCTTCCCTTCTTCTGGATCTACTTCCTTCCTTCCTTCAAAGCCTTCAAAAGTACACAACCAGAACTTCAATCTTCAAAGAACAAGCACAAACGAGGGTTGGGGAGCTCTGGGGAGAGAATGGGGGCTGCCCTGGGGCAGATAAGCTGCTTAAATAGGGTGCAAACCCCTGAAACTTAGGGTTTCATCCAACAGTTGTGACTCGCCGAGTCCAGGATATAGACTCGTCGAGTCGACAATTTAAACGCGTCCCGGGTCCCGTATCCACTCGGCGAGTCGGACCTATGACTCGCCGAGTCCAAGGCTAAAAGAAAGGAAATACTCAAATAACATTTACGTACCAGGAACCGGGTGCTACAAATCTCCCCCACTTATTTTAGACTTCGTCCTCGAAGTCTGCTGCTCGATCCTGAAACAGCTCGGGATAATGCTCCATCATCTCGTCTACCGGCTCCCAAGTCCACTCCGAACCCTTGCGGTGCCGCCATTGCACCTTCACTAGCTCCACCCTCTTGTTCCTTAAATCCTTCGACTTCCTGTCGAGGATTGCGACTGGGCGCTCAATGTAGTTCAGGCTGTCATCAACCTGAATATCCTCCAAAGGTACTACTGCAGAATCGTCCACTAGGCACTTCCGCAACTGCGAAACATGGAAAGTGCTGTGGATCTGGCTAAGCTCGGCTGGCAGACCCAGCCTATATGCTACCTTGCCCACCCGGGCTACGACCCTGAACGGTCCGATGAATCGCGGGCCCAACTTGCCCCGCTTCCTGAATCGGATGACGCCTTTCCACGGCAACACCTTCAGGAGAACCATATCCCCGACCTGGAACTCTAAATCGGATCGACGCTTGTCGGCATAACTTTTCTGCCGACTCTGAGCAGTCTGAAGCCTGCTCCGGACCTGCTGGATCCTCTCAGTCGTCTTGAGCACCACTTCGGTGCTTCCCATGACTCTCTAGCCAACCTCACCCCAGCATATCGGGGTCCTACACCTCCGTCCGTACAACATCTCGAAGGGAGGGCGGTCGATACTCGCGTGATAGCTGTTGTTGTAGGAGAACTCGGCCAGGGGAAGGTAGGTATCCCAACTACCACCGAAATCTAGCACGCACGCCCGCAGCATATCCTCCAGAGTCTGGATGGTCCGCTCGCTCTGCCCATCCGTCTGCGGGTGAAAGGCAGTGCTAAAATGCAGACGAGTGCCTAACTCGTCATGGAATCTCTTCCAAAACCTGGAAGTAAAACGCACATCCCTGTCCGAGATCACCGATACTGGCACCCCATGCCGTGCCACAATCTCCCTGATATAGATGTCGGCCAATTTCTCGGCCGATATGCTCTCCTGAATCGGAATAAAGTGAGCACTCTTGGTCAATCTATCCACGATGACCCAAATCGAATCCACCCCACGTGCGGTCCTGGGAAGCTTCGTGATAAAATCCATCGTGATATCTTCCCATTTCCACAGTGGAATATCCAACGGCTGCATCTTGCCATGCGGTCTCTGATGTTCGGCCTTGACCTTCCTGCAGGTCAAACATCGCTCGACATACCATGCCACATCCCGCTTCATGCAGGGCCACCAATAGTCTAGACGAAGATCCCTATACATCTTCGTCGCCCCGGGATGAATAGAGAATCGGGACTTGTGTGCCTCCTCCATCAAAATCTGGCGCACGCCTCCGTGATACGGCACCCACACCCTATGGTGTAGTGTCAATAACCCTCGGCTATCATAATCGAAAGAGGAAACCTGACCCACTACACGCTCGCTCTTCCGATGCTCCTCCTTGATAGCCTCCTGTTGAGCCTCCCGAATCTGCTCCAACAGGGGAGTCACCACGGTCATCCGCATGAAAACGTCCCTGATCGGCGCCGCCTTGCGGCTAAGCGCATCGGCCACCACATTGGCCTTCCCCGGATGGTAAAGGATCTCGCAATCATAATCCTTCACCACATCCAACCACCGACGCTGCCTCATGTTCAGATTCGGCTGATCCATGAGGTACCTCAAGCTCTTGTGGTCCGTGTAGATGGTACACCGAACCCCATAGAGGTAATGTCGCCAAATCTTGAGGGCAAATACCACCGCCCCCAACTCCAAATCGTGCGTCGGGTAGTTCGCCTCGTGAGGCTTGAGCTGCCTCGAAGCGTAAGCAATGACATGCCCCCTCTGCATCAGCACCGCGCCCAATCCAGAAATGGACGCATCACAATAAACCACAAAATCTTCTACGCCCTCTGGCAGGGCTAAGATCGGCGCCTCACACAATCTCTGTCTCAGCGTCTCAAATGCAGCCTGCTGCTCGGGTCCCCACCGAAAGACCACGGCTTTCTTCGTCAGCCGCGTCAGGGGCACGGCTATCTTGGAGAAATCCTGGATAAATCTCCGATAGTAGCCTGCCAATCCCAGGAAACTCCGAATCTCAGATGGAGACTTCGGAACCTCCCATCTCATCACGGCCTCGACCTTGGCCGGATCGACCAGAATCCCGTTCTGGTTGACGAGGTGTCCCAGAAATTGCACCTCGCGCAACCAAAACTCACACTTGGAGAACTTGGCATACAAGCTCTCCCTCCTCAGGGTCTCTAACACCTCTCTCAGATGCTCCTCATGTTCCTCCCGGGTCTTGGAATAAACCAAGATATCGTCAATAAAGACTATCACAGACCGGTCCAGCATCGGTCTGCATACACGGTTCATGAGGTCCATGAACGCGGCAGGAGCATTGGTGAGCCCAAACGGCATCACCACGAACTCATAATGGCCATAGCGCGTCCGAAACACGGTCTTCTGCATATCCTCCTCCCTGACCCTTATCTGATGATAACCCGAACGCAAATCAATCTTGGAGAACCAAGATGCGCCCTGAAGCTGGTCAAAGAGGTCATCAATCCTCGGAAGCGGGTAACGGTTCTTCACCGTCACCTTGTTCAGCTCCCGATAATCTATACACATCCGATGCGACCCGTCCTTCTTCTTCACAAACAGAATCGGGGCTCCCCAGGGCGAACTGCTCGGACGAATGAACCCCTTGTCTAGCAGCTCCTGCAGCTGCGTAGACAACTCCTGCATCTCGGGAGGAGCCAACCGATACGGTGCCTTGGCTATCGGAGCCCCACCAGGAACAAGGTCGATCCTGAACTCCACCTGTCGCTCCGGAGGTATCCTAGGAAGCTCCTCTGGGAAGACGTCTACAAAGTCCCGAACCACCGGAACCTCGCTCATCGATGCATTACCCGCCTTTCGGGTATCCATCACATACGCGACATAACCTGCGCATCCCTGCTGGAGATAGCGCCTAGCCCTCGCTGCTGAACATACAGCGGGTCCACACTGCGGCCTTTCTCCATGAATCACCAACTCTCCCCCACTTAGGGTCCTGACCCGCACTAGCTGCTGCGCGCAATCTATCACCGCCCCATTAGGGCTCAACCAATCCATGCCAATAATCACCTTGTTCCCACGCAACGGTATGGGAACCAAGTCTACCAAGTAACGCTCCTCGAACAACCTCAGAACGCAATCTCGGAACACCATCGATGCTCGCACCGAACGATCATCAGCAATCTCTACCTCTAAAGGACAATCTAACTCTCCTGAAGTCTCATGAAACCTCCTGCTAAGCGCAAGAGAAACAAACGATCGGGATGCACCCGAATCAAACAATACCTGAGCTGGAATGCCGTTCACATGGAACGATCCTAAATCATATAGAGCACATATCAATATCATAACATCATAAAAATAAGATAGAGGGAAAGAATCATACCCGTCACCACATCGGGTGCGGCGCGTGCCTCCTCGGTAGTCAGCTGAAATGCCCGGCTCCTCACCACTGGAGCCTCTGTCTTGCCATGCCGACCATCCGTGATCCGCAGGGTCGCTGGAGCTGGCGCCTTCACTGGCGCTGAAACTGTCAACTGGGGGCAATTGGCCTTCTTGTGGCCCCTCTGGTTGCAGTGAAAACACAGCAACTCCGACGTCTGAATAGCTGAAACTGGAGCAGTACAATCCCTGCTAAAGTGCCCTGCCTTGCCGCACTTGTAGCAGCCTACTGAACCCATCCTACATGCCCCCACATGCGACCTGCCGCATTTCCCGCAGCGGCTCGGTCCTGACTGACCTTTCGGCCTACCATCTGATCCCTTGGGCTTCTTCCCTGAAGCCCCTCCTACCTGACCCTCCTCTAGTTTCCGTTTCCGGATGTGCTCCAAATCTATCTCCCTCTCCCTTGCCCTGGCAATCATGGAATCCAGGGTAGGGCAAGCCGAAAAGCTAACATGCTCCCGGATGTCAGCTCGTAGCATATCATGGTAACGAGTCCTCCTCATGTCCTCGTCACCGGCATACTGGGGCACCAATAAAGCCCTCTCCCTGAACTTGGCGGTGATCTCCGCCACAGTCTCCGTCGTCTGCCTCATGTCAAGAAACTCCCTGGCCAGCTGCTGAAGCTCGACCGCCGGCGCGAACTCTGCCCTGAACCTGGTCACAAAGTCCGACCAGGTCATAGCCTCGATAGCTGAGGCTCCCAACGAGTCACCCACTGACTCCCACCAATCCCGGGCCCGGTCCCGTAGACATCCCGCTGCATACCTCACCTTTGACCCCTCGGGGCAGAAGCTAGTCAACTGGGCAGACTCGATGTCTGCAATCCATCGCCTAGCAACAATGGGGTCTTTCACCCCATGGAAATCCGGCGCACCGCTGCCCCTGAAGTCCTTGAAGGACAGCGTGCGAGATCCTGACTGGCTAGATGCCATATCGCTCCTGAATGCCCGAAGGCGATCCTCCATCAACTCCATGATCCCTTCCTTGATCGACCCAAAGATAATGGGAGTCGACTCAAGGATACCCCTGGTGATCTCTGACGCGATGAACTCGCGTAGCCCCTCATCAATTGGCTCGGAACCTGATCCCGAACCTGACCCCTCTCCTGAGCCGCCATCTACCGGCCTCGATCGGAGTACCACCATTCTACAATACATCACAACAATCATTAGTGATACTGATACTCCCTGAGGGCTCACATCTACTTACAAGTTCCCTGGTCTTATCTTGGCCATCCTTGGTTCGGGTACAGATCCTCTGCTTTCAGTAGTACGGGCCCATACTACCTTCCACATCTATCCGTACCTTCTTCAAGGATTGCCTCGACTCCACCAGATCCCTTTCACTACTGCTGATCACTGCTATACTCATCCTAGGCTTGCCCTAGGGAAATCTCTAGTTCCACTCTAACCAGTCCTCAGCTGCTACAGGCCTCCTTGTAATGCCAGTTAGCCATTACCCGAATACCATCACATGTGACGAGGCCCAAATAATTCTTCGAGTATCCGACTCGTCCCTACAACGGTTGGACTCAAACAAGAGCTGCGCAGTAGGATCAAATCCGGCACTCTAAGATTATTCAACCCTGGTCACACGTGGCGTGATGCATTCGCCTAATGGCTAACTCCCATTATTCAGAGTCCCACGAAGCACGAAGCAAGCAGCATTCAGATAAGGGGTAACAATCTCAACTAACTCTATCACCTTCAGGAACTGAGCTAGCATAAAGTGCTAAGCTCATACTACCAGGCATAACCTAATCAGGCTATCCTACTTACTGTCTACCCGATAACTAGCATGCAATTTTCATACAACTAAAACACAAATAGCAGGCACATAAGGTATCACTCCTAGATCCTTAGTCCTATTCTAGCATGCTGTTCTACGAAAGCTGATAAACATAACATAAACTTGTATGGGTACTTTGGGGAATACTTACTCGAGCTCGGCCGGTCGCGCACATCACACACTTCGTTCTTTCTCAAAATTCTTTTCTCAATTTTCAAAAACATTTTCTTTTAGAAAATCTTTTAATCCCTCGATTTGAGTTCAGACACCCTCGAAGGTGTGTCCGAATCCCTCAAACCAGGGCTCTGATACCAACTTGTAACAACCCAATTTTCATGACCAAAAATTTCGTTTTAAAAACATCACTTTTAGAGGATATAAAAGGACTAAAACATTGTCTGATCAAAATACCACACCAGAACCGTGTCTAAAAACCAAGTCATACATTTAATTAAAATATCAGAGTACAAATCCCAGTGAAGCTCGTAAATGCGGAAATCGGAGAGTGTGTGCGTGACGTGCCGCTACCGCGCCGGCTCCTTTACCCTAGCTGAGGAGATACCTGAAACCAAAACTGAAAACTGTAAGCACAAAGCTTAGTGAGTTCCCCCATAACACCTCATACCATGCAACAAATAACAACCATTATTCAGCTAGGAGTTACGGGCCTTGCCCACACTCGGGAAGATACGGGCCCTGCCCACACTTCGCTAGCCGGGAGATACGGGCCTCGCCCACACTCATGAAGATACGGGCCCTGCCCACACTTCGCTATCTGGGAGATACGGGCCTAGCCCACACTCCGACCTTGGTGAGATACGGGCCCTACCCACACTCAACCACTAACCCATAACATACAAGTATCACGCAGACAACAAGTATAAGCAATTCTATCATATTAACACATATACCGTACTTAACTACAACAGAGATACGGGCTCGGCCCACACTCTAGCACTAGCATATCGTCTACACGGGTCGGCCTTGGTGCCTTAGACCCGTTCCTACTGGGAAGGAAACTCACCTCGAAATAGCTGCTGGTCTGTGTGGGAACTGATCACCTACTACTGCTGCTGCTGCTCCGGAAACCCTCCGGCTGCAAATCCCACAATATACTCAATCAAACACTGCTCACTGACCTTTGGGTAAAATGACCATTTTACCCCTGACCTTGCCCTCAGACAAAGTCAGAGTCAACTTTCAGTTGACATCGACTCGCCGAGTTGGCTTTCCGACTCGCCGAGTCCCTACGCAAACGACTGCCCTGAATCCCGATCCTACCCGTCGAGTTAGGCGACAACTCGACGGGTTCGCCTTCATGACCAATATTCAAGTCCTTCATCCTACTCGCCGAGTTGTATGAACAACTCGTCGAGTCCATCTTCATCCGAAGAACACCCATGCTAGGACTCGCCGAGTTGTATGAACAACTCGTCGAGTCTGTTCTTGATCTAAGGAGATTGCCTTGAACTCGCCGAGTCGGGGCATCGACTCGCCGAGTACCTCCGTAGATGGGTTAAGCTTCCGACTCACTGAGTCACACCCTGTGACTCACTGCTCACTCGACACTACAAAAAGGGGGGACAAACTCGAAGACTCGCGAGCAGACTCGCCGAGTCACATGAACGACTCGCCGAGTCGTTGCCATGCACTCCTTAAATATACCGATTTGCTCGATTCCAGTCCATTCCATTCATAGATCTGGACTTCTAGGACACGAATCACACGTAAAGTTTCCAACTTTACGTGTGGATATTCACCAATATGGATTTTAGGGCTCAAAATGTCTCAAAAGGGGAGATCTAGGGCTAACAAGCCACATGGGGCCAAAAAGCTAACAGATCTGAGCTCCTGGAGCTCAATCTTGCATAGATCCAAAGGCCAAACGCCTTATTACGACATATAATGCACATACAAACTTGGGGAATTGACCAAGAAGGATCCAAATGAAGTTTTAAGCATAGAATCAAGGGGAAAACGGGTTATACCTCAAAGGAACTGCTGGAAGGACACAAATAATGCTTGGATGGCTTCCCTTCTTCTGGATCTACTTCCTTCCTTCCTTCAAAGCCTTCAAAAGTACACAACCAAAACTTCAATCTTCAAAGAACAAGCACAAACGAGGGTTGGGGAGCTCTGGGGAGAGAATGGGGGCTGGCCTGGGGCAGATAAGCTGCTTAAATAGGGTGCAAACCCCTGAAACTTAGGGTTTCATCCAACAGCTGTGACTCGCCGAGTCCAGGATATGGACTCGTCGAGTCGACAATTTAAACGCGTCCCGGGTCCCGCATCCACTCGGCGAGTCGGACCTATGACTCGCCGAGTCCAAGGCTAAAAGAAAGGAAATACTCAAATAACATTTACGTACCAGGAACCGGGTGCTACATTATTGTTGTGATGACTTGCATGTTTCTATGGACGATGTGACTGCTCATGGGTTGTTTCTTGGTCCCTCGATAGGGTCTGAGGGGTTGGTAATGTGTTATCTTTTTATGTGCATGATGCTTTGTTTTTGGATAAGTGGGAGCAGAATGTTCAGAACCTTGATAGTGCAAAGATTTTTCCATTTACATACTTAGGGCTTTCGGTGGGGGACAACATGTCTCATGTGAGAGGTTGGCAAGTAGTCATTGTCAAGTTATAGAATCGTTTTTCTAAGTAAAAACTCAAGATGCTTTCTATTGGTAGTCATGTAAATTTGCTAAATTCATGCTTGGGGGCCTTGGTATTTACTATATGTCTATGTTTAAGCTACCAAGAAGGATGATTCAGCTTTTAGAGTCGGTTAAAGCTTGATTTTTTTGGGAGCAGATCCATAGGAAATAACATTGAGTTGGGTGAAATGGGATGTGATTCTCAACTCCAAGGAGAATCGCATCCCATTTCACCCAACTCAACGTGATTCGACTTTTAGAGTCGGTTAAAGCTTGATTTTTTAAGGTTCAGATCCATAGGAAATAACGTTGAGTTGGGTGAAATGGGATGTGATTCTCAACTCCAAAGAGAAGGGTGGATTAGATGTTGGGAATTTTGAGCGTTTAATCTTGCACTTTTGTATAAGTGGAGATGACAATTTTTTAATGATAACAACTCTTTATGGGTTACTCTCATTAAATCTTTGCATGGGAGAATTGGTGGTTTTGGTCTGGGTTTGGGTAGCTCGAGTGGTAGTGGTGTTTGGTCCAACATTGTTGGGTCTATCACTTACTTTCATGATTGTGGTTTTATTCCTTTCTTAGCTACGTATGGACTTGTAAGGGCTAGGTATGCGACTATGTTTTGGACGGATAACTAGTATGGGGATATCTAGTTTAGCTGTCGTTTGCATAGATTGTTTCCTCTTATGAAAATCGAGAGGGGCTCCTTAGGGATTTTTGGAGTTTGTAGTCTTGGATTTTTTTTTCTTGGCGCATGCCTATTAGAGGAAGTGCTGAGTTTGCTCAACCTTTAGAGTTGTTTTCTTTGTTACAACTACTTTGGTTAACTTCAAGGCCTGATACATGGGGATATGATCTAGATCCTTCTAGGGTCTTTTTAGTCTGTTTAACTAAATTTCATGTTGATGATACTCATCTTCCGGTGGGTAGAGTTTGTCACTTTGTGGAGTAGATCGCTTCCTATAAAGTTCAATGTCTTTATTTGGAGGATTATGCTTGATCGTATTCCAACTCGTTGTAATTTAGACAGGAGAGTTGTAGATCTTGATTCTACTATGTATCAAGTTTGCAATGATGAGGTGGAGGATGTTACACATTTGTTTAACAAGTGCTCTATAACACAGGAGGTTTGGATTTGGGTTGATTCTTGGATGGATATCGATGTTCCCGTGTTTGATAGTGAGCTTGCTATTACTCAGTGGTTAGATAAGCTTGGTGCTCGATTGTTGCATGTGATATTTTTGATAACATTGCAGATTAATCTATTTTAGAAACACTAAGGCTAGAAATAATTGTTATGCTTGGATGCATTATCAAATTATGCATTAATTTGTATTGTTTTCTTTTTGATGGTGCCTAGCTTGCTTTCGCTTTTAGTATAACTGTCTTTGTTAAAAAAATCTCTAACAAGCTATTTCATTCCATAATTCCAACTACAAAAATTGTCTTCATGACCTTCTTCTCCACCATCTTCACTGATAGTCTTGTCTTTCGGCATTGGATAACACTACACAGAATCAAGTTGGCTTCTCATATATCATTTTGAGTTTGAAGGGATAAGTGTTAGAATATATTGTTACATTAATTTATCTTTATTTTTGTGTTAAGGTTATCAATTTATGTGTTTATATAAATAGATGTTTAGCCGCAAGATTGTCAAGGTCAGGATCTTATATATATATATATATATATATATATATATATATATATATATATATATATATATATATATATATATATATAGAGAGAGAGAGAGAGGGAGGGAGAGAGAGAGAGAGAGAGAGAGAGAGAGAGAGAGAGACAGAGACAGAGCTAGGTTCAAATGTGGATGGACATCTATTGTGCGGATATGTGGACAATGTTATTCTGTGACAATGACAAAGAAAATATGTTGTTTGGTAATGTGAATACATTCGATCTTACATTACTATTTTCGTCATCATACATTCTAACTAGTTAAATTGTCTATAAGGTTATTATAGTCTTTTTTTTTTATTATTCTCATTATGTCATAATGTTGTCAGAATGTTTATTGAGTCGTATTATGTAAGAATGAAAATGAGTGAAAAATGATATGTGAGAGCAAAAATGAATAAGAATTAGTGAGAATGCATGAAAATGACAATAGTTATGTAAGGTTAAACGCATCTACATTACTAAACAACCTTTTCTCTTAGTAATTCTCATAGAATAGCATTGTCCACAGGTCCGCACAATGGTTATCCATCCATATATATATATATATATATATATATATATATATATATATATATATATATATATATATCGTTTTCCGTTTTGCAAGATTATGATAGTAAGATCGTATCAAAAACATTTTAAATCATAAAAAATATATTTTCATCTTTCTGCTAATCAATTAATTAACAATAAATAGTTTAAAACATAAACAATACATATCCAATACATTATTTCACGATAAGAAAATTCAAAAGGGGTAATATACTTAGCCGGTCCAAAAAAATATTATAACATTTTTTAAAAAAGTAGTAACAATCCTACAATCTTATAATCTGGACCTATGATCATTCAATGATCTTGTCGAAAAACGATCATAAGAAGATCGTGATCGATTTACTTAGGTGAGATCCTTGAATCGTAGAATCTTACAACTAGAATCATGATTTTAACAACTTTGGCTATGTTTGGTATACTAGCTGAAAGTTAGCTGTTAAATAAAAAGCTAGCTGATAAAAAATAACGTTTGGTAAAACTAGCTGAAAAGCTAGCTGAAATATAAATTACATAAAAGGACATGTAGGAGTATGTGTTTTTATAATTAATTAAGGGGTGTATTTGGAAAATTTTAAAAAAAAAAACCTCTAAAATGCTAGTCTAAGTAGCTTTTCAAAAAGATAACTTATAAGCTACTTTTTGGCTTACCAAACACGACAACATAAAAAAAACTCGAAAAATAAACTAGCTTATTAGCTAGCTGTGGCGCGCCAAACTCAACCTTTGTTTAGTCCTAATTTGTAATTAGGAACCTAAGCTCAAACATTATATATTATATTTTCTCTAAATTATAGTTGGTTTGATATGGGTATACTCGCGTATATAATTATATTAATTGATAGATGAATTTTGTATGTGCATCCTATCGAATATCGCGATCATAAGTAATTCCCTGATATTTCTAGTTTTTATTAATAACATAACTCGAGTAGTGTAAAACTTAGATACATTGACAGCTGCATTTGCTTAGTTAAGTAAAAATCTTTGCATTTATAGTTGTAGGTTAAATAAGTTAAAGTGTATCAAGTATAAGAGCACCATCTCCACTTACATGCTTCTATTATACATTTGCTTACTTGTCTCCCAATTCATCGACTGGATTATGCAAAAATAAATCATTTGACTTTGACAGTGAAAGATGAATTATGTAAAGATTGTTGTGTCAAGATTGAGGAGCAACCATGAGTAACTTCATTAAAAACATTTTGTAATGTTCCTTGTGATATGATAAAAAAAATGTGATCATTTTGTTGTAGAAGCGTGGTTTTTTTATATTTATTGTTCTTAAATATAAAACGTTCAATATTTATAAAAAATGGTAAATATCATGTTCATTCTTAGCTTCTTATTACTAGAAAGATAATACATGACAATCAGGAACATGTATTATATGATATAAATATATATATTTATACTATATTATAAAGCATATTAGTCACTTTTTGAATTTTAAAAATTATAACTTATAAAGTTTTTTTGTACAAATCAATTTTGTATAAATATCATTAATACTTGCCAAAATTTAAAGATTTGAATTAAGAAATTTTATTAATAAACTAAATTTGGACCAAAATGATAAGTTTAAAATATTCATGTATATATATAAATTAATTTAAATTTCATAAACCGGACACGAGTATTAATTTCGTGTTGTTTACAAAAAAGATATCAGTATTAATTAATCTACATTAAATGCATAAATATACAATATAAATATAAAGTCTAAACATAATCATTTTATTTAAAAGTGGAAACTGCTTTTACATAATAAGTAAAATAAAATCTAATAAATATTTACCCGTAAAAAAATTATTCGCCAAAAGAGATATTATTCTCGCCGATTTGCACGTGTGATGATGGTGGTGGCAAAGGCATTTGTGATGGTAGGAGAAAAAGAAAACAGAATGGCACTGGATAATTATTTATGATTATAACTTTCCTACAACGTCGGTATGCTACAAAATTAGAGTGACAAGTGAGAAAAATGTAACCTATGTTGAATCTCATGATCTCTATTTTTTTTGGAATCTCAACAGAACCAAGTTATATATATATATATATATATATATATATATATATATATATATATATATATATATATATATATATAAACACGTTGAAAAAAATTAGAAAATAACTACAATTAAAAACATTTTAAAAATTTTAAAAATAATCAATTTTTTTAATTTTTTTTCTATGAATTTATATAAATATATGCGATTTTTATGTTCCATAGACAGAAAAAAAAAGTATATTATCTATGTTTTTTTGTATGTTTTTATGTTAGTTATTGGGTTTTCATGATGTTTGAGCTCTCAAGAGATCATAACTCTCTCTCTCTCTCTCTCTCTCTCTCTCTATATATATATATATATATATATATATATATATATATATATATATATAGGGCTTTGTTTATAATGTGGATGAACAACAATTGTACGGACATGTGGACAATGTTATTTTTTGAGAATTCCTAAGAGAATAGGTTGCTTTCTAATGTGAATACGTTCAACCTTACACAACTATCGCCATTTTCATGCATTCATATATATATATATATATATATATATATATATATATATATATATATATATATATATATATATATATACACACATTAAAGATGATCATCATTTTGAATAGTAAAGTTCGTTGTTGTTTGCCAAGAATGGTCCCCCCGTTTATGTATTTGTGTTCAAATCATCTTCAGGGTCGTTTTATGTCGATATTCGTTTACTTTGTGGACACATGTGTTGATCATCGTTTGGATTTATCCCTTCTGGATCCTTCCACCGCCTCCTTATCTAATATCCTTTTTCATCTTTGTCTACTGATTTTGTCAGATGTGCGATATTTCTCATCTAGCTGCCGGTGCGGGGTTCCGCTTTGAAGAAGTGGGCTTCCACCACCACTCTCTTGGCAAAGTCGTGGTCGAAGTGGTTTTCTTCCACAAACCTTCAATCACTCATGCCATTACCGGTGAGCCCTCAATCACCTAAAGAGAAGACACGATGTACCCTCTTCTTCTCTCTTTTTTCTTCTCGGCTTCAAGCTTCCACATCCGGCCTGTCACAAACACCACCGCCAGCAGACCTGCCATGTACAACGTAGGTGTTGGCCTCATCACAACGGACGAGCGGGTTCCGATTTAGGTTCTCACCATCGAGCGGGTTCCAATTTTTGTTCTGACGACAGAGCTGTCTCCTGGCTGAGAGAGACTAGGCGTCGGGGTTCTTCTTTCGGTGTATCACCACCAGTGTGCCAGTGTCTGTGCCATCTCGACTGGCTTCTCAAATATGGCGGTGGTGAAATTGTCAATGTATCCCTTTTTCTCTCATTTTCACTTGGTTAGAATAACCAAAACCAAGTTTTTGATTTTGCCTTCTTCACTGAGTTTGGAGGTGGTCGGCTGGTAATGTTAGCGTAGTTGAGTCTGTTTGCATCAAATGAGACGTATTTTCATGTTTGAAATCCCTTTAATCAATTTTTTTACCTGTATGATTTTCAATTTCAGGTGAAGATTTCCACAGTAGAAAACGATTCATGGTTTTTTTTTGAAGAGATTATCAAGATTAGAGGAAGCCATGAGAACACGAAGCGAATATGAGCGACAGTGGGTATATATTTAGAATTTTTATTTAGGGTTCCATTTATGTGATTTCTTTTCAGATTATTTAACACGTGATTGATGAATGGGTATCCTGCTAACTTTTTTTTGGTTTTCTTTTCGAAGTAGCGCTTACAGATGACATTGCTTCCTATTACCATCACTACAGTTATGTTGTACATACTGCTCTCTTTGTTTTTATGCTTGATATCAGATTCCTGTTGAGAATATGACTTTTTTTCTTACTTCTCTTTGGCTCAATTACATGGAATTAATAATACCGCCATCACCTGCGTCCAATGCAATTACCACCACCGACCAGTCACCTATCCATGTGACATACATCATTGAAGGCACATTCCTCGGTGGATGGGTTAGGGTTCCAATCGCTCCTTATGTTTTTTACATATATTTTAATTTCATTTCCTGATACTAGGTTTGATTGTTTATATACCCATACAAATGAGGTTAGTGTGAAATTGAGCTTTTATGGTTTAGGTTCGCAAAGTGAATCACAATTTTGTGTTTGGGTTTTGTAGGAAGAAAAGAATGAACAATGGGGATCTGGTAGATCGAATATTTCAAGGAGACCTCAACAGGTAATGTTAAGTTAAGTTGATGATTATGGATTGATCTGTTTTCTGCTGATTCGACATACATAAAGTCAACAAGTTCAATTGTTGATGAAATTGTTAAATCATTTTGATTGAAGTTTCATGTTCATATGCGTTCAAGTTATTGAAATCACATATAGGAAAACAAAAAAAGTACCCACTCGATTCAGATTTCAGTAGTTGTAACATAATGCTAGAAATGTTTGCATTGCAGGCTTCGAATGATTTTAATAAAAGGCAATCTCATCATAAGGTAGTTTAGTTGTTCTTAATAATCAATCAACATTTTTAACAACATAATATCTAACAGTTTAAGTGGATTAATCCAGACCGAAGAGGAAAACAATGATTACTGGGAGACAGTTGGGAAGAAGACTATGAAATCGACTGTGGTGAAGGAAAGAAAGAATAAGCTGGTTTCATTGAAGAGATATGTAGAACTGTACCAATTACATACCTTTTTAAGTATCTTGCTTCAAATGGTGTTGTATCCCAAGATTGTGTTTTAGGTTCAACAAACATTTTATCATTTAGGTTCCACTACTCTTCTTTTGGATTTCGTGTGGGTACTGCTTTCTTACTACAATTCATCATGTCTGTGATCGTGAATGTTAATAATTTTGTTCATTTTATTTGATCAGTTTGATTGTTGAGGAGACCTCATTGGATAAATGATCCGTTATTCATAAAAACACCTTCTTTACTTGAATATGTGCTACATTTTCATATTCTTAAACAAGATTTCTACATTATTGTTATTCTATATTGCCTTCCAATTTTATTTTTTTTTTTATTTGTTGGATTAAATTTCGTTGCAATTTTTTTTAATTCATTTCAGTTTATTTTTGGGTCCATTTTATGATGTATTTTTTGTTATTGAGTGTTTCAAGTTAAAAAGAGCACACAAGACCTAACACATCAACATGTAGATGCTCGGTCAAAGGCCAGGTGTAAAAAAGTGTCGTGGTTAATGATTTTAAATTTTATATTATGAACTCTAGTGGTGTTTTTTATTTGTTTTCAAGTTTGATGGTGTTGCAGCTGTACCTAGAAAGGGAATAAGAAGTGCCCATGTACCTCGGAGCAAGTGCATTCCTTTTGCTTAGGTAACCATAAATTGTTTGTAAATGAGAGTATATACCTGATGTATGTGATGTTTTCTTTTTTATTTGTGAAAGAGCAGTGTGTTTTTGATGATGAACATAGAGAACTACTCTCAAAATGGAGGCGTACCACAATGATCAGCATTCCCCAATCTATCCATGACCCAATTTCACTCTCGGCCCAACCGTTTTAGCATCTCGGAAAAGTCAAAAGACAAATATGCCCATGTATTTACCTACATGATTATTTTCCGGATTCGGAGGCGGAATCTGAACCCTAAACCAGTAAGTAACTTTTATATTCAATTGTTGATTTTATATTAAAGGGGTTGTTTTTCTTTCTCTCTCCATTAATTCCTCTATAGTATGGTTTAGGGAAGTTTTTTTGAAAGTCATGCTCATTGTGGTGTCATAAATTGATCACAGTTGGGAACCACATGTAATTTCCTAAAATACCCTCATTTATTTTGTTGTAGTGTTTGATTGATTAAATGATATATATCACTTTTAAAGATTTGTAAAACTTTAAAGGTAATTTTTCTGGTTCAGTTTTAGCTTTTTCTATCTACAATAAAGATAATAAGAATGTTCAATTTCATTGTTTTTTTTTAATTTGCTATTTGCACACTTTTAGTTTTGGTCTCATTAAGTGAGCTTACCATCCGCTGCTTTTAGATATCTTTTCACCAACTTAATTGACACATCATTCAAATCAATTTATTGAAAGATTCTTTTATTTTACTTATTGGTGAAAATTTTATGATATCTTGTGAGCTTTCCAACATACGATGAGATATCATTTTATAGTTGACAAAGCAGAAAATAGTGAAAGATGTGATATGTTAACATGCATGTCCAATATAGATCATTGTATTTGTATCTGTTATGGCTAACTCCGAAAAAAATTACATTTTTTTACAGCTTTTACTAATTTACGCAAAAATATCAGTTTTCATACCATTTGATACATCAAAGAGTAAATTAAAAAATCGTCCATATGGTTTGATCAAATTCATAGTGTTGGTCATGGGCAAAAAAATTAATAGGTTATATCCTGTGCTTTTTAAAATTTACACCAAATATCACTTGGTCTATGTAAAAAGACTAAACTATCCTTTCTAATTATTAATTTTTCTTTTACCAAATAAAGAACATTTGGGTCTATTATTGAGCATGTGATTTGATGAATCCGATTGTAGAAAAAGAAAATTTTCTAAACTAGGCCATTGAATGATAAGATCGTCATTATAAGAAGCACTTCTGATGGATTATTATGAATGTATCCTAACCTGTGTTCCATATTCAGTTGCATTATGAGTAGAGTTGGAGCACTTTCAAACTCAGTTTTCCACTCTAACTACTGCCCCAATTGAGTCAGATGTCATATGGAGCACAACTAGATGAGAAGCATTTTTGGAGTGGTTCAGATTTCATATAATAAGACCCATACATCAATGGAATGCTTCTTCTGTCCATAGATGGCTTTCTACATGCTTTAATGATATATTAAGTTGCGGTATTAATTGTAACAATTTTTTTTCAATGTTTCTATTGAGTTTATACTTTAGTTCTTTTTAATAACTAAAAATGCTAAACAACTTGATATGCAACATCTACATACATACATACAGTTATATTGTATTTTTCTTTATGTTAATCGTGAGTAATTTATTTGAACACTATTTTTTACAAGTCTCAGTCTATCCCTCATAAATCATTAACTCTTTTTTGTTGTGGACTATAATCCATGCCCCTTTTGACTTTTATTTAGCAAGGTTTTGTTGGGTTCTTCTTCGATCGGAGTCCACACATAAACCCGTCGTAGATGTCGGCTCTAATCTCAGGCTTCATCGGCAAGTTTAGGAAGCAACATTGTTTAATAAGATTTACAAAGAACAAACAACATAATCGCGAGGTTTTCATAATGGATTTGGTCAATACTCAAACTATAAACAAATAGTTCATTAAATAACATTTACAAAGAACAAACAACGGAAAAAATTATCGCATCCGACCCCTGCAACGCGGAGGTTCCCCACCTAGTTCTCATTAATTCTTATTCATTTTTGTTCTCACACATCGTTTTTTACTCGTTTTCATTCTTACAGAATACGACTAAATAAATATTCTGACAGAATGAGAATAATAATAACAAGTTTATAATAACCTTATAGAAGATTTAATTAGTTTTAATGTGTAATAATGACAATAGTTATGTAAGATTAAACGTATTCACATTACCAAACAACATATTTTCTATGTCATTCTCACATAATAGGACTGTCCACATGTTCGCACAATAGATATCAATCCACATTTGAACCTAGCTCTCTCTCTCTATCTCTCTCTCTCTCTCTCTCACACACACACACACTCTCTATCTCTCTTTTTATATATATATATATATATATATATATATATATATATATATATATATATATGTATATATATATATATATATATATATATATATATATATATATATATATATATATATATATATATATATATATATATATATATATGTACTAGCAATTGGCCTGCGCAAAGCGGCGGCAAAAGATTAGTTTGTTCTTAGAAAACATATTCCAAAAAAACAGTTACCACATTGGTCAATCGAATATGGAAATTTTTGAACTTTCGCGTTTTATTGGACATGTGTTCTAAGTCTATTGATTGTCTTTGTGTTTGTTCGGTATGTATTTTCTTACATTGGATTCGTTATACAAAAAACAAATAATATACAACTACATTTTCATCTGGTATGATACCAGGAAAAGTGTCATCGGTGAATAGTTTTTTTTTTTTCGGAGACATTTCACATTTCCAAAAAACATCTGGTGAATATTTTTAATAAAATATGTTGAATATTAATTGTGTAGGTTGGTTTTAACTTGCTATTCTATCTCTTTGTTGATTTTGTAGCTTTTGAGTAGATTCTTTCTACAATTGTTCTAACAATAATCTCTTTTGTCTTTCTAGAAAAAACATGTGGCGAACAAAAAAAAAATTAGTGGTCACTTTACTTTTCGATTAATATATTTATCGATTTTGTATTTGTTGTATGTGTGTTTTTATATATTAATCGGTTTTGCATTTGTTCTATGTGTTTGGTTTGCTTTTGGATTGATTTAGAAATTATCAAAGATTACCTATAGTCGTTTACCCGCACAAAGCAGCGGTGACAAATATTTTTCTAGCAATGATTAATTTATTTCATTGAATAGTTTCATAGCAGCTATAAGATCAAACCATTACGTGTTAACCAAATTACAACATATTGATAATTCTTTAGTTCTTACAATCTTCAAACAGTGATAAATCCATTTATATGTTACTTCCTTGCAAGTTTTAATTAATCACTCATAAGACAAACTCCATATAACTATAACATCTTAAGTTGTTCCGAAACTTTGGCCGGTTTGGTGGGTGGTGCGTTGGTGGTGACCACCGTCGAAGGTGTGCGCTGGTGGTGGTGACCTTTGATGGTGGTGAGAAGTCACCACTATCGATCATGGAGCAAAGAAGAATTGTTAATATTGTACATGGAACAGAGATGATGGTGGGTCAAGGGTTAATTTGAGAATGGTGGCTGAGAGGAAGAGCAGTGGCAGTTTGGCATGGTGGCGTTAATGAGTAAAGGATGCAAGTCGCCTTCATTTTTCTTGTAGAGAAAGAAAAATTGTTAGTTCGAGACTTTTGGTTTCTGAAGGAGTCTCCCACTTCAAATGAACTGGGAATTGCTCACGTTAACTAAAAAAAGGGATTTGCCAAGATACGTGGAGAATTAATAAGCCAGGTCAATAGGATGATAATGTGAGATGAGCTACGTCAAAGGTGGATAAGAGGGTGTTGTTAAACACATCCGATTTTAAAGATAAAAACCACTTTAAAAAGTCAATACCATCTTTACATGGGTTAAATAACCCTGATTGATATGATTTGAGGTAATAATTACATATTAGCATAAATTGTTACATTTTTATTTTTATTTACCGATGTAAACAATATTTTATCAAAATATTAAATAACTTTTACATCTTTATCCATTTCAATTAAAACATATTTTCAATTTATATCATTTTCTATTTTGAAAAATTACTTTCAACCCTTATTACTTCACTTTATATATATATATATATATATATATATATATATATATATATATATATATATATATATATATATATATATATATATATATAATATTTCTTTGTTGTGTCGGTATTCAGAGGGTTTTGCAGAAAATAATTTACAAGTCGATCACTGTACCAAATAAGAAACTAAATAAAAATAATTTTTATACAAGTCGGTCAGTGTACCAAATAATAAAAATAATTGTTATTATCACTTATATTATTTTTTGGTTAATATAATTTTTATACAAGACGCTTTTAAATAAGAAACTAAATAAAAATAAAGTATAAAACAACCAATATATTCTTGCTTTTAATCTTAAACAATAATAATAATAATAACAATAATAATAATAATAATAATAATAATAGTAATAATAATAATAATAATAATAATAATAATAAATTGTTAAAAGAAAATGAAAAAAAAGAAAGATTAAGTTAGTCTTTTTATCCCAAAGGACCAAAACTGCTATATATATAAACCACAAGGATACAACCTATTAACTTTTTAACTTATGGACCAAAACTTTAATCAGACCAAAGCTCAAGGGTCATTTCTATAATTTACTCTAAAATAAACGGGAAAATTGTTTTGAAAACTGTATTTGAATGAGTGGTTTTGACATTTTATTGGTTGTCTTTAAATTTTCATGGATAAGATTTCAAAATATAGTTAGTTTAACTTTTAATTATTATTTTAATAAGAGATAATTGTACTTTAAGCTTATATATTTGTACAACTTAAAAATATTATTATTTTATTAATGGTTACTTGTACTATTAGCTTAATGACTTGAATGTCTTAAAAAAAAATTCTTATTATATTGAATCTATTTTTAGAAATAATAAGATTTACTTTATAATGTAGTGTGTGTGTATATATATATATATATATATATATATATATATATATATATATATATATATATATATATATAATAAAGCATATTAGTCACTTTTTGAATTTTAAGAGGTATAACTTACAAAGGTTTTTATACAAATCAATTTTGCATAAATATCATTAATACTTGCCAAAATTTAAAGATTTGAATTAAGAGATTTTATTAATAAACTTAATTTGGAGCAAAATGATAAGTTTAAAATATTCATGTATATATAAATTAATTTAAATTTCTTAAACCGGACACGGGTACTAATTTCGTGTTGTTTACAAAAAAGATATCGGTATTAATTAATATACAATTAATGTATAAATATACAATATAAATTTAAAGTCTAAACATAATCATTTTATTTAAAAGCGGAAACTGTTTTCCCCATAAGAAAATTATTTGTCAAAAGAGATTATTTTCATCATTTTGCTCGGGTGGTGATGGTGGTCGCAGAGGCGTTTGTGGTGGTAGGAGAAAAAGAAAACAGGATGGCACTGGATAATCATTTATGATTATAACTTTCCCACAACATCGGTATGTTGCAGCATTAGAGCGACATGTGAGAAATATATAACCAATGTTGAATCTCATGATCTCTATTTTTTCGGAATCTCAACAAAACCAACTTATATATATATATATATATATATATATATATATATATATATATATATATATATATATATATATATGTAGTAATTTAGTAAATTCTAATGTGAATGTCAAATATGTGATTGTTCATATATTCGGAGATGAATAATGTCATAAAGTTGTACATACAAAATTTTAAGATGTATATTAATGTGTGATTGTTCGTATATTTATTGATAAATAATGTCATACCGTTGTATATATAAATTTCATAGTAGAATAGTAACATAAAATAATGTTTTTCACGTTCTCACATTAAATAGTGTTCTCATTTGAACTTAACCACACATATATATATATATATATATATATATATATATATATATATATATATATATATATATATATATATATATATATATATATATATATATACTCGTTGAAAACAATTAGAAAATAACTAAATTTAAAAATATTCAATTTTTTTAAGTTTTTTCTATGAATTTATATAAATATATGCGATTTTTATGTTCCATAGACAGAAAAAAATTATATATATCTAAGTTTTTTTTGTATGTTTTTATGTTTGTTATCTGGTTTTCATGATGTTTGAGCTCTCAAAAGATCATAACTCTGTGTGTGTGTGTATAGGGCTTGGTTATAATGTGGATGGACAACTATTGTGCGGATGTGTGGACAATGCTATTCTATGAGAATTCCTAGGAGAATAGGTTGTTTGCTTATGTGAATACGTTCAACCTTACACAACTATCGTCATTTTCATGCATTCTCATTAATTCTTATTCATTTTTGTTCTCACACATCGTTTTTTACTCATTTTCTTTCTTACAGAATACGACTCAATAAAAATTCTCACAGAATGAAAATAATATTAAAAAGTATATATAATAACCTTATAGACGATTTAATTAGTGTGAATGCGTGATAATGACAATAGTAATGTAAGATTAAACGTATTCACATTACCAAACAACATATTTTCTTTGTCATTCTCACATAATAGGATTGTCCATACGTCCGCACAATAGATGTCAATCCACATTTAAACCTAGCTCTCTCTCTCTCTATGTGTGTGTGTGTATATATATATATATATATATATATATATATATATATATATATATATATATTATAAATGATGTCATTCAAATTAGTATGTTTCAAAGATATGTCAATTTCTTAAACCATATTTATTTCAAACTCATACACTCTTCACCTTATGCTACTTAAATACTTATTTAGTTGAAATATCTACTCAACTAAATAAAAATAATTTTTGTCACATGTCAATCTCTCATTCAATTTGGCATGTCATTTTGTGGTATTTTTAATTTTTTTTTTTGCAAATGTCGTTTTATGACTTTTTTATTTTATTTTATAAAATTTCACATAATATTAAATGTAATAATTGTAATTAATATAACAAAAATGTATATCAATTTTATTAATCCAACTTTCCTTTTTAATTTCTAAGTTTCTAAATTTCTAAATTGAATCCCATTATTTTAATTTTATATTTGTTTAAATTATTAGTTTATATTTTAAAAAATAAAATAAAAGAACACTTTAGTTTTAATAACTCAATATTTTTTCTACTTCCTTCTAAATTCAAACTTTTTTCTAAATTTTTTTTATATTTATATTTAATTTTTTTAATAAACCCGTGTAATACACGGGTCTTACAACTAGTTTTTCCTATATAAGACACATTTGCTTTTCTTCTCTTATTACTTTGCTTTATCTTCTTTTTTCGTTTTCGTTATCTAGAGTGCATGAGAATGAAGAAGTTTCAAATAAGTTTGTTTTCTTCTTTCCATAACTTTTTATATTTTCTTACATTTTAGAGTGTAATTACATTATGCGGAAAAATATTGTGAATGCGTAGCTACTGATGAGATCTACAACTTTCATTTAGACCTCAACGGCTAATTCTCACTTTATTTTTAAAGTTATATATATTTAACAGACGTAGATTCTTAAAGCTCGCATAAAAATCATAACTCTCTCATATGAATTATGTTATTGACTGTGTTTATATCTATAAAATTATATTGACGATATCTTCAACTCTCGGTTAGATGTTTTTTCTCAACAACCGACTGATCCTAGGTTAAGTTTCTGTGTCGCGCATTGCTACACTGCAACTTCTAAAAATCATAACTTTCTCTTATGAAGTCAGATTTTGATGTATTCTATACGCACGCTCTTGGTTTTGCGATTACTACGACTTTCATCAAGACTATTTACCCTAAGTAGTCTTCTATCAAAAACATTTATTTACGTGAATGGTTTTTATACAGTAAGGAAAATATGGGGTGTTACATATTTTAATGGCGTAATTCTTTTAATTCTAAGTAGTCTTCCTATCATAGTGTTCAATTTCCAAATTTTTTTTATTATAAAATGGTTTTGGAAGAATCTATATTTTGATGATTGTGCTACTGTAATAAAATACAAATAAATATGTTTAATTTTATAAATTGTATATTGGGGCTAAAAGTTATTGACTGCTAATTGTAAACATACGAAAACTATTATTTCTAGAATGGTAGGGTCTTAAATTTGTATATATTGCATCTTCAAACAACTTCTTGTAATTTAATACATATAAATATGAAAAATTTATTAGGTAGTTATGAAATTGTTGTCTTAAATATATAACTTATTTTTATTTATTTGATTAATATGTTTGTAGAGCAAAAATAACATACACTCTCATATAAATAAATACACATAAAATAATAGATGCACATAAATGAGTTTTTAATAATTGGGTTGAAGGCTTTTGGTATAATATTTGATCTAGACATTAGATGATTACATTTTTAATTAAATTTATTAAACACAATAGAAATATATTAATTATGTTTAATTAATTTTCATAAGTATCAATTAAGTACTAGGAATGAAAAAACCGCTTTAAGTTTCGTGGTTTAATTCTAAATAAGATTTAATTGGAGGTTGAAAAGTTGAAATATTAGAATATATAGAACTTCAATGAAATTAATTAAGTTCATCACATCAATGTGGTTTAAAATATATATTTAATTATTGAATAAAAAGGTATGAAGATTTTATGGATGTTGTTATTGTTTTTTTTGTCACATTTATATATATATATATATATATATATATATATATATATATATATATATATATATATATATATATATATATATATATATATATATATACTAATTTAGAAGTACATGATGAACAGTTCTTCTATATGATTGGTGAGATTTTTCTTTTTAATGTTTTTCTTTAAATTTTTTTATTTGGGTAGTAAAGATCTGTTGATTCCACATCCCCCTATGTAACCAATAAAAATGAGATCAGTAGCCTCTCCACCGCTAAGTTTGAGATTGGTACGTGTCCCCCACCGTCATCATCCTCCATTAATCCTTTTTAATCCTTCTTGGTGTAACCCCCACCGCTCCACCGAGTGATCCTTACACTCATTTTCCCCATTCTCCTATATCTATGTCAGATGAAGGACCATTTTTTCATCATTGATTTGGTTTCCGATCATTCCACTTCTTTCGCCGCTATATCCCCACCACCTCTCCAAACCCTCCATCTCTCTCTAAAGTCATCCACATCCAAGAAAATCAGTCCTCCACCGTGCGTCGTGCATTTGCTATAAGCCCTCCTTGGATCTTCTTCTACCCCCTGTTCCCTCCTCCATCCAAACACAAAAGGGGCATCGATTACATTACATCGTCTCCACTTTCGTCGTCTTCCTTCTCTGCTTTGCACCAGGTAATCACTTCCTCGAATACCGTCAAAGCTCCACCGACTTGCTTCCAATTATTCATAAACCTTTCGAATCGGTTCAATTAAGAACGATTTCTGTTTTATAATAAGGTTCTAAAATGCTAGAATTGGATCGATTTTGAAACTTCCAGTTTCAGAACCCAAATTTGTTAACTAATTGGCGTAATTGGAACTGCGCCTAACCCTACAAACACCGCTTCTACAGTATGTTGTCGCAAACGATCCTAATTCCATATGGCATCCGGCAACGCTTCGACTATCATAATAACACGTTGCTAACATGAATGAAACTAGGAAAGGGATTTGGTAAAAGAAAGAGAGTGGTCTATAACCACTTCGAAGAGCCCTGATGATCCTTCTATAGGTCTCTATAAACTTAGATTAGACCCAAATGGATATCCGCATGTATTTTTGGGAGAAGGTCAAGTTGATAACTTTAGGCTAGCACCATGGAAAATCTTTTGTTGGTGCTTAGTACATATGATTTGGTTACATGTTAACCAATATAGATACCGACTGCTGGTAACCTTTCACATCACAGGTGGAATTACTCTTTTTCAATCAAAGTATTCAAAAAATTTAAGTTCTGATTTGTAATTTACTTTACTGTTTTGTGCAGTTTATGTTTTTTGTGGCTGCTTCCTATATGTTTGAAGTTACCTGATGTTTTTCTTTTTTGTAGGCTGCTCCATTCAGATACCTCCTATTTCTGTAAAGTTAAAATCCCAAAATACCCTTCCATGTCATTGAGATTGTTACAACTTACAATTGCATTATACAGTGCCATAGATGGTCTAGCTACACTTGCTGAGGAGCCTGATTTGGTTACAAAAATGTCTTTTTTAAAGCCTATTAAAAATAACATTTTGGTATTGCATTTATCGGAAGTACAGTTACGGTTATCGCTTGATATCATTTTCTCAACTACTAAAATTCTCTACTTTCTTTATTGTAATTGTTCAAATTTAACAGTTGTTGACTTCATTTGATACAAATAATCTACCAGTATGATCATCCCATTATACTTTTTGTTGATATTGATTCCCTTGGCTTAGGTATTAAAAATATGATGCTCACTAGGTCCATTAATCTCATCACTAAGAGCTCCCAAAAGATACAAGGGTGAAAGGGTGATGAATGATTTTTTTTGGATGAAATGTAATATCTAGATCAACTCAATTGCGTATCCAACCCCGCAACGCAGGATTCTTCTCTAGTTTATTACCTATACTTTAAAGAATTTCACATCATTATGTTCAACTTCAAAAAAAAAATTATTACAAAATGGTTTTTTAAAGAATCTTTCTTTCAATAATTGTGCTATTATAATTTAATACACATAAATATGATTAATTTCATTGGTTGTATTATATATTTGACATATTGTACAAATTATCATCATTTGATTTTATATTTTAAGGTTAATTGATGTCATTTTAATTGACTTAAAAATGTTGTTTATATATTTTTATATATAATATTGAATTCTATTTTATGTATATAGTATAATAGATTAATTAATCAATATATAATAAAATTTAATTAAAAAGAATAAAATGATATTGTTATGAGGTGATGGATTATATCTGTGACATCCCCATTTTCTCGGCCAGAAAAGACCGATTTTATTTATGTTTTATAAAAATCAGAGTACTTCTTTTAATAAAAATATTGCGGAATTTGTTTCCAGAAAAACATGATAAATACGTTATTAAAACATTTTCGAAGAAACGTATTTTATTCATTTTAAAACGTTTGGGATGTCATCGTTAATATAAAAACATAAGCATAAACAGAACTTACATTTATTTACACTAGTGATCTACATCTCTTTAAATCTCTCAGTGTAATGTGACTTCATATCAACACCTGTGATATAAATAAATTGAGTGGGTCAGGTTGGGAAACCTGGTGAGTACATAGGGTTTTCAACCCATAATAATATAATTATTATGTTCAAACAATCAAACAATCAACCTAATTACTCATCCCCATTATCTTCTTTATTCTTAAGGATCTACCCAAAGAATCAACCATTCCTCCTTCATACATTCCTAAGGATCATCCTAAGGAATCGGCACGAAGTCCATCGTCACCGGGCTTTAGGCACTAAGTCTGCATAGTCGCCAGAATTTATACAATAGGCACTAAGTCTGCACTGTCGCCAGGGTTTTGGCACCAAGTCTGCATGATCACCAGGGTCTAGGCGTCAAGTCTACATGATCACCAAGGTTTAGAGTACACCGAGTGAACACATCGTTCACAACACCATCAGGTTGCGAGCCTGCTAGTGTTCCACCGGACTATCTAGAATAGTCCGTGGTTGTCATCCATACTCTGCTGAATGACGGGGACATCATTTGGGAAAAAGGCTTCTCACATCGTACACCTCTCACCCATACCTCATAGTCTATATCACCTCTCAACTCATCGTCCAACTCATATTTCATCTATTTTATCTACCCATGTTTTATCCCAACATTTTTGTAGATATAATATACATATATAGTTTAAATCATTTAAAACATGTATAAAATCTTTCACCGAGCATAGACAACAAGTAAACAGATAATATGCACACATAGCACGTAGTAAATACTTTATATCTATGTGTAAGTTGAAGGGGACCATGCACTCACCTGAAAGGTGGTGACTCAGCACTCGGACAGCGCTTCGATACTCTTGAAACAATTTCCTTCGATAAAACCTAGTACCAGTACCTCTAGGCTTTAGTCTAACGATAACCGCGACAAATTAATTAGTCTGACTATTATTATTATTATTATATAAGCGTTAATAACACTCAATATAACTCATAATAATAGCCCAAATAATTATTTTAAGGACCAAATAACATTCCTATAATTATTTGAAAGCTACATTAAAAATTGCGTAAGTGTAGCATACTTACAGCGAATTTTATCGACAACAGGAACTTAATTAGAGCAGCATTTCGAAACCGAAAGGATATTTTTCTCGGGACTCCGGGAGCCTCGGGGCTTCTCTTGGGAGCTAAGGGGTTTAACTAGGGCTTAGGGGGGTTTAGATGAGCTAGAGAGAGAAACTAGTGAGAGAAAGAATGAATTTTGGTGTGAAGAACTCGGAAAGGCTCGCACCCTATTTATAGGCCGGAGGACCTCGGATTACGCTGGGCGTACCGAGGGTACGCTGGGCGTACTCCTCGGATAAGACCACCAGCTCGGACCCAGCTGTCTTGCACTCCATCGGACGGATAAGAACCGAAGTACACGGGGCGTACTTGGCCTCGGACGTGGGGCGTAATGCGAAGGCTTCGTGGCATGATCCGAAGCGAGGTCTGATCAGCGATGGAGGGTCCAGATGTTGCCACATCATCTCAGTTTCACAATTTTCCTTCTCGACTTCTAAAAATCATAACTTTTGCATACGAGCTCCGTTTTCGACGTTCTTTATATCCACGCAAAGGTGGGAACATACTCTACAACGTTCGTTTAGATTCTGTTGGCTAATTTTTGACTCCATTTTAAATTTTATATTATTAATAGGCTGGGACAGGATTGGTCCGTTAAATCCTCATAACGTCTTCATCCGACGTCCGTTTTCGCCCATCTTTTTCTCGTTACGCTACTCTTATCGAGATCTTCGTTTCTTGTTTAGGTTGTGTCGGCTAAAAACCGCTCGATCTAATATTCGAATTTTGGGCTGTACACTGCTAGTCCGAAACTTCAAAAAAATCACAACTTCTTCATACGAAGTCAGATTTGGGCGTTCTTTTTATCGATGTTCTTAGTTTAATGTATTCTACGACTTTCATTTAGATTGTTAAGGCTAGTTCTCGTCCTATCGTAAATTCACTATTTACGCTTCCCGGTGTCGTGCCGGTTCCGTCACGAAACTTCGATGGGTCATAACTTCTTCATTATAACTCGGATTTCACGTTCTTTATATGTACAGAAACCTTGTGACATATTCTACAACTTGGTTAAGATTATTTGTTCTAAATAATCTTTTGTCGGAAAGTCGTTTTCGACCCGTATTGCCTCTAATTGATTAGCCCGGATTTGCGGGCGTTACAATTATCTCCCCCTTAGGATGATTACGTCCCGGAATCATCAACGAAACAGAGCTCACATTATGACTCCATACATTATCTCTTCATCCTAATTCGTAACTTCGATGTTTCTTCGAATGAGTATCTAACTCTTGGACTCCTTGACTGTGCTCGATCTTGCACTTGCTCCATATCCCACGTTAGACTCCAGATTATGATCTTCAAGTCACAATCTCGATCCTCACAGGATACGAACTTAAGATAAGTTCTCTTTATTACTACAATGGAACGATGTGTCATATTCTAATGACCTATCATCGTATGTTGCAACGCTTAGACTTAGGTCTCTTAGAGTCAAATTCCGGAAATGAATATGCCTTCCTTCATGTTCTAATCACATCTTAAAAGGTAGCATGTCGCGATACTTTTACTGATCGCTTTGATTAATTCTTCTAGCTTAAGTTGGTGCTACATCGAACTTGGTTCTCTGAACCACGTAACATACTTATCGTAGTCAGACTCAATTCGATATGACCACTCGGGTCGGAATATCAACAATCTTTTTAGTCATTACCGAAACGATGGTAACGACATACTTGAATAAAACGAAATCATTTACTAGCTTCTTGGTAACCTTGTGACTTTCCCTGATCCAAGCGTGAGTCCTGTGCTTCTGGTAGTATATGCATCTACTACCTTTCACACCTACTCATACTCGTCCTAAGTATTGTCTCGCAGTTTTCCCAAGTCACCACACAAGAAAATCACATAACAGTTTAACACATCAGATAACAAAACGAAGGTTTTATTATTTCTTGAAACTATTACATATGTGTTCAAGTTCACCCTATACTATGCCTCTAATAGGCTACATCATATGACACTACAACTACTGCATAACTTGATCTTCGGATATGAAGTCCTCATCCTTGATTCCTCACATGGTTTTCTGCTTCGCCGAGGATCATGTGGAATGACCTTGGCCTTGGTGGCGTTTCTGGTCTTGCCACTTTATTTCTCCCCGGGCAGTCCCTAGAAATATCCCCTTCTTTGTTACATCCATAACACACCTTCTTGTTGGACGCACACTTGCTGGCGTAATGCCCTGTCTTTCCATATTTGTAGCAAGTCACCTCCTCGCTACATTTCCCAAAGTGCTTCTTTTTACACTTCTCGCACCACTTGGATTCACCTCCTCCTCCTTCTTCCGTTTTTGAGAATTTCTTTTCCTTGTTGGATTTTGAAGATCCTTCATGCTTCCTTTTCTCGCCAACTTCATCTCTCTCCAGACCCTTTTCCCTAATCTGGGTCTCAACATTCCTGGCTGCCCAGATGCCTCATTTCAAAGTGGTTGCTTGCTTGACCATTGGTCCAAAGTCTGCTGGTAATCCATGGGCAAACTTATTGACCTTGGAGAGCTCAGTTGGAACTAGATAAGGACCAAGCTTCATTTTCTCCGTAAAATTTGCAGCATACTCGATGACACTCATCTTTCCTTTCTTTAGATTCTATAACTCGTTGTTGATCTCCAGAAGATCATGTTCAGAGCAGTACTGCATTTTTAGCTGCACCAGAAAATCCTCCCATGACATCTTGCTCGCTTCTCCTTTGGGCATCGAATCAGCTAGAAGCTTCCACCAGCTTAGTACTCCAGATTTCTGTTGGATAAGGTGTCTAAGTCCATAACTTATTTGGTATATACTTGACCCGACCGGCATGGTCCATTTGGGTTGCATCTCATCCAAACTATTATGGATAATTTTATGAGAGTTATACACATATGTTTATTAATATATTATGAGTTATAATATATTAATATGAAGTTACGTTATTTAATTAGTTTTAGTCTTAAATTAATTATGGATTAATTTAGAGATTAAAAGGAATACTAATTAAATTATGGGCTATTTGTTTTGTGTAGTGTGGGCTAATACTCATTTGTTAATGGGCTAGGCTTATGTGGAAGTCCATGGATGATCCATGGAGCTTTTAACCCATGGATCCTTGGAATAGGAAAAGACATGGGTTATTAGGGTTTCACCCTAACCATGCATACTATATAAGCATGCTTATGGAGCATGAAAGAGTGCAAAAAAAAAGATAGCCTAAGAGAAAGCTAGTGTTCTAGTGTGTGTGTGCATGTGTGTGGCCGAAAATACAAGAGTGTGTATACTCTCTCAAAGTTTTCCAAGAGTTTGTGGTGTTTGTGATTCCATTTGAGGCATTCACACTATTGGTGCTTGGCCCTCAAACTCCTAAGAACCCAACACAACAAAAGGTATGTAATCTCTTCTAACTCTTTTATGTTGAAATGTTCCCCATGCCATGTTAGATAGGTTATAAACCTTGGAAAATTATTATTTTGCATGTATTTAGACAAACATAGATCCAAGGTTTATTAGGGTTGCATGCACACTTAGGAAGTGTTAGATTGCTCAAAAACCCAACAGTGGTATCAGAGCCTAGGCTTGCTTGTTTGATACTTGATGCAAAATAGTGAAAAAAGTCGAAATCGTTGCTGTCTGCATGCTAGACTCGCCGAGTCCATTGGGGGGACTCGCCGAGTCCAAGGCAAACTTCAACCTACTCGACGAGTCCGTTCGTGCACTCGGCGAGTAGGATCGAAAGAATGCAGAATCTCGACTTTTGCTGCTGGAAATGGACTGGAAACATTACCCTAAATTGTTTTGGTGTTGTAAAACTTATTTTAGTTGGTGTAATGGTTGTTCTAATCCATTTACAATAGCATATATCAAAAATCCATGATTTTATGTGTTCATATAATTCTTGAATTTTTGATGATCATGTTCATGTTCTTATGAATTTAGAAAATGATAGGAATTATTTGCTGAATTGTTTAGAATTAATTCTTAATCATTTATGTGTTTTAATGGAGTCCATAATTTGTCCTCAAGTTATGGATTACCAAAGGTCACTTTCATTTAACACACACTTAAAACACATAAGTTACATGAAAATGAAGAGTCTTCAATTTTATGAACCTTTAATTCATAAGTTATGAAATGAAGAGTTTTGCAAAGTTACAAAACTTGTCCTCAAGTTTTGGAATTTGTAAAGTTTCACACACTTTAATAAACTTTAATTCCAAACCTTAGAGTTTTAATAGTTAAAATTCAACCCTTATACTATTTATAACATTAATGGTTAATTATTATATATATGTATAAGAATAAGTCGTTTTACCGTTAGTAGGCCTCATTCACGAAGCCGGTCTATAAGGTGGGTATAAGGTTGTTGCCTATAAAATGGCGACTTAATGGGTGTATACTCTCACCCACCGCTTGCTTGATCGGTGGAGGGTCGTTAGCCGAACGGGTAGAACAACGACTTTAAATCCTCATTAAAAGTATAATGAATATTATAAAATAACTAAACTCTTTTAATTCCCAATCTTAGTTATTTTAGGAAAATGTGAACATGGTGCTAATCCATGGAATTCACACTTTGTACCTTACCAAGTCGTTAGTGGAGCGTGTGTGGTTAACCGGCACACTAATTAGACTAGTAAGGATCACGAAGGGTAACTTAATGTTGTCATAGATCAATGGAGCGTGTGTGGTTAACCGGCACATTGATTAGGTGATAATATTAGGAGTACCAAGTGAGTTAGCATGGTTATTCACACCTTGTTTTGTGATCCTCGGCATCCCAGTCACAAAACTTGAAGGGCACAATCGAGATTGAAACATGCCATTGAAAAGTTCAATGAATCTCAAAAGAATCTAGGAATTTCAAATCCAATTAAACCTAATTAATCATTTCGTTTTCATGGTGGAAATTGGTGAATCGTCATTCGCCTACCTTTCAAATATATTATTACTTAGATTACGGCATCCCTCTTCTAAGTGTAATATATTGTGATTGGATCCTAGCCTTAATATTACATTTGGGTGTCTTATTAAGGATCCTAAATATCTAATCTGTACTTACTTTCTTCTTTCAGATGTCTTCCAACACTAATGCTTCAGGCTCTAACCCAACTGGTTCTTTCTCTCTCATGAATCTTTGTGGGAGGGTCATCTTTGATGGTTCCAACTTCATGGATTGGATTAGGAACATCAGGATGGTTACTCGTTACGAGGACAAGGAATATGTCCTCGATAAGGAGTTAAAAGAACTTGATGAGTCTACTGCTACTCCTGAGGAGATCGCTGAATTCAGGACTCATGAGAGAGATGCTACTAAGGTGGCATGTATCATGATGGCCACGATGACAGCCGAGCTCCAAAAGTCATATGAAGATTTCTACCCTTTTGAGATGCACCAAGACTTGATGGAAAGGTACCATCAGAGTGCTCGTCAGGAGCGGTATGAAATTATCTCCTCCATAATAACTACCCGCATGAAGGACGGTGAATCCGTCACGGGCCACATGCAAAAGATGCAAAGGTATGTGGACCGTTTGCTGAAGCTGAATGTTAACATTCCCGAGGAGTTAGCAATTGACATCATTTTGCACTCCTTGCCTTCTTGTTATGATCATTTTCGAATGACATATCATATGAACAAGGAGGAAGTTACCCTCAGCAAGCTTCAAGGACTCTTGAAGACCGCTGAAACCGGTCTTAAGGGTAAAGCGGTTGTTACCTCTACTACTCCTACTCCAACTTCTACCCCTGTTTTAGCTATTGGGCAAGGCAAAGGGAAAAAGAGGAAGCACCCTTCGAAGGGTACCAAGGGAAAGTCTCTTGAAGGCTCCTCATCCAAGACTAAGAACGGTTCTGTCACTCCTTCTGCCATTCCAAAGGATGCTGAATGCTTTTATTGCCATGAAAAGGCACACTGGAAGCGAAACTGCCCTAAGTACTTGCAGGATCTAAAGGATGGGAAAGTGAAACCCACCTATGCAGGTATTTACACTATATTGTCTAATTACTCAACATATTCTAACTCTTGGGTGCTTGATACAGGATGTGGTATTCACATATGTTCTGATTTGCAGGGCCTAAGAAGAAGTGAGGATGTGGAGCACGGGAAGATAAACTTAATCATGGGGAATAGGAAGGCTTCACCTGTTTCCAAGATTGGAGTTTATACTTTGTTGCTTAATAATGGGTTAAAATTAGATTTGAATAAATGTGTATACTCGTCTGAAATGGCGAGGAATATTATTTCTTTTCATGCTTTGTACAAACAAGGTTTTACCTTTTCGTTTGATAATGAATGTGGTGGTATTAATGCTTTCTTTAATAATGTGTTTTATTTTAAAGCATTACCTTGTGATGGCGTGTATGAAACTGTGTCGATTGTAGACAACTTAGGAAATAATGTGTTGTATATTGATTCTTCTACTAGCCTAGATAAAGCATCATTGTGGCATTGTCGTCTTGGACATGTAAACAAGAAACGCATAGACCAACTCCAAAAGAGTGGAGTCTTGGAATCATTTGACCTCAAATCAGATGATAGTTGTGAATCTTGTCTACTTGGAAAAATGACAAAATCACCCTTCACTGGAACTTGTGAGAGGGGTGAAGGTTTGTTGGACCTAATACATACTGATGTATGTGGGCCATTCAAAACCGCCACAAGGGACGCTAATCGGTATTATGTGACTTTTATTGATGATTATAGTAGATATGGGTATGTCTACTTGATCAAACACAAGTCCGAAACCTTTGCAAGGTTTAAGGAATTCAAACAGGAAGTAGAAAATCAATTGGGCAGGAACATTAAGATGCTTCGATCCGATCGAGGTGGTGAGTATCTTAGTACCGAGTTCCTTGACTATCTTAAGGAGTGTGGGATTGTCTCACAATTGACTCCTCCCAGGACACCACAGCTGAATGGTGTAGCTGAGAGGCGTAATCGTACCTTGTTGGACATGGTTCGCTCTATGATGAGTCGAGTTTCGTTACCAATCTCTTTTTGGGGGTATGCCTTAGAGACTGCCGCCCATATCCTTAATCTAGTCCCTACAAAGAAGGTTACCAAAACACCTCATGAAATGTGGACTGGGAAGATTCCCAATTTGGACCACATCAAAATTTGGGGTTGCGAAGCCTTCGTGAGGCGTGAAACTCATGATAAGCTTGAACCCCGAAGTGAAAGGTGTATTTTCATCGGCTACCCACAGAAATCCTTCGGTTACCTTTTCTACAGACCCAGTGAGAATGTGGTCTTTGTAGCACGAAGAGGGATCTTTCGCGAGAAAGAATTTATAAGCCAAGGAGACAGTGGGAGGCAGATTGATCTTGAAGAAATTCAAGAATCAATTGGTGAAGGAACCTCAGACACTAGCAATCAACCTGAGGAAGAAACTCCTGTTGATCCAGCTGACGAGTCTGTACCTCCGAGACGTTCCACACGGGTTAGGAACACACCTTCGTTTTATTATGGTTTTCATATTACTACGGAAGGTGATACGTTTATTAGTGATAGTACACTAGTAAATTTGGATGAACCTAGCAGTGTTAAGGAAGCCATGGCAGGCCCGGAGTCTGCTAAATGGAAGGAGGCTATGGACAACGAGATACAGTCCATGTATGACAATCAAGTTTGGAACTTGGTTGACAATGTACCAGGCCGTAAAACAGTCGGGTGCAAATGGATCTTCAAAAAGAAGACCGACATGGAAGGAAAAGTGCATACTTATAAGGCTCGACTGGTTGCGAAGGGTTTTACTCAAACTCAAGGTATTGATTATGATGAAACCTTCTCGCCGGTGGCCAAGATTAAGTCTATTAGGGTTATGTTAGCCATTGCAGCATTTCATGATTATGAAATATGGCAAATGGATGTCAAAACCGCTTTCCTTAATGGAAAGTTGGCTGAGGATGTGTACATGAATCAGCCAGAGGGTTTTGTCAATGCAGAGTACCCTAATAGAGTATGCAAGCTTAAGAAATCCATTTATGGATTAAAACAAGCATCTCGTAGCTGGAATCTTTGTTTTGATGAGAAGGTAAAAGAGTTTGGCTTCTTGAGAAGCGAAGATGAGTCTTGCGTGTATGTCAGAGCTAGTGGGAGTATAGTTAGCTTCTTGGTACTGTATGTGGATGACATACTACTCATAGGAAATGACATCCCAACCTTGCAGGAGGTTAAGTCCTGGCTTGGGAAGTGCTTTGCTATGAAGGACCTAGGGGAGGCTACCTATATCCTAGGGATAAGGATATTAAGAGAAAGGAGTAGAAGACTAATTGGACTTAGTCAGAGTATCTACTTGGATAAGGTGTTGAAAAGGTTCAACATGGAGAATTCCAAGAAAGGAGATTTACCGATCCAAAGCAATACCAAACTGAGTAAGACTCAGAGTCCGAGTACAGAGGCTGAGATAGCTGAGATGAGCCAATTACCATATGCTTCCGCAGTTGGCTCGATCATGTATGCTATGACTTGTACCCGTCCTGATGTGGCATTTGCTTTGAGCATGGTCAGCAGGTATCAGGGGAACCCTGGCAAGGCTCATTGGACCGCGGTAAAGAACATTCTCAAGTACCTGCGGAGGACTAAGGATTGGGTCCTTACCCTTGGTGGCAGTGAAGACTTGAGAATATTAGGGTATAGTGATGCTGGTTTTCAGACTGATAGGGATAATTTCCGCTCTCAGTCGGGCTGGATCTTTACCTTAAATGGAGGGGCAATTTCTTGGAAGAGTTCCAAGCAGGAGACGGTGGCTGATTCGACTTGTGAATCAGAGTATATAGCAGCGAGTGAAGCAGCGAAGGAGGCGATATGGCTAAAGAACTTCATCGGAGACCTTGGAGTTGTACCAGCTATTAAGGAACCTATAGAGATTTTCTGTGACAACAATAGTGCGGTTACCTTAGCCAAGGAACCAAGAGATCATGGCAGATCCCGACACATTGACAGAAAATATCACTTCATAAGACACAAGATTGAAGAAGGACTCCTTGTGACAAGGAGGATATCGTCAGATGAGAATCCTGCAGATCCCCTTACGAAGGGACTGACGAGGGTTAAGCATTTTCAGCATGCGAGACGCATCGGGCTGAGGGACGATATTAGTTTTACAGATTAGATAGTTTTCCTGAAACTTGTAAAATGTAATCGACGTTTGATGATGAATAAAATTTGTGATTTATTTATGAGTAAAGTGTTACTATCATTGTCAATTATTTACTATTGTTTCAGTTTTGCATGTTTTGACTTCCAGAATAATTAATTTGTTCAAACCTCCACAATCGATCATACGTCGGAAGTAGGTATGAATCAAGATTGTCATGAATTGGGTTTGTAGATGCCTTAAAGGTGTTTAGGCATGGCAATGGTTGCTGCAACATTCATGAGTACTCATAAGTTATGAGTATTGGTATAAATCCACGCTCACTTGTATCACTTCATGGAATTTATCTCGAGTGATCGTGAGACGATAACATCATATAAATCTTTAAACCTAGAGATATGAGTTGTTACCTATGAGTTGGTTGTGCATTGATTGCACGTAAACGCATCAGTAACTTGATGTTATAAAACGTGCCTTTGTGTACAATTCAATAAGTAGTAGAACAAGCATATCAGTCGAAGTTTATCTGTTCCTTCTAGAAATAGAAGAGATATCCGGGCCCCTCGATGATTTTGTGTTGACCCATATACCAGGCCTGGTCAGAACTAAACCGATGTGTTCAGTGAAGTTCTTCGTCAAACAAATCAGATAATCGAGAAACAACTGCTAGACAATAAGCAAGACATAGTTCCATGTGTTTGTCCGGCTGATATCATGAGAACAGAGGATTATGTGATCACTTATCTAAAATGGCGCTTCATAGTTCGACAGAGTCTTCATTGTTCGAGGGAGTTTTCGAGAGCTACGATTGTTGGTTGGTTCCTGAAGTTATAGGCAAATATAGTTATTAGACTTATCCAAGTGGGAGTCTGTTGGATAAGGTGTCTAAGTCCATAACTTATTTGGTATATACTTGACCCGACCGGCATGGTCCATTTGGGTTGCATCTCATCCAAACTATTATGGATAATTTTATGAGAGTTATACACATATGTTTATTAATATATTATGAGTTATAATATATTAATATGAAGTTACGTTATTTAATTAGTTTTAGTCTTAAATTAATTATGGATTAATTTAGAGATTAAAAGGAATACTAATTAAATTATGGGCTATTTGTTTTGTGTAGTGTGGGCTAATACTCATTTGTTAATGGGCTAGGCTTATGTGGAAGTCCATGGATGATCCATGGAGCTTTTAACCCATGGATCCTTGGAATAGGAAAAGACATGGGTTATTAGGGTTTCACCCTAACCATGCATACTATATAAGCATGCTTATGGAGCATGAAAGAGTGCAAAAAAAAGATAGCCTAAGAGAAAGCTAGTGTTCTAGTGTGTGTGTGCATGTGTGTGGCCGAAAATACAAGAGTGTGTATACTCTCTCAAAGTTTTCCAAGAGTTTGTGGTGTTTGTGATTCCATTTGAGGCATTCACACTATTGGTGCTTGGCCCTCAAACTCCTAAGAACCCAACACAACAAAAGGTATGTAATCTCTTCTAACTCTTTTATGTTGAAATGTTCCCCATGCCATGTTAGATAGGTTATAAACCTTGGAAAATTATTATTTTGCATGTATTTAGACAAACATAGATCCAAGGTTTATTAGGGTTGCATGCACACTTAGGAAGTGTTAGATTGCTCAAAAACCCAACAATTTCAACAAAGGAACCGCGAGAGCGGTCTTTTGCCTGTTGCTATACTCGCAACTCTCAAACATCGTCTCCATCTCGGAGATCCAGTTCATGACTTCCACCGGCGTCGGGCTTCCAGATAGACTCGGTGGTTTGGACGCCATGAAATCCTTGTATTTGCATCCACGTCCATCATTTCCTCCATCCTGGTGGTTTTGCCTAACTATCGGTGGGTTGGCTTGACTAACAGTCCCACTGTAGTTTCCCTCCTCAGTCTGCCCTTCGTTCAACTCGGGTTATTCGATCTGTATGGTCGCTTCGTCTCGATTTTGCTGGAGCAAACGTTTGGTCTCCTCCATTTAACGATCCAACATCGCCTGGATCATCGCTTGCACTCCGACCATTGTTATTGGCTCAGCAGTGGCCACTACAACCGGTATTTGCTTAATCACTGGGGTTTGGTTTCAGTTCTCATTTGCATTCATGTTTCCGCTATGGGTTCTTGCCATCTTGATCTATACACCGAATAAGGTGAATCTAGACCTTTACTTAAGATTGACGTTTAAATCATCCTTATCACTCCGAAACGTTTACACACTAGTTCTAATATTGTATCGTACGTTTAGAATCCTAAACACATAAGGTTTCCAGATCCGGTCGGCAACAGACCATAGATCCGATCAAACTATAGCATAACAAATCATTTAGCACAAAAAAAGAATTTAGGCATCATTCCTAAAATAAGCTAGTGCTCACACCTCACAATCATCACTTAGCATTCTAAGTTTAAGTCTAGAAATAAATCCATATTCCTAGTTTGCTTAAACTAATGCTCTGATAACAACTGTGACATCCCCATTTTCTCGGCCAGAAAAGACCGATTTTGTTTATGCTTTATAAAAATCAGAGTACTTCTTTTAATAAAAATGTTGCGGAATTTGTTCCCAGAAAAACATGATAAATACGTTATTAAAACATTTTCGAAGAAACGTATTTTATTCATTTTAAAACGTTTGGGATGTCATCGTTAATACAGAAACATAAGCATAAACAGAACTTACATTTATTTTGCACTAGTGATCTACATCTCTTTAAATCTATTAGTGTAATGTGACTTCATATCAACACCTGTGATATAAATAAACTGAATGGGTCAGGTTGGGAAACCTGGTGAGTACATAGGGTTTTCAACCCACAATAATATAATTATTATGTTCAAACAATCAAACAATCAACCCAATTACCCATCCCCATTATCTTCTTTATTCTTAAGGGTCTACCCTAAGAATCAACCATTCCTCCTTCATACATTCCTAAGGATCATCCTAAGGAATCGGCAGAAAGTCCATCGTCACCGGGCTTTAGGCACTAAGTCTACATAGTCGCCAGAATTTATACAATAGGCACTAAGTCTGCATAGTCGCCAGGGTTTTGTCACCAAGTCTGCATGATCACCAAGGTCTAGGCATCAAGTCTGCATGATCACCAAGGTTTAGAGTACACCGAGTGAACACATCGTTCACAACACCATCAGGTTGCGAGCCTGCTAGTGTTCCACTGGACTATCTAGAATAGTCCGTGGTTGTCATCCATACTCTGCTGAATGACGGGGACATCGTTTGGGAAAAAGGCTTCTCAAATCGTACACCTCTCACCCATACCTCATAGTCTATATCACCTCTCAACTCATCGTCCAACTCATATTTCATCTATTTTATCTACCCATGTTTTATCCCAACATTTTTGTAGATATAATATACATATATAGTTTAAATCATTTAAAACATGTATAAAATCTTTCACCGAGCATAGACAGCAAGTAAACAGATAATATGCACACATAGCACGTAGTAAATACTTTATATCTATGTGTAAGTTGAAGGGGATCATGCACTCACCTGAAAGGTGGTGACTCAGCACTCGGACAGCGCTTCGATACTCTTGAAACAATTTCCTTCGATAAAACCTAGTACCAATACGTCTAGGCTTTAGTCTAACGATAACCGCGACAAATTAATTAGTCTGACTATTATTATTATTATTATTATTATTATTATTATTATTATTATTATTATTATATAAGCGTTAATAACACTCAATATAACTCATAATAATAGCCCAAATAATTATTTTAAGGACCAAATAACATTCCTATAATTATTTGAAAGCTACATTAAAAATTGCGTAAGTGTAGCATACTTACAGCGAATTTTATCGACAACAGGAACTTAATTGGAGCAGCATTTCGAAACCGAAAGGCTCTTTTTCTCGGGACTCTGGGAGCCTCGGGGCTTCCCTCGGGAGCTACGGGGTTTTACTAGGGCTTAGGGGGGTTTAGATGAGCTAGAGAGAGAAACTAGTGAGAGAAAGAATGAATTTTGGTGTGAAAAACTCGGAAAGGCTCGCACCCTATTTATAGGCCGGAGGACCTCGGATTACGCTGGGCGTACCGAGGGTACGCTGGGCGTACTCCTCGGATAAGACCACCAGCTCGGACCCAACTGTCTTGCACTCCATCGGATGGATAAGAACCGAAGTATGTGGGGCGTACTTTGCCTCGGATGCGGGGCGTAATGCGAAGGCTTCGTGGCATGATCCGAAGCGAGGTCTGATCAGCGATGGAGGGTCCAGATGTTGCCACGTCATCTCAGTTTCGTAATTTTCCTTCTCGACTTCTAAAAATCATAACTTTCGCATACGAGCTCCATTTTTGACGTTCTTTATATCCACGCGAATGTGGGAACATACTCTACAACTTTCGTTTAGACTCCGTCGGCTAATCTTGATTCTATTTTAAATTTTATATTATTAACATGCTGGGACAGGATTGGTCCGTTAAATCCTCATAACTTCTTCATCCGACGTCCGTTTTCGCCCATCTTTTTCTCGTTACGCTACTCTTACCGAAATCTTCGATTCTAATTTAGGTCATGTTGGCTAAAAACCGCTCGATCTAATATTCGAATTTTGGGCTGTACACTGCTAGTCCGAAAACTTCGAAAAAGCATAACTTCTTCATACGAAGTCAGATTTGGGCGTTCTTTTTATCGATGTTCTTAGTTTAACGTATTCTACGACTTTCATTTAGATCTTTAAGGCTAGGTCTCGTCCTATCATAAATTCAGTATTTACGCTTCCCGGTGCCATGCCGGTTCCGTCGCGAAACTTCGACGGGTCATAACTTCTTCGTTATAACTCGGATTTCGGCGTTCTTTATATGTACGGAAACCTTGTGACATATTGTACAACGTGGTTAAGATTATTTGTTCTAAATAACCTTTTGTCGAAAATTCGTTTTCGACCCCTATTGCCTCTAATTGACTAGCCCGGATTTGTGGGCGTTACAATATTTAATGGTTAATGTATATATATATATATATATATATATATATATATATATATATATAGCTTGACAAACAAAACTTTCATCAGTTAGTTTTTTAACTTGCAGTCCCAAAAAAAAGTTAGTTCACCCATCATGCTCATCTCTAACTTCTTTCCCATGATCTCAGCGAATTCTAAACGTAGCTTTTTATTTGTGGATCTGAAAATGATATCATCAGCATACACTTGAGCAAGAATGATACGAGGTCCTGAACGCTTGATGAACAAGGTTTTGTCAATCTTTCCTCATTTGTATCCACTTGTAAGAAGATAGCTCGCCAATGTCTCATACCATGCTCTTGGCACATGTCTTAATCCATAGACAACATTATCAAAACGATACACATGAGTTGGAAACTCTTCACTTTCAAACCCTGGTGGTTGTTTTAGAAAAACTTCTTTATGAAGATCTCCATATAAGAAGGAAGTCTTAATGTCCATTTGATAGACTTTGAAGTTCTTATAAGAATAAAAGGCAAGAAACAAGAGAATTGCTTCAACTCTAGCAAGAGGATCAAATGTTTCATAATTGTCTAACTTTTCCAACTGACAGAAACGTTGAGATACAAGTCTACCTTTGTTTCTTATAACGATGCCATCTTCATCCATTTTGTTCTTGAAAACCCAACGAGTGTTAATGATAGTCTTTCCTTAAGGCTTGGGAACAAGATTCCATAGACGATGACATTCAAGTTTATTCAACTCATCCTGCATAGCTTTAATCTATTCACTTTCTTTTAAGGCATCAATGACTTCTTTGGTTCAATCATTTAGACGAATTTCACAAACATGAAAAAGTTGTTGTTGACTCTGCTATGAGTGAGAATCCCAGAATTTACATCTCCAATGATTTGAGATTTAGGATGATCTCGAAGAATTCTTGGATTAGAACTTTCATTTGTATTACTTTGAGAAGAGTTTTCCTATTGTATGGTTCAAATTCTTTAAGGATGATAGGCTGATCTTCTAAGATAGGTTGTGAGCTAATGAATTAATCAACTTTGGGAACAACAGGCTCGTCTTCATTTGGCAAGAAATTAGGAACATGTTCTTAAGAACTGTAGGTAAGTTCAATCAATGTTGATGAGGTGTGATCAACTTGATCATGAATGAATGAGTCTTCATTGAAGATGACATGAGTTGATTCCTCAACAGTTTTCCTTGAAAGATTGAATACCCTAAAAGCCTTGGATACATTGGAATAACCCAGAAACACTAATTCATCAGCTTTAGCTTTAAACTTCGGGCGCTGATCTCTTTGACTTAAGATGTAACAAACACATTCAAACGCATGAAAATAAGATATGTCTGGTTTCCTTCCCTACAGTAGCTCATAAGCCATTTTCCCATGACACTTAACAATGATGGACTCATTTTGGGTATAACACATTGTATTGACAGTTTCAGCCCAAAATGACAAACGAAAAACAGCTTCAACGACCATAGTTCTTCAAGCTTCAATGATAGTTCTATTTCTTCTCTTTGCGATACCATTTTGTTGGGGAGTTCTAACAGCAGAGAAGTTCTGAGAAATTCCTGAGATTGAGCAGAAGTCTTCTAGGGAGGAGTTTCTAAATCAGTTCCATGATCACTATGTAACTGTCTGACTTGGTGATCATAGAGAACTTCCCATTGCTTTATGGGATAACTGGTTTCATCAGCAACATGACTCTTCTTTCTTGAAAACACTAGCCAGGTAAATCTTGAAAATTCATCCACAATGACGATAGTGTATTTCTTCCCAGCTCTTGACTTAACCGAAACTGGTCCAAAAAGATCCATTTGAAGAAGATGAAGAGGATTGATAATGGAAGAGCAGGACTTTAGCTTGAAGGAGGAATTAGTTTTCTTTCCTTTTTCACACGCTGAGCACACCTTATCCTTGAAAAACTACATCTTAGGAATTCCTTTTGCAAGCTGATCCCTGGGATCTTCGATATGTTCTTGAAATTCAAATACGATAGTCTCTTGTTCCACAACCAATTTAGATGAGATTGAGCACGATAGAAAAAGAAAAAACAAAGTGAGTTGTCAACATAAAACATATCAAAAACACAAATTTCATTATGTCGGTTTGTACTAAGAGCAGTGACATTGTTTTGATCAACAACCATTCTTTCTCTCTTGTTGAAGAGGACTTCATAACCAACATCACACAGTTGGCTGATTGAAATGAGATTATGCTGAAGTTATTTCACATAAGAGACATTCTTGAAAACAACATAATCGCATTTGATGGATCAATATCCCTTTGTAGCTCTCTTGCCATTATCTCTATACAGTCAGGCCATCTTTCTTTATGAAATCTTCTAGGAGAGACATCAATTTTGTAATATGTCTTGAGCAACCATTATCTAAATACCAAATATGTTCTTTACCTTGAAACTAAAATATAAAATAAGCACTAAAACAAAAAAAATACACACACAATATGCACTGACTCATTTTGCAATGGGTCACTCAAGAAAAGATATTATAATAATCATATAGTTGAGATTAAAACTCTAAAGATGGAATAGATTCAAAAAGGGAAGAAGCAATCAAACACAGAATAAGAATCAACAATGTGTCGAATGATTAAAAGTCACAACTTCATAAGAGCTCGATAAAGAACTGCTATTGTAGAGGCTATGTAGGGTATACAATGACACGATTAACTAATACAGGATGCATGCATGCATCTTAAATAGTAAAAACCTAAAAGTAAACGACGGGTGGATAGGCCCAACCCGGATACAAATAGACTATACAAAAAACCCATAAAGATGCAACACTAAATACCCAACAATCTCCCCTTTGCGTCGATTGGGAGGGAGTCCTTCACTGATGAGTTCGCTTCTGCACTTCAAAGACTTTCAGAATTACGCTTAGCACAATCTTGCGAACTTGGATGCACCAATTAATCATATCCGAAAAGCAGTTGTTGTTGCTTTTGTTATTCCCTTTGTACTTGGTTACGAAGTCCAAGATGTACGCTAGGCACGAAGTGGTGAAAAGATGATTGTAATTGAGAAAGAAACAAACTTTGTGAAAGTCGGCATCAGTTCTCTCCTTCATTTGAAAGGCCACACACCATCCTTCCTTTCGTATCTTCCATGGTTTGATTTTGTCAAAACCTTCAGGGGATTATTTAGGGAGTACCGTTGGCTTCTTTTGTAATACAACTGCTATCTCGACGTCCATATTCCCAACCTCTTGAATGTACGAAACTAGCATTTGTTTGAGGTGAGAAACAACAGGCTCGTACTTTTGTTCATCCCTTAGCAGCATGTTGTACAACATGATCAAATCATACGGGTTAAGGCATGGAAGATCAGAAAGATTAAACTCATGCACCTGACTCGTTAAACCTCTAGCAACCTTAAATTTTTCATTCGGGAACTATCAGTTTCGATCGGACCAACAACCTTTACAACAGTGATCTTCTTCGCACTCCAGGTTTCGTACTGTGGCTTCATGTGCTTTAGGTAGAACGAAAAGAGTAAGTGATCTGCATCGTAGTCTGTTCAAGGGACATTTGCAACTTTGACAAAAATGTGAAACATGAAGGCTTTTGGTGGGATTGGAAGATCCAGTTGCGAATCTTATGTATTTTGAAGATCAAAAGACACAACTGGTTCCAACCAATATTGACTCGGCATATCCACAAATTCACTCAAGATTCGCTCCAAAGTCCATACTGGAAACAATAGCTTTGAGCTTTCCAGCGTGACTTGAGCTTCGCGTTCAGCCTTTTCTTTTTCTTCTGCCTCGCGAACAATTCTTTGGTGCTCATCTATTTCAGCTTCATGATCTTTTCTTCTTTTGAGTTCATGTTCGTCGGGCTCTTCTTCTTCACTGTCATATATTATTGGTTCTTCGTTAAACATTTCCTTTCCTTTCGAAGCCGAAGCTACATTATCCTTTGGTTCGTTTTCTTTCTTAGGCTTAATAGTAGGCTTAACTGTAGGTTTGGGGTTTTCCTTCTTGGATTGTTTCACACCTTCTCCCCCTTGTTTCAGAATTGATCTTGATTCCAGAACACCTTCCAGTTTGTTGAGCATAGCGAACACTGGCCTTAACCTTTTCAGAGAGATGCTTCTTGAGTGTGATCGTGATCATCGAGTCACGAGTCTCAATGATGTCCGAAAGCAGTGCATTCACATCTGCTATACAACTTTTCATTGCGGCCTTTTCGGAGAACTAGTCGTTGATTTGTTTCTCAACACTCTCCAGCTTGACAGTTAGGACTTTCACCTTTTCAGTCTTCGTTGTGAGAGCATCCATAATCTTTCTCTCAGTAGCCAAGTTATCCTGAAGCTTGGTGATCTTCGATGAAATGGAGGAGTTTAGCTTAGCATCGTCAGTTTGGAGGCCAGTACGAACCTCTTCGAGTTTCGCCTTCTTCGTTCTAAGTGTAGATCCAAGGTTAGAAATAACTTTGTTAGCCTTCGTAGTGTTGGATTTGAATAACCTCTAAAATTTGCTCATGAAGGAACGAGCATCTGTAATTAGTTTATTGACTTTTCGGTCGTCTCCTGGCACACTGAAGCTGAAGCATCCACAACTTTGTTTTTCTTCTTCAGATTAGCTGAGCGTTCTTTTGTGAGGGTATTGAGGAAGGACTTGATCGTTGCTTGAGAATAGCCTTAACTGGATGATGCTTTATATGATTGGAGCAACAAATCCAATTTCTCGTTTATTGCCTTGAGTTGCCCTTTTGTGACGGGAGCTTCATCATCACTGTCAGTCCGAATGTTGAATGGACTGTAGGTGGATCCTCCAAAGTCCTTGTCATCACCACCATAGATCATATCCGGATCATCCTGGTGGAAAGGAGATATGGGTGGAGAAGTATGACCAACTGAGAAACCCGAAGCACCTGCCTTCATATCAGATGCGTTGACAGTCACTGGAGGTTCAATAGTTGAGGTAGTGGTAGTGGCGGTGGATTCAATGATAGTGGGGTTTGGGTGGTTTGAGTTTGCGAAACTCCCACTGATACTGGCGGGCATGGAGCAATAGTGATTGGGGTGGAGACAGTGGATGTGAGTGAAGGAACAAAAAAGTATTGGAATGAATCTTCATTGAGTGGAACAGAAGTTGGGATTTCAAATGTTACCTCAGGATTCGTAGTTGTAGGCTACGAAACCTTTGTATGAGATGAAGCATCATCTTCATTGTGAACCCCTTCTGAATAGGAACTTCCGAGACTGTTTGTGAGTGTGAGTCCTCATGGTCACTGGGAGTTAGAGATCATGGTCTGCGAGCCACTTTCTTGACCCTTTTCCTTTTAGGAGCTTTTGGAGTTTTAGATGGTTATGCATCGGGTTTTAGTTTACCTCCTTGCTTTGGAGATTGAACACGTTCAGACGGACCGACTTTCGTACCCTCTTTCTTGCCTCGCTTCTTGGGTTTGTCTGCCTCATCTAGGACCTTTCGCATTTCATCTGTCAAGGGGAGAAAGACCGAGGCGGGTAGACTGCGATAGGCTCGCAGTACGTCACTCGCAACCGGAATATCACGAAGCATTGCTTGAAGAATGGAGCCGATGAAACTCAACTTTAAATTGTTTACGAGGATGATATTGGTGGTGTGAAAGATCCGGATCACTGCCATACAAGAGCCTTCCACAACTGGAATGTTGAGTATGCTAATTGCCCATTGAACGACGATGGTCCAGAAGCGAGCACAAGAGATTTCACTGTGTCATTTTGTAGAGAGGGTACTTTAGACCAATTAAGCCCAAAGCACAGAGCCGTAATCCAAGTTGATGCCAGAGTAGATGTCGTACATCATGGTCATAAATAATTTCCTCACACAGTCCGAGCCGGTAACCCTCTTCCAAATCCTTTTGAACAGAAGGTCGAAGAGGTCGTTCCACATCAGCGGCAAGTTGTGTTTCTTGAGCTTTGAAACAACGGCCAATGTTTCCTTGTAGCCCATCTGGTAGAACATCTCCAGAATTGCTGAGTTGGAGACGTTATCAAGATCAATTAGGTCACGACCCTGTGGAAGCCCTAGGAGGTTACAGAACCTCGCTTTTGTGGTATAGGTATTTTGGTTGAAGATCAAGAATGAGATCAGTTCTTCTCCCTTTTGATAATTGGCGTGGAGTAGTCTTTTGAAAGATGCACTAGGGGAAAAATTTCCGATTTAGTGAGCATGATTACGAGTGAAGAGTACCTTACGTATTCAACGATTGGTTGGAGAAACCCATCGTACTTTGTTGGTTCAAGGTCAAGAATCAAGTTTTGATTTGCCTTGAGGTTGAGGATTGAGGACTAGGCCATGGTCTGCAACTGATGGAGTCTCTGAAGAAGCTTCCATTGAAGCTTTGATGAAGGAGACGACGAATAGTAGAGAGTATAATCGTCGGAGGATTTTGTTTGCCTTTTTGAAAGTGATAATTAATTAATAAGCCGTCAAAATCCTTTTATACGATATAGTAGGTGAGAGAAATATGTCGAATGGTTGCATCGGTTACTGAAATGTTGCCTAAAAAGGCGTGACTAACAATTGTGATATGTGTAAGGCGGCGTCAAATCAGCGTTGTTTCAAATTCTCGCTCCCGATCTTATCCTTTAAGATGTCATTTCAGTTACGCGCTTCTGTAGTTGATTCAGTTATAAAGTTTCGCAATGAATAGCCATCAACAAGTCTGTGAAACTAAAAGTAAATATGAGTACCACAAACTAGACTTTGGAAAATCACAAGGATCTTCATGTGAGAGTGTGCCAAATATAAATAAATAAATCAATATTATTCTAAGGGATTCTAGTAATGTCAATTTAGACATGAAGCAGATGGATCCCGAACAATGATCTCTTCCTTCGGAGTTAAGAGACTCTAAAGTGTCTGTGTGGTTTCTCGTTGAATTACGATCAACTTTTTGTTAAGAAACCATTAAAGGCATATTTTCACTAGGCTTTAAAGGTGGCTTTATCTTCAACCAAACTATGAAACATGATATAAGTCCGAACGTTCAGATGCAGTACTTGTCTGACCAGTGTAGCATAAAAAAAAGTATGCTTTGGAATTATTTGGAGTGACTAAGTACATATATCTCAAAAAAAAAACTGGATATGTTGGGAAGAAACGTCTTAGGTCTAGAACATATCATCAAGATCTCGCAACAATAAAAATAGATTTCAAGCTACAAACCACAAAAGTGGAGTTTCGTTAATTCCTTGGTGAAAAATCTAGAACATTTAATTGTTCACCGTCAATTCAAAAGTGTGTGTGTTGGATTTTCGGTTTCACTTAATTTTGTGGTGATAACGAATTTTAAGATCATAAATACGGATGTTGTGTAACCTTAAACCTCAGTGGTAAATTCTGAGAGTCTCAAGGGTTACATTTGTGAATGTGAAAGTGATGGAAAAATGTTATGAGGTGGCTTCAAAGAAAAAATATACCTCTGCTATGTGAACGTGACTAAGTAGTTAACTCTTAACTCAATGTGAAAAGAGTCAGGTAACTCTTGACTTATGTGAATGAACAACCTTATTGGGAAGAAACGATTGGTGTTATCGATTCATTCAGGCTTCTACATAGAAAGTCTTTGAGGCTTTGGACGACATGCAACATCATGCTTCTAGGGACACTTAACTAGTGCAATGTTTCAGAATTTATACTAGTCCCATCATTATGAATCGAAAGTGTTTATGAATTTGTATCTTTAGTCCTGCTGAATTATCTAATATTTTTGGTATTTTTGTTTATTTTACGAAAAGGAATAAATAATGAAAATAAAGAAAATATTTTTGTATTTTTGTTTTTCTGAAAAAGAAATAAAAATAGAAAGAAATAAAATATTTTTGGATTTTTGATTTTTGACAAAACTGCAAAATTGATCCTTGTGGTTCCACAAAAACTATGGATAGGGTCCAAAAAGTTTCTAACTTGCATAGATGGTCCAAAATCAATAATTTCATGTGATTTTAGTCCTAAAAGAGTTAAAATGTCCATTTCGCCTTTTTAGTTTCTTTTTTTTATTTCCTTATTTTTACTTTAATACTTTTTTAATTAAAAAGAAAAAGAACGCCCCTAATCCGTTGTTCTTCCCCTTTGTTCTTCCCAATTGACTTTCTCTCAATCCTTTTCTCTCTCTCTCTCTCTCTCTCTCTCTCATACACAACTTGCAAATCAAGAACAATTTCAGAACAGAAAATGTGTATGGGTGTGTGCTTTGTTATAAACCAAGATTTCTGATGAACACCGGAACTCCGATAAGCATCGGAACTCCAACATTATCCTTGCAATCATCATCTCTCCCTTTCACCTGCAAAATCCTACTTCTACCTGCATCATCTTATTCAATCACTCTCATGCCCCCCTCTCTCCCTTTCTCTATTTCTCTATCGACATCTTACTAATTCAACACTCATATACATTCATAAACACACATACACACATATAAAAACACTCTACAATCAAGTTGTACAATCAAATTGCAGGTTTGAATCTTAAATTTACAAGCCCTATATTTGCAATATCCATAGCAATCAAGCCCATAATTTTACAAGACCCATGTTGAATCGATTCAAATCGATTCATATGAGTTCAGTTGGACCTCAAACCTGCAATTGAAGGGTAAGGCTTCCATGTCACTTGTATTATCTTCTTGACCAAGACACCCATAATGGGTTAATCATATGAAAAAAATTCAAAATCTGATAACTCTCATAGCATACGTCTCATGCTCAAATCGAAAAAGTTCTGTGATTCCGAACATAGAATCTGGTAACTTTCATCTCCTCCCAAACATTTTTCTTTAAATGACTCTCTTATCAGCAAGCTATGTGATTCCGATTCCAAGACCTAATTGACTCTGTTTTGATTTCCCCCAATTCCATGTAGAAAGGTCAGAGGTGGCCTTCAGAAGTAACGAAGAGAGAGTGGTAGTGATGGGCGACGATGTTGGAAGCATTTGGAGGTAAGGCTGAGATTGTAGTGGGTTCATGGGCATCTGATTCCAATGATGGTGGAATTCGTATATCATTGAGTTTTTTCAACTCAACGAGTATATTTTTTCGACCATGTTTTCTCGATCTTTATTCAAATTAGGTTGATGGAACCTATGATGTAATTAGGCTGATGGAAATCATCATGGTGAGTAGCATTTAGTTTTTGAAAAGAGGATGAAATGCATAATCATAATCATATCATCCATGAGAGAGAGAGGCTTATTCATTTATTTTTTTTACTTTTAGTTGATAAAAGATTAAAATATAAATATAAAAAATACAAAAAAGAAATTAGAAGGGCAAAATCGTCCTTTTAAGTTCTCCTTGGACCAAAACCACACAAATTTCTTAATTTTAGGACTAAAACCACATGAAGTATTTGATTTTGGACCTTCCATGCAAGTCGGAAACTTTTTGGACCCTATCCACAGTTTTTGGTAAACTACGAGGACCAATTTTGCAGTTTACTCTTGATTTTTTGAAAAAGAAATAAAACAGAAAGAAATAAAATATTTTTGGATTTTCGATTTCCTGAAAAAGAAATAAAAATAGAAAGAAATAAAATGTTTTTGGATTTTTGATTTTCTGAAAAAGAAATAAAAATAGAAAGTGTACAAAGGATACATAAGGTTCTTTACCACGAATGAATAGTTGACCACGAGTCACCACGAACATTTGCACCGATGTGCAATGTGAACAGTTGACTACGAGTTACTGCGAGCGTTCGCACTAATTCGCAACATAAACATGTGACTGCGAGTCACTACGAGCGTTCACACCAATTCGCAGGTCTATCAAATACTTATAACTGCGAAGGTGGTTTCGGAACAGATTCAGCCTCTATCATTCCTAAGCCTTGAATAATGCGATTGAAGGTGTGCTCAGGCAAGGCTTTCGTGAAGATGTCGGCTAACTGATCAACGGATCTTACAAAGTGTATCTCGATATTACCATCTTCCACATGATATTTGATAATGATACCTCAGTGCTATGTGTTTCGTCTTTGAGTCTTGCACTGGGTTGTGACATATGTGAATGGCGCTTTCAGAATCGCAAATCAAGGGGATTCGGTTCATGTTGATGCCATAGTCACGAAGCTGACTTTGAATCCAGATTACTTGTGAAGTACAAGAGGTTGTGGCAATGTACTCTGTTTCAGCAGTTGATAGGGAGACACAAGTTTTCTTTTTTAGATTGCCAACTTACAAGTTTTCCATCAAGAAATTGACATCCTCCCATTGTACTCTTTCGATCTCGACCGCAACCTCCAAGATCAGCATCTGAAAACGCTTGCACAAAGAAACCTAAACTCGAAGGGTACCATATTCCTAATGAGGATTCGCTTGAAAACTAGCACAATTGCAAACAGAAAACATAATATACGGACAACTAGCAGTCAGATACATCAATGATCCTATCATTTGACGATAGAGAGTCATATCACCAGTTCTCTTGTCCAAAGATGGTGTTAGTTTCATTCCAAATGCCATTGGAACCTTCACCTTGGAATCTCCCACCATTCCAAAATTGGAGTGTTAGATTTTTGTATAAGCCTCCTGACTGATGAAGATACCTTCCTGACTTTGTCTTATATTCAAGCCAAGGAAAAAGTTAATCGGACCCATGTGGCTCATCTCAAACATAGTTGCCATCAACTTTCAGAACTCAGTCGTTAAGTTGGGATTAGTTGATCCGAAAATGATGTCATCAATGTAAATTTTGACGATCATCAAGTGGTCACCATCTTTCTTGTGAAAAAAGGTTGGGTTGACTGATCCCTGTTTAAATTTAGCATGTTTTAAAAAAACGAGTTAGACTTTCATACCAGGCTCTTAGAGCTTGCTTTAGACCGTAAACTGCCTTGTCCAGAATATAACAGTGGTTCGGATACTTTTTGTTTATTCACCTTGGCGGTTGTTTAACACGCACCGTTTCTTCTATTTCCTCATTTAGAAATGCACACTTGACATCCATTTGATAAACTTCAAAGTTCTTGTGTGCTGCATATGCCAGAAAGATGCGAACAGATTCCAACCTTGCAAATGGGTGTGAAGGTTTCTTTGTAGTCAATGCCTTCTTCCTGACAGTATCCCTTAACAACGAGTCGCGCCTTGTTCCTTATCACATTTCCTTCTATATCAAGCTTGTTGCAAAATACCCATTTTAGACCAACAACGGATGTATCCTTTGGAGTGGGAATAAGTATCCAGACCTTGTTTCGTTCGAATTCATTGAGCTCCTCCTGCATTGCTTGCACCATTTCAGAATGATCAAGAGAAATTTGAACGCTTTTAGGTTTAATCTTGGAGATAAATGAATTTAACATGCAATGTTCCACCTTATAGAATAAAGCAGTTCGCTTCGCTTTTTGTTGTGCTCTCGTAAGAATTCTTGAAGACGAATCTCCTATGACTTGAGTTTTTGGATGATCTTTGGTCCATTTAGCCAACGGAGGGTAATTAGGATCATATGTTGGATCTAATTCGGCATATACTTCTTCAAACTCTGGTTGTACATCCGAATCATCATTCGCAGTTGCATTCTCCCCCCTCGAATGATGGATGTATATTTTCTTCTGGATTCGGATTCTCCCCCCTAGAAAGGTGGTTCCAAGCAGACTTTGGGGCTCTCGTTCTCCCCCTGGACAGGTGTATTAGGTTTTGAGATTGAATTTGAGCCCTCCCTCTATGTTGCAACATTCACATCTATAGGTTGAGATGGAACTTCAGGGTCTTTCGGAGTGGGATGCTCGTGTTCCATATCTTTCGCAACATCGTCAATGATTTTCTTCAGTTCGACTTCCTTGTTGTCTGCTGCTTTTGACTCAGAGGAGATTGCGTTTTTTGGCTCATCAAATAGGTTCGTGAACTCCTCGTAGAGATTGAAGAGTGGGATGGTATCAGGATTCGGTTTGGGAAAGATCTCCTGTGATGGACTGTCATTCTTCTAAAACTTCTTTATGTAATTGTCGTCAAAAGTAACATAGTAGGTTCTTCTATCCATTTGGACTTCTTGTTGAGAACCCTATATACTTTATAAGTCAGAGGATACACTAAGAATATACCTTCATCAGCCTTCGCATCAAATTTGTTCCTTTGCTCTTTTGAATTGAAGATAAAGCACCTGGAACCAAAAACATGGAAAAACTTGACATTAGGCTTTCGATTATTTATAATCTCATATGGAGTGAAAGAAAACCGCTTATTGAGAATAGATCACTTTTGGGTAAAGCATGTAGTTCCTATCGTATCTGCCCAAAAGTAAAGCGGCAAATTCACGAATGATAGCATGGTTCCTGCAGCCTCACACAACGAGCGGTTAGTTCTTTCGAAAACCCCATTTTGTTGAGGAGTGTAAGGAGCTGAAAAAAATATGACTTACTACTTTCGCAGTCAGAAATTTCTCAAACGCTTAGTTTTTGAATTCCAGACCATTGTCACTGCGAATGTTACGAACCAGCTTTTGCAGTTATATCTCAATATGCTTTATAATATCCTTGAGCTTTGGGGTGGCTTCTGATTTCTGCTGAAGAAAGTGCACCGAAGTGAATTTGGAAAAATCATCTACAATTACGAGAATATATATGTTACCATCAATCCTTTCAATTGCAGAAGGACCACAAAGTTCTATATGCAAAAGTTCAAGTGTCTCTATGACTTTCGTATTCACAATCGTTGGATGACTCTTCCTGTTCTGTTTCCCCATTTCGCAGTCTTCACAAAGATGTTCTTTATCATACTTTAGGAGAGGAAGCCCTAGCACATGATCACCAAGAACAAGCTTGTTGATGTCTTTGAAATTGAGATGAGAGAGTCTTCGGTGCCATAGCTAACTATCATCAATGGAAGCTTTCATAAGTAAGAAAACTGCAGGCTTCCCTTTGATGGGGTTCAGATTGAGGGGATACATTTCTCCTTTTCACTCTCACTTTAACAGAACAATTTTGGTTGCCTTTGCAATAATTTATTATCCTTCGTTGTCGAATGAAACTTTTAATCATGTACCCACCACCAACTGCAAAACACTAATGAGATTGTGTTGTAGTCCTTCCACATACACGGCCTTGCGAATTGAAAACTCTTCATTTGTTATCATCCCATAACCCTTCATTTCTCCAAGTGAATTGTTGCCGAATTTCACTCTTCCTCCATCCTTTAGTTCTCTAACTCTCGTAACTCTTCCTTTCTTCTTGTCATATGACTCGAGCAGCCACTGTCGATGTACCATTCAGAGTCAAACTACTCGTCACATATCACCTATGAAAATCAAGCAGATTTAGGAACCCACAGTTGTTTGGGCCTTGTGAGGTTTTCACAGAAAAAGTAATAGCAACATCAACTAAGTAAGATCTTTTAACCAAAGTGGTGCTATCTTTTCTTTTAATTTGAAAAAATGTGATCCTATTATCATTTAAGTTATTATCCTTAGAGGATATTTTCCTTTGCTTGTTATCGATCTGTTGTTTGACAATTTTCTTCTCAACTATCTTGGGATTAGTTTCTGATCTTTTCAGAGGAACTTTAGGCTCTGAAACTATCTTTCCTTTGCCTTTAACATCGTGCGATGTCTTGGCTGAATGGAAGCATTCGTTTTAGGAGAGAAGTGAGATTTGGTTTTCTGCACAAGTTTCGCATGATTTAAAAAGGATGGTTTTTGAAAAACTTTTTGATTTGAAACCTGTGGAGACTAATTTCGTTGAAAATTCTGACTTTGAGAAAAACTCCTAGGGCTTGCATGAAAAGATACTTTCGCATTGGATTGAATTTTTCTTTATGAAAAAAGTTGGGATTCTTATATTTCCATAACTGCTTTCTTTCTTTGAGATTTTTGTTATATCTAGCATTTCTTTGGCGTTTTTGAGCTGGGAACTACTAAGAGGATTTGTGAATACTAGCCCTAGGTTTTGGCTTTCTTGTAGGGATTTCGGTCTGAACAGACGATGTGTCACTTGGAATGTTCTTAGTTCCACTTAAATTAACCTTGTTCAACGGCTCTACTACATAAATACTCTTTGTTTTCCAAGAGGTCATTTTAGATAGACCTTTGGTTTCATTTGCAATATCAATTGGAGCTGACCAGAAAAACTCATCGCAACCATCTTTATTGTCGTCTTCAACCATGGACGTTATTTCTACTGTTTGATTTTTATTCATTCCCTTAGGTGCGAAAACTTGATTGGGAACAATTTGAACCTTTGGAAAATCAGTTGCTTTTTCTCATAAAATTTTAGATTTCACATCAGAAAAACGTGCAAATTCAATTGAATTTTCAGAAATTAAGACCTTCGTAAGTTCAGGTTCGTCTTTGAAAAATTCAGAACAATCAACCGCATCCTCCACAGAGATTTCACTCATTTCACTGTCATCATCAAAATCAGAAACGTTTTCAACATCAAGTTTATTTTCTGAACTCAACTTGGTGCCTAATGAGTCAAACTTCTATACAGTTTCGGATTTAATTTATTGTTTGTCTTTTTAATCCAAAAGTTTTTTAAGCATGTTTTTGTGGTCTTTGGACTGTGTATAAGATTTGATTTTGTCTAGTCCTATTTTGTAAGCATCGGAAACTTCGTCAAATGAAACGATATATTTGTACCTGTAACCAGGGGCGAAGTATAGATGGGACCAGGAGGGGCAGTGCCCCCCCCCCTTAATTTTGGGATAGAAATAGGAATTATACTTCAAAAAAATTAATTAGTAGGCCTGTTATTTTCAAAATTGGGCTTTGGTCCCTCCTGAATCAGACTCCAAGCAGTAAGCATAGTCCGAATACTCCAAGAAATAGTCTAGAAATCAAAACCGATTCTTCCCCAATTCCTCGTTTGCTAAATCGCTGATGCCTGTTGTCGCTGTTGAGTCCCGGTCTCACACTCTCACTCTCGTCGTCGCCTATCTCTAAGTGCCATTCACCAAAAATCAGGTATGGAATCCCAAATCTTCTTCTTTCTCTTCTAGTTCTCTTGTTCTTTGTTCTGATTGAATGTTGTGCTGCACTATTGTTGTTGTTTGCGAGTTTCTCTTGACTCCTCTTTTCTCTCGGTCCAAACTCCAAATTAGGATTTAGAGTTTCTTTTTTAACTTGGCTGTCATTTTTTCAATTTGATTTATCAGTATTCAATTATGATTTGTTTAGCTCTCTTCTAGTCTATTTATTGTACGTTGTAAGATAGTAGGCCACTGGACACCAACCTGGAAGTCTGGAATAGAAAAAAATGATTTTGTTAATTGTTATGCTTCAAACAAAGCTGAAAACAAAGATGGATGAAAACCTTAGACTATTTTTATAAAATTGATTTGGTTATCAATTTGTCAATTTGATTTGGTTGTCAATTTGTCAATTTGATTTGGTTTCACTTTTCAGTTTTCACACATTGTTAATTGGTAAATGAGTTATTGGTTATTATTCTAATTTTGATTTTGATTGAATCAATTGTTGTTTCATTTTGATTTTTATAGATATAATCATGGGAAAGATGAAAACCTTAGACTATTTTTACAAAAGAAAGGTAGATAATAAAGAAACTAATCATGAAAGTGAAGAGAGTAAACGTCACAAAGCTTCAACAAGTGAGCCACAACCACAAGAAACGAAAAATCAACAAGAGAATGAGCCATGAACGCAAGAAAAGGATAAACAACAAGACAATGAGCCACAACCACAAGAAAAGGAAAATCCTAATGAAGTTGATTTGAAGAATCTAGAAAGAGATCCCGCTAAACGAAAGCAAATGTGGGATTATCCGGTTAATTTAAGAGAACAAGTGAGATGAGCTTATCTGAATTTAGGATCTTTCCAAATACATCTTAAGGAGTATCAAGATAAAGTTTCAAAAAAACATCCTCATAGATTCAAATATTCTTGGTCCAGCATTTTCCCTAATTTGCTCGAATATTCTCCAACAACACAGACTTCTTATTGTTTTATTTGTTATATATTTAAAGATAAACCAAGTGTGTGTCATGGTTACGATGCATTTACTGTTAAAGGATTTGACAATTGGAAAAAAGTTATTGATGGGAAAAATTGTGTGTTCTTGAAACATATTGGTTGCTCACAACATAGAAATGCTGTCGCATTCGCTGAAAATTTGATGAACCAAGAAGCACACATTGAAAATATCATAGTGAAGCAAATCGAAGTGCAAATATTGAAGAACTGTTTATGATTAAAAGTGTCAATTGAAACAGTTCGTTGGTTGACCTTCCAAGCTTGTGCTTTACGAGGACATGATGAAACTCTTGATTCCAAAAATCGTGGTAATTTTCTCGAACTTCTAAAACTTCTAGCATCGTATAATGATGAAGTTGCAAACATTACATTAGAGAAAGCTCATTATAATTCAAAGTATACTTCTAGGGAAATTCAAAAAGAAACTCTTAGTATTATTGCAAATAAAGTTTGAAAGCATATTTGTAGTGAAGTGGGGGATTCATACTTTTGTGTCATGGTTGACGAGTCACGAGACGAGTCTAAAAAATAGAAATAGTGATAGTTTTGAGATTTGTTGATGCGGAAGGAATCATACAGGAAAGGTTCTTGGATTTGGATCATGTTAGGGATACCTTATCATTAACCATGAAAACAAATATGTGGATACAACTTTTACACTATCAATTTGATGTTAGTAAAATCCATGGCCAAGGTTATGATGGTGCTAGTAATATGAGAGGGGAATGGAACGGATTACAAGCACTTGTTCTTGAGGATTGTCCTTATGCATATTATGTTCACTAGCCTTGGTGGTTGCTTCAAGGGAAATTATTCCGGTTCACCAATTTTTCACAAACTTAATTTTTACAATTAACGTAGTTTGTGCTTCCAGTAAGTGTAATGATGAGTTACAAAAAGCAAAGGTAACTGAGATTGAACAACTATTGGAACTAGGTGAAATCGAATCAAGTAAATGATGGAATCATGTTGGGACATTAAGAAGAGATGGTGATACACGTTGGGGTTCTCATTTTCGTTCCGTTTGTAGTTTGCTTAACATGTTTTCTTGTACTCGTGTTTTTCTCTAAGAAATAATTGATGACGTATCTGCTACTTATTCTCAACATGGAGATGCTGATGCAACTTACTGTTATCTGAAATCATTTGAGTTTGTGTTTATTCTTTACCTGATAAAGGAAGTAATGGGAAAAACTGAAATACTTTCTCAAGCTCTACAAAAGAAATCCCAAGATATTCTTAATGTCATGGAGTTAGTTTTGGCAACATAGGAGGGTCTAAATGATTTCAGAAACGAGGGATGGGAGTCTTTACTTGCACAAGTAAAGTTTTTTTTTTTTTTTGTGAAAAACATCAAATAAATATGCCAGATATGAATGCTCCATATACTTCTACTCGATACCGGCCTCGAAAAACAGATAATCATGTTACTTTTGAACATTTTTATCGAGTGGATTTGTTTACAGCCACATTGGACAAAAAGTTACATGAGTTGAATAGTAGATTCAATGATTAGACGATGGAGTTGTTAAGACTTAGTTCTACTTTAGTTTCTAAAGTGATTAACGCTGATCAAATTTGTCTTCTTGTTGAGAAGTATTATACTGAAGATTTTACGGAGCAAGAGAGGATTCAATTATGATATCAATTGGAGATTTTTAATATTGATATCACAAAGAATCCAAGACTAAGTGGTGTATCAACTATTTCTGACCTATGCAAGCGTCTTGTGGGAACTCAGCAACGTGAGACATATTATTTGCTTGATAGAGTGGCTCGGCTAATCTTCACACCTCCAGTTTCTACCGCAACAACAAAGAGGAGATTTTCAGCAATGAAAATATTCAAGAACCGTCTTTGCAGTAAGATGTCGGATGATTTTCTCGCAAACAACTTGGTGATTTACATAGAAAGAGAAATCATTGAAAACATTGATTCGAAGTCCGTAATTGATGAACTTGAAGACATTAAAGGTCGTCGGTCTGAGTTGTAATTCTTTTTTCTAGGTGTTTTTGGTGTTTATTTGTTGAAAACAATTTGTTTTTTTTTTAAGAACGTTAATTTCAATTTATAATACTTTTGGCCCCCTTAGTTAATTGTTCAAGCTCTGCCACTGCCTGTAACACTGTGCGTCGATTTCGTCCTCTTTTAACTCGAGAAAGGGCAAAATCATCTTGTGAATTTTCTTTCCAATCTCACAATCAAGATGTAACTGAGTGATATTAAAATAGAGTCTTTCGGCAATCAAACAAAAAATATTATGCTGTTTTAAAAGACCTAAATTATCTCTCAGCAAATAAATCAACTCATCCTTAGATCTGGACAAATCTAACTCCAATTTTTAAATCCACATGCGTCTCTCTTCACGCTTTGATGAAACCTTGCCTAGTAGATCGGTTAAGTTAGAATTTGTTAAACAAGTTTGTTTTAGACTATCACCGAAACTTGAAAATGTGTATCTTAAGCCGTTCAATTCAGTTTCATATCTAGAGATAGGTATATTCAGAGAGTCAAGAATAGAGTTTACCTTGTTGATCACCAGCTCGCACTTGCTTATCTGCTCAAGAACTGGCTTCGCAGCGAAACATCTATCAACGCTCTGTCCACCATCAGTTGCATAACCCCTCATCTCTGACACTTCATTGGTAACCATCAAACACCTTCCATTAAACTGTACAGCTTCATCCTTCGCCACGAAGCTCCTTTCATGAGTAGGTATGCGAACCTCTTCATCTTCAGAGTCAATTGACTAGACCTCGACTCTGCCAAACTCATTTTCAGGTTTGCTTTCCTGCACAATCAAAGCAGGCATGGTGTTATCGACATTCTTCTTCTTTTTTATTTCTTCCAGCTTTCGAAGATAGTATGTCTCTTCATCCTCTGTTTCCTTCTTCCCGTTCATTCTTTTCAGCATGCATTCCTTGGCTAGATAGTTTTTTCCATGACAACAATTACAATCATAGTCGGAGTCCCCCACAAGCTTTTTATCCTTCTTCGCTTATTCTTTTTGAGAGTTATTCGCACTCTCCTCCTATACCTTTTCAGAGCTATAACTGCCCTTCCAGCTTTAGATTTTGTTGTGACTGAAGTTCTTCTTTACAAATTTCCTTGGATTAGACACAATCATAGCAAATTCCTCCTTAGAAAGTTCACAATCAGAGAGATCATATTCCGAACCATCATCATCTACAACCTTTTTACCCTTTGCAACAAGGGCCAGTGATACCATCCCAGAAACTAACTTCCCCTCTTTCGTCACTTCATCTTCATGTGACCTCAATATTCCAACAAGCTTTACCAATGTGTAGTTCTTGAATTGCTCATGTGCTTTTACGGTAGAAACTACAACCTTCCATTCAGATCTTAGCCCGTTCATGAACGTGACTTTTTGCTCAATTAGCTCACGTCCAATATTGTGCTTCATCATCCTACTGATAAGATGATTATAGCGATTGAAAGTTTGATCTAGAATCTCTTCAGGCTTTTGTTGGATTTGGTGTCTAATCCCATAACTATAACTGGGATGTACTTGACCCGATTGTAGCATGGTCCTTTTGGGTTGCCTTCACCAGTGCAATTTGATAGGATGGACTTTTGAGAATAAGGTTATTTATGATTTATTAATATATTACAACTATAATATATTAATAGGAAATCATATTATTTAAGTAGTATTGATCAAGAATTAATTTATAATTAATTTTGTGGACAAAAGAGACTAACTAAATATATGGGTTTTATGGTGTAAATCAATGATTCTTATAGTGTGGGCTAATAATCCATGGTTATTTATAATGGGCTAAACCAATGAGATAATCCATGTATGGTCCATGGAGGTTAACCCATGGAGCCTAAGTAATATGAAAGGTCATTAGGGTTTACAAAGTGTAACCCTAGCATTTGCTACACTATAAGTAAATCCCCTTAGAGCCAAAATTGGTTACATGAGTGGCTACATTCATTCTAAGAGATTGAAGTTGATTTTGTGCTAAGTAACCTATTCTCACAAGCCTCCTCTTTCATATTGGTGTTTGTGAACCATTAGAGGCGTCACACTTAGGGTGCTCAAGCTTTCAAAGGTCAAGAACTATAAGTCCTTCTAAGAGGTGAGTCATATAACTAGTTGTATTGTTCATTTGACAATTTGTATGCTAGTTAGGATATATGCTTTAGAAAATTGAAAATGCATCTATAATTAGAGAAAAATATAGATCCAAAGCATTTAGGGTTGCATGTGCACCAGAGGAGTGTTATAGTGCTCAAAACCCAACATTGGTATCAGAGCGTAGGATTGTTTTCTGTTATATTTGATGCTTGTTGTTTTTCAAAGTTGAAAAAAATGAATTTTTGGCCTTTGACTGATGAACTCGCCGAGTCCACTGGCTGACTCGTCGAGTCCACTTAGTAACAGAGCAACTCGACGAGTCAGTTCATGTACTCGACGAGTTGCAGGCTTTGGTTGCAGAAATTCGAGGTTTTTGGCCATAATTGGATTAGGATCATTACCACAAACTGTTTTGAATCATAAAATCTATTTTTTATGATATGGTAGTGATCATCCTCATCCAATTACAAGATAATTGTCAAAGTTTTAAGATAATTGTTGATTTGTATGATAAACAAAGTTCCTTGCAAATTGTTGACTTGATATTATCTTGTTTATGAGTTTAGCTATATCAATCTTGAATTATATGATAATTTTAGTTGTTGAAAAAATTAATCTTAATGATTTTAATGACCTCCATAACTTGTCCTCAAGTTATGGAAAATGAAAAGTCTCATCTTTAAAAATGCATTAAACTCATAAGTTATGAATTCCAAGAGTTGTCGAAAGATAGTTGTCAAAATTCTTATGATAGTTGTTAGTTTATATGTTAAAGCTAGTTACTTGTATCATTTGATTTGAAACTATTTTGCCTTATGAGTTTTTTAGATCATGATTAAAAAAAATTATATGATAATTTACCTTGTTATAATTGATCTAAATGTTCTTTATTGGGTTCTATAACTTGTCCTCAGGTTATGGAACATGATAAGTCTTATCATAAATGTTTCAATGAACTCCATAGCTTGTCCTCAAGTTATGGAAAATCAAGAGTCTTTTCATAAAACCAACATTAAACTCAAAAGTTATAGAATGAAGAGTTTTGACAAGTTTCAAAACTTGCCATCAAGTTTTTGGAATTTGTAAAGTCTCACTAATGAAACTTTAATTCCAAACCCTAGAGTTTTAAAAGTTAAAATTCGACCCTTATACTTTATAATATTATAAGTTTAGTATAAGACAAGTCAGTCTTACCGTTAGTATGCCTCATTCATTAAGCCAATTTATAAGGGGGGTATAAGGTTACTGTCTATAAAATGGTGGTTTAATGGGTGTCCACTCTCACCCACCGCTTCCTTGATTGGTGTAGGGTCGTTAGCCAAACGGATAGGATAGGAAGTTAATTCTCCCTCATTAAAAGTATAATGATAAATATAAAGTAACTAAACTCTTATTAAATTCCCAATCTTAGTTACTTTAGGAAAATGTGAAAATGGTGCTAATCAATGAAATTACACTTTGCACCTTGTTAAGTCGTTACTAGAGCATGTGTGGTTAACTGACACACTAATCTGGGACTGACAATATGTGGAAAAGGGTAGCTTGATGTTAATCATAGATCAATGGAGCGCATGTGGTAAACCGGCACATTCATAGTGGAAATTGGTAAATCGTCATTTACCTACCTTCAAATATTTTACAATTGGATAAAGGCATCCCTTTTCGCAATTGTAAAATATTGTGTTCGGTTAATATTTCGTTATGAGTGTTATATTAAGGACTTAAATAAACTAACTTGAATGTCTCCCTTTATAGATGTCTAGGTCAGACAACTATGGTTTTCCCGAATCTGTTGGAAAAGGTTTTCCACATGAAGATGATATTCCACAATATCATACTTCACTTCCTCCACCTCCTCCAATTATTCTCCCTGACCCACATGTTTGAAGACTTAAAAAGTTCAAGGTCACCCGGGCCCTATTGGTGAGCAAACATGAAGATGGAAGATTTGTGTGTGTACATGTCTTGAAGACGAAGTCACACATTGACAGGCTGGGAATGTTAGGAGTTGATGTCTCAAGGAAGTTGGTTGTTGACTTGGTTCTTTAGTCACTTCCTGAGTCGTATAGTTAGTTTGTTAAAGACTACTATCTGACAGACCGCAACATGACCCTTATTGATCTTACCTATTTGCTAATTACTGCCAAATTAGCAATGATTTGGCACACTGGTAAAGCAAATTCGATTAGAAAATCCACTTCCTAAACTTCCATGGACATTGACAATGGAAACATTGGAAGTCCAAAGAAGATTTCTTTTTACAAGGGAAAGGGAAAGGCTAAGTCTGAGATTGTCCCGTGTACCATTCCCAAAGTGTCCATATGTTTCTATTGCCAAAAGAAGGGGCATTGGTTGTGAAGCTGCCCTGACTATCTGAGAGATCTAAGAGACGGTAGAACCAAATTGCATGGTACTACTTCAGGTAAGTTAACTATGTAACTCTATTTTGTTCCTATTGGTAGATTCTTAATACATAATGTGATAAGATTACACTTTGATGTTTTATAAGATCAAAGGAAGCTTAAAGGAAAGGCATGCAGAGTCTGATCGCGAAGAGATGGATTTCGTTCGCATGGTTTGATGATCGGATTTTTGAGTTGCTGCTTAAGATTTATGTATAATTAGAGAAAAGCATAGATCCAAAGCATTTAGGGTTGCGTGTGCACCATAGGAGTGTTATAGTGCTCAAAACCCAACAACTTTTGTATAAAGGCTCCAAACTCTGAAAGCAATTGAGTTTGAGTAGACTGTTCAAGATCAGCATCAGTTGAGTATAGTTCCTTGAGACTCTCCTAGATGGCTTTTGATGTGTCGTATGAACTCACCAAACAAAAAGTGTTTGGTAGCAAAGCAAACTTGATCATCCTCATCGCTTTAACGTTGCTTATCAGCTTATCCTTCTCATCTTGTGGTATGTATTTTACATCAAGAAGAAGGTTCTTGCAGTCGGCTTGAGTCTTAATTTCTCTTCTTGTTCCTATATGAGCAAAAGTCTGGACAGTAATGGCTTCCCATATCAGATAGCCATTGTCTTCAAGCCCTAGGACGTAATCTTGAAAGTGCAACTCCCACACTTCATAATCATTGGGGAAAAGAATAGGGATTCTTGTTGTAGATCCAATGTTGCTTGTAAGATTTATGTAGTTAATGTGAGAATCGTCTGACATGTTTAAATATCGACTAAAACCTGTATGAATCAGATATGTAACTAAAATTGTTTTTGGGTAATATAAAGATCAAAGATCAGCGTCAATAACAATGATGACGGAAGAACCAGATTCAATAATAACGGAAACCCTAAGAACTCTTTTAACAGAAGAGACGCGTATAGATTACACGGTCTCCTACTCCGATACCAATAATTGAGATTAAAACTCTAAAGATCGAATAGATTCAAACAGGAAAAAGCAATCAAACATAGAATATGAATCAAGAATGTATTGAATGATTAAAAGTCACAGCCTCATAAGAGCTCGATAAAGCACTGGTATTGTAGAGGCTATGTAGGGTTTATAATGACACAATTAACTAATACATGATGCATGCATGCATCTTAAATAGTAAAATCCTAAAAGTAAATGACGGGTGGACATGCCCAACCCGGATACCAATAGACTATACAAAATGCCCATAAATACGCAACACCAAATATCCAACAAATCATTAGGGAGACAGTTCAAGGAGTTTCCCTTTTTGATCCACTTATCATTACGAGTCATGATGTTGTCAGTGCGAACGAAGTTCTTTTCAAAAGTGCACCCACTGACTTTGTGAGAAACATCGCCACATCGATAACAAACTTTGATTCTAGGATTATTTCCTTTAACTATAGATTTTTATTTCTTTTCAACTGTTGAATCCAAAGAACTTTGACAATTTGATTTAAGAGTTCTTGTTTTAGTTCTGGAATAAGGAATGTCATAGATGGTATGCTCAGATGATACCTTGTCACGAGTCTCATAAATCATTGAGGACTCATCAGAAGTAGAGGACTTTGATTGATCTTCAGGTTTAGAATTGCTAACGGAGAACTGAGGAAAACTGCTAAGAATTTCGTTTACTGAATAAACTTCACCATTGCATATACGAAGATTTAACAAAATTTTAGTGGAGGGACGAACATGATCATGGTCAGAAGGTTGATGAGAAGGATCAAGACAGATAATCGAGAAACATATTAGGTGATACTCTTAGAATCAAAGGAGCAGTGAGTATCAATTAAAGTTCGATTTATAAAATAAGAGCTCACAAATCTATTCTTAAAATCTTCTTTTAAACAGTTAGCTTTATAGAAGGTTTGTTTAGTATCAACCACTTTGGTTAAGTAAACAACACCTTCTATATGGCCTCAGATAATTTTCTCACATTGATCTGGAATCTGAACATTAATAATTCTCGTGACATTAAAGTGAGAAGATCCCTAATTTTTCAAAATAAGTTGAATGTATCTAGCATGATCAACAACTTTCTCGTTTTCAGTGTGAAGAAAAATATTGGTCATGGTATTCAAGAGAAATAAAAGATCCGTTTAGAGAAGCTACGATGGTTTAGCATATACATCAGGGTTGTACATAACTAAGATGTTGCAGACTTAGAGTGAGTGATTCTTCCTTAATTCTTGTTCCTTGTTTGGTTGTGGATTTGAGGCAGAGTTACTCAGTCGACTGTCTTGTTCATCTTAAATATTCATAACTTGTATATGACAGGCGATCGTCGTGGTACCGAGAAGGATCATGATATAAATTATCATCACTAGTTTTCAAAGCACTTTCATTTGTATGTATGCGCACATAGCGGTACGATACATAGGAGTGTTAACATCAGAGGGAAAACAGAAAGCCCTGGATCATTTACAAAGAGTACATTGATCAACATACTAGGAATACATTATCGAACACACTAGGGATACATCATCGAATAACAGACGTTTCTGTCAATTTGGCAAAGACTTTGTTCAGAAAAGAGTCCGTTACTATCATTCATCATTAATTGGCATGATCCTCACCATACAAAGTTCATATGTTTTCTATCGCCTCGATCGGCAAGTTCTCGAAACTTTCGTCACTCGTATCGACATGCCGACTAAACCTCAGTTTTATCTTTCATATTCCAAACACCGAAGTACTCGTGCGAAGAGTACTTTCTCCTATGAAGCCTTATCGTCAGATGTCCGCAGACCGTCACGAAATACCACTCGTCCAGCAGACCAAGTTCGAGCACAGAGGCTAAGGACGAATATAGCTCACCTATCACTATTTATTGTATACGTGAGGGTGGTATATGATTATGATTACGTAGATTTAGTATGTGTGTTTCCGCCCTATCTCCTGTTCCTTGGTTGGTTGTGGACTTGGGGCAGAGTCGCACATCCGACCGTGTTACTAATCCTAATTATATACGACTTGTATACACGAGGTAATGATAGATGGACCAAGTACGAATCCTATCATGAACAGAAGGGCAAAGTTTCCAGGTCTACGAGTAGGTATTCTGCCAATTAGAGAAGCGCAACCCTAGTACTACGGCTAAGAAAGCTAATTTTGGGACGAAATTCCATCTAACGGGGGAATGATGTGACAACCCGAAAATTTTTTACTTTTAAAGCCCTGTTAATCAACTCAACTGAGTGTCAGACTCATTGGAAATGAGTTCTAGCCAGGTTAAAGGTCGTCCTAAGGAGTTTTGAGCCTAATACACTTAAGGGATAAGTGTTAGAAAGTACCTGCTAGAACCCACATCAGGTGAGTTCATACCCCGTAATGAATCTTTTAACTGTTTTAAATACTTTTAAGGGGGGGATACAAGCTGAACACAATGAGAATTGTGTAACTGTTTGTTATAAACATCTTTCAAAATGTTGCTTATGTCCTCTATAAGTAGTCAAAACATTTCAAAAACTATTTCACAATTATGTTGCTTTATAGTTTAACAAAACTCCGTTTTTAAAGTACAAGCATAACTTGGTAGTAAAATGAGTCTTTTCAATAATAGTTCAAGTAGAATACTAGTAAAATATAATGGGTATAGTTTAGGTGTTCAGTTCATACTAGATACAATACACGATAACAAAAAGAATATACTAAGATACTATAACAAGAGAATGTACTAAGATAGTATAACAGAACGAACATACTAAGATGTTATAGCATGGCACTATTACAGGATCTAACTATACCAATGAATCACTAACACATTGTTCTAAACAAAAGGTGATAGTTATATTGGGTATACATGATCACATAATTTAAATGTGGATGTTCACGGCTTGTAATTGATTGCAGAGGTCGCATTTGGGTCCCATAATCTTTTGTCAGGGAGAGCGTTTAGTATAGGATCTAGCCATCACACTATACATTAATAATCAATTTAAGGCAATTAGTACAATAGTAGTTACTATATACAATACTACAGTACTTACACTTTACAAACGACAAACAGAACAGTCGGGTCTAGTACATTCAGTAGAAAGGGACCGTAATGCTAACCTTATGATTACTTAATGTATACATCAAGGGATATATATAAATAGGATCCAACAGGTAATAGGATGTGTGCTTTCCGCTCCATCTCCTGTTCCTTGTTTGGTTGTGGGATTAGAGCAGATTCACCCAGCCTATTATCTATTTGATCTTAGTTATATGTATGTTTCGTATACATTTAGTCATCATAAGGGGTACCAGGTATGGGTCAAGTTATAAGACACTAATTCAATGCACAGTTTTCTAGTACAAAGCATACTTTTCAAACAGAACTTTTGGTACTCAAAGCTAGAAACTTACCAGTAAAGGGTTTAATCCATTTTATTAAACCAGTGTAAACTTAAAGGACTTTAGGTGACTGACTCGATAATACCTTAGTTTATACATCATGGTTATATATCATTAATACCCAACAGGTAGTTGGATGTGTGCTTTCCGCCTTATTTCATGTTCCTTGTTTGGTTGTGGGCTTAGGGCAGATTCATCCAATCAACTATCTATTCGATATTAGACTATATATAGCCTGTATAAACTAAGTGATTATAGAAGTAATCACTGTGGTCACTATTTTATTATAAAAAATCAGGGTTTTCTTAAAGGATCTTTTCGTTAAATATAAAGGAACTATTACAATTTACTCCATGAGTAACAAGTGAATACACCATGGTTATATACAACAAGGACCTAACAAACAATCGGATGTGTGCTATCCGCCTTACTTCCTGATCCTTGTTTGGTTGTGGGCTTAGGGCAGATGCGCACAGTCGATTGTTTGCTTACTGTTAGTTTGGTATAACATGTATTCATTTAGTACTCATAGAAAGGATTGTAGAATCATTTTTACGTATCTTTCGTTAAAGTAGGAAATATAGGATTTTCTAGAGGAACATGCGAACTTTTCTAAAATAGAACTTATAACATACTACGTTTAACTGCATTTTTCAACAACTTTCTACAACATACTTACATCACTAAAATGTTATGAACTCACCAGCTTAATTGTTGATCAACTCTTTCAAATAACTTGTACTCTCAGGAAACTAGTAGGCATGTAGTCACTCTGGGAATTCAGAAGATGGAGCACTATAGCTTCAAGTCTTGTTTTGTTATTTTCTTATGTACTCTATATTTTGTGAACACATACTTTGTAAACACTTTCTTTCTATTGCAATGGTTGTTCATTACTTGCTTACTATGATACATGTCTTGTGATACTAAACCTAACGTCCTCCACCCCCGAACGTTTCCGCCGTTTCGGTTTTGGGGTGTGTCATGTAACGCCCCGAGTCTCAGGTATTAATTTTACAGGTTTATTTTTCATATTGAAAGGTCTACTCGACGAGTTGGATGCCCTGACTCGTCGAGTAGCAACGTTTTTGGCCACGTGTTTATGTGACCAACTCGACGAGTCGGAGGAAACGAATCAACGAGTTGGAACTGAAGGATGAAACCCTAATTTCCAAGGTTTTGCACCTTATTTAAATGATCCTTTGCCTCCTTAGCCTTCCCTTACAGCCCCTTGTGAGTCCATAAACCCTAATTCGTGTATGTGCTCCATTCTTGTGTGATTTTCAAGCTTGGAAAGTGATTTGCAAGAAGAAGACTTGAAGTATAAGTGGAGTAGTGCAATAGGAGCTAGTCGATTTGAATCTTCTACTTCTTGCTGAGGTCCGGGGCCAAGGAGTGGTGGAGATTGATGACTGGGTCGTGCACTGATGATCAGAGAGCTGCTGTTACTTGGGAGCAGTTTAGGGATATGTTCCGTGCTCGTTACATTCCACGAGTTGAGCGGGAACGATTGGCTCAGGAGTTTTTGGGATTTAAACAGGATGGGAAGTCAGTAAAGGAGATTACCCGTATGTTCATGGAGACGGTGATGTTCTGCCCGGAGTTTGCTTCCGAGCAGGCTCAGATGACACGTTATCTGAGCATGCTCAAGACTGACATCCATCAGTTTTTGTCTACCCAACGATGTGATACTCTACTGGAGTTGCAGGAGGCCGTTAGGCGGCATGAGTTGGAGATTGAGCTGCAGTAAAGGGAGCAGTGGCACACCCCATAAAAATTACAGCCGACGCAGAAGCTATCTAAGACCGCTGATTCTAGGATCGGGAGTCAGCAGAGTCGCACTTACAGAAACAGCAGCAAGGGTAATTATGGGTTTTGTCGAGCTGGTAGTGGGTGCCACAAGTGTGGCAAGGAGGGGCATTATGCGAATGATTGTCGCCAGCCCGCCTCGGTTCCGAGTATGAGTTTATGTTATCACTGTGATTAGGTTGGCCACGTGAAGGCCAACTGTCCGTTACTTGCTGCCAAGCCGGCGCAGGCTCCCGTGCCAGCTACACCGAGGATTACGGACAGGAGGCCAAGTAGAGCAGAGCCCCCAAAGTCTCAGGGACGCGCCTTCCAAATCACTGCAGAGGAGGCCAGGGCAGCACCGGATGTGGTTTCTGGTATGTTTCTGTCCCTTTTCTTATCGATTGTGTGACATCCCCATTTTCACGGCCAAAAAAGACCGATTTTGTTTATGCTTTATAAAAATCAGAGTACTTCTTTTTATAAAATGTTGTGGAATTTGTTCCCAGAAAAACATGATAAATACGTTATTAAAACATTTTACGAAGGAACATATTTTATTCATTTCAAAACATTTGGGATGTCATCGTCAATACAGAAACATAAGCATAAAAGGAACTTACATTTATTTACACTAGTGATCTACATCTTTTTAAATCTCTCAGTGTAATGTCACTTCATATCAACACCTGTGATATAAATAAACTGAGTGGGTAAGGTTGGGAAACCTGGTGAGTACATAGGGTTTTCAACCTACAATAATATAATTATTATGTTTAAACAATCAAATAATCAACCCAATTACCCATCCCCATTAGCTTCTTTATCCTTAGGATCTACCCTAAGAATCAGCTATTTCTCGTTCATTTATTCCTAAGGAGTATCCTAAGGAATAGGTACGAATTCCATCGTTGTAAATGACCCATCTGTCAAGCACAACTACTAGTTCTGTCACTAGGGCGCAGTTGCCAGAATTTTGACATTCTCTATGGGGCGCATCTGCCAGAATAGTCCTTAAGGCGCATCTGCAAGGATTATGAGGTTCTCTATTAGGCGCTTCTGTCGGTAGAGTCCTTTAGGCGCTTCTACCGGTAGAGTCCTTTAGGCGCTTCTGCCGGGTTTTATTGACAGTATCGTTTTCGAGAGTCCACTCGCAATACATATCAATGGGTTTTTAGAGTACACCAGTGAACACGTCGTTCACAACACCTATAGGTTGCGAGCCTGCTAGTGTTCCACTGGGCTGTCTAGAATAGTCCGTGGTTGTCATCCATACTCTGCTGAATGACGGGGCCATCATTTGGGAAAAAGGCTTCTCACATCGTCCACCTCTCACCCTCACCTCACGGTCTATTTCACCTCTCAACTCATCATTCAACTCATATTTCATCTATTACATCTACCCATGTCTTACCCCAACATTTTCGTAGATATAAAATACATATACAGTTTAAATCATTTAAAACGTGTATAAAATCGTTCATCTAGCATAGATAGCAAGTATTCAGATAATATGCACACATAGCATGTAATTAATATAAAATACTTCATATCTATGTGTAAGCTGAAAGTAACTATGCACTCACTTGAAAGGTGGTGACTCAGCACTCGGACAGCGCTCCGATACTCCCAAAACAATTTCCTTCGATAAAACTTAGTACCAATACCACTACGGTTTAGTCTAACGATAAACGCGACAAATTAATAGTCTGACTATTATAATTATTATATAAGTGTTAAATAACACTCAATATAACTCATAACAATAGCCCAAATAATTATTTTAAGGACCTAATAACATTACTATAATTATTTGAAAGCTATATTAAAAGTTGCGTAAGCGCAGCTCACTTACAGCGGATTTTAAAGAAAACCGGAACTTTATTTGGAGCAACGTTTCGAAACCGAAAGACACTTTTTCTCAGGACTCTGGGAGCCTCGGGGCTTCCCTCGGGAGCTATGGGATTTTTCCTATGGTTTAGGGGTTAAAATAGGCTAGAGAGAGAAAGTAATTTAGAGAGAGAAGGAGATTTGGTGTGAAAATCCGAGAGAATTCGCAGCTATTTATAGGTTGCTGGCTTCAGACTACGCTGGGCGTAGCCTTCGGTTACGCTGGGCGTAACTCCGGATAAGACTGCCAGCCTCGGTCCAGCTGTCTCGCACGTGCATCGGATGACAAGGAGAGAAGGTACGCTGGGGAACCGACTTCGGGCGTGGGGCGTACTGCGAGGGCGACGTGTCACAATCCGAAGCGAAGCCTTGGTCAACAAGCAACGACCCTGATGCAGCCACGTCATCAACCTCGCCACAATTCTCGTAAATTTTCTTTCCGACTTCTAAAAATCATACCTTTCGCATACGAGATCCCTTTTTGACGTTCTTTATATCCACGCAAAGGTGGGAACGTACTCTACAACTTTCGTTTAGACTCCGTTGGCTAATTTTGACTTTATTTTAAAAGTTATATTATTAACAGGCCGGGACAGGATTGGTCCGTTAAATCCTCTTAACTTCTTCATCCGACGTCCGTTTTTGCCCATATTTTTATCGTTATGCTACTCTTAACGAGATCTTCGATTCTCGTTTAGGTCGTGTCGGCTAAAAACCGCTCGATCTAATATTCGAATTTCGGGTGGTACAATGCTAATCCGAAACTTCGAAAAATCATAACTTCTTCATACAAAGTCAGATTTGGGCGTTCTTTTTATCGATGTTCTTAGTTTAACATATTCTACGACTTTTGTTTAGAGTGCTAAGCCTAAATCTCGCTCTATCGTAAATTCACTATTTACGTCTCTCGGTGCGTTGCCGGTTCCGTCGCGAAACTTCGACGGGTCATAACTCCTTCGTTATAACTCGGATTTCGGTGTTCTTTATATGTACATAAACCTTGTGACATATTCTACAACTTGGTTCAGATTGTTTATTCTAAATAATATTTTGCCAAAAAGTCATTTTCGACCCTTATTACCTCTAATTTGACTAGTCCGTGTCTGCGGGCGTTACAATTATCTCCCTCTTAGGATAATTACATCCCGGAATCATCAACGAAACAAGGCTCGTATAATGACTCCATACGTCATCTCTTCATCCTAGGTAATAATTATAACTTCTATATTCCTTCAACTCTATCTCTTAGACTTATTGACTGTAAGCAGTACTTAATCGTGCACCTGCTCTCTACCTCAGGTTAGACTCCAAATTATGACCTATCATCATGTGATACACGTTTAGACTCAGGTCTCTTAGAGTTAAATTCTAAAACAGATTATGTCTTTCTTCATGTTTCTAATGTGATATAATCACACTTTAACATGTAGCATTTCTAGCTGTCAACTTCTTTAACAACGAGCGCGATACTTCTATTGATCGCTTTGATTTCAGTCGTTTGGTTTAAGTTGGACGCTACATTAAAATTGGTTCTCTGAACCACGTAACCTACTCATCGTAGTCGGACTCAATGTGATATGACCACTAGGGTCGGGATAACAACAATCTTCTTAGTTTTTACAGAAACAATGCTAAAGACATACTTGAATAAAACGAAATCAATTACTAGCTTCTTGGTAACCTTGTGACTTTCCCTGATCCAAGTGTGAGTCCTGTGCTTCCGGTAGTATAGGCCTCTACTACCTTTCACACCTGCTCATACTCGTCCCAAGTATTGTCTCGCAGTTTTCCAAGTTATTATCACAAAAACAATTTTTAACAAATAAAAATGTGTCCAAACAATCACAAAATTTTCCCTAGACTCTACTAGGACTTCTTCTATGCGTATCTTCAATCATCAATTCTGCTTCAGCTCGGTGGAAATGCCATACGATGGGTCAACTTCATGAATCACAAATCATTCCATCATCCTGCCAATCGAAGGTGTACTTCGGACGTATCGTACTCCTCTAAACGTACTGCATGACATATTCTAAAGGCAAGATACCACTCTTATGGTATCTTCCGATAAGTGTCATTCACTATCATAAGCCTTTTCATTTCCTCTATTTACTCAATTCTCTATGAGTCCTTATCATGACATTCTATTCTCCAAAGCAGGCGTTTGGTGTATCGAGACGAGAATATAGATAGAGGAAGAATTAGACGCGTATTCCTCCTTATTACTCCAAAAATTTACATGCAAATTCTAATATCGTAATTAAACGTTTAGAAACCTGAGCACATAAAATTTCCATATCCGATCGGCAACAGACCATAGATCCGATCATACAATGCATATCATAAATCATTTAGCACATAAAAGCATGTTAGGAAATTTCCCTAAATAAGCTAGTGCTTGTGTCTACTCAGGTGCATTACCTAAATTTTATTAGACACACTCCTCACAATCATTGCTTAGCATTCTAAGTTTAAGTCTAGAAATAAATCCATATTCCTAGTTCGCTTAAACTAATGCTCTGATACCAACTATAACATCCCCATTTTCACGGACAAAAAAGACCGATTTTGTTTATGCTTTACAAAAATCAGAGTACTTCTTTTCATAAAATGTTGCGGAATTTGTTCCCAGAAAAACATGATAAATACGTTATTAAAACATTATCGAAGGAACGTATTTTATTCATTTCAAAACGTTTGGGATGTCATCGTCAATACAGAAACATAAGCATAAACGGTACTTACATTTATTTACACTGGTGATCCACATCTCTTTAAATCTCTCAGTGTAATGTCACTTCATATCAACACGTGTGATATAAATAAACTGAGTGGGTAAGGTTGGGAAACCTGGTGAGTACATAGGGTTTTCAACCTACAATAATATAATTGTTATGTTTAAACAATCAAATAATCAACCCAATTACCCATCCCCATTAGCTTCTTTATCCTTAGGATCTACCCTAAGAATCAGCTATTTCTCGTTCATTTATTCCTAAGGAGTATCCTAAGGAATAGGTACGAATTCCATCGTTGTAAATGACCCATCTGTCAAGCACAACCACTAGTTCTGTCACTAGGGCGCAGTTGCCAAAATTGTGACATTCACTATGGGGCGCCTCTGCCGGAATAGTCCTTAAGGCGCATCTGCAGGGATTATGAGGTTCTCTATTAGGCGTTGCTGCCGGTATAGTCCTTTAGGCGCTTCTGCCGGGTTTTATTGATAGTATCGTTTTCGAGAGTCCACTCGCAATACATATCAATGGGTTTTTAGAGTACACCAGTGAACACGTCGTTCACAACACCTACAAGTTGCGAGCCTGCTAGTGTTCCACTGGACTGTGTAGAATAGTCCATGGTTTTCATCCATACTCTGCTAAATGACGGGGCCATCATTTGGGAAAAAGGCTTCTCACATCGTCCACCTCTTACCCTCACCTCACGGTCTATTTCACCTCTCAACTCATCATCCAACTCAAATTTCATCTATTGCATCTACCCATGTCTTACCCCAACATTTTCGTAGGTATAAAATATATATACTGTTTAAATAATTTAAAACGTGTATAAAATCGTTCATCCAGCATAGATAGCAAGTATTAAGATAATATGCACACATAGCACGTAATTAATATAAAATACTTCATATCTATGTCTAAGCTGAAAGTAACTATGCACTCACTTGAAAGGTGGTGACTCAGCACTCGGACAGCGCTCCGATACTCCCAAAACAATTTCCTTCAATAAAACCTAGTACCGAAAGACACTTTTTCTTAGGACTCCAGGAGCCTCGGGGCTTCCTTCGGGAGCTAAGGGATTTTTCATAGGGTTTAGGGGGTTAAAATAGGCTAAAGAGAGAAAGTAATTTAGAGAGAGAAGGAGATTTGGTGTGAAAATCCGAGAGAATTCGCAGCTATTTATAGGTTGCTGGCTTCAGACTATGCTGGGCGTAGCCTTCGGTTATGCTGGGCGTAACTCCGGATAAGACTGCCAGCCTCGGTCTAGCTGTCTCGCACGTGCATCGGATGACAAGGAGAGAAGGTACGCTGGGGAACCGACTTTGGGCGTGGGGCGTACTGCGAGGGCGACGTGTCACAATCCGAAGCGAAGCCTTGCTCAACAAGCAACGGCCCTGATGCAGCCACGTCATCAACCTCGCCACAGTTCTCGTAAATTTTCTTTCCGACTTCTAAAAATGATAACTTTCGCATACGAGATCCGTTTTTGACGTTCTTTATATCCACGCGAAGGTGGGAACGTACTCTACAACTTTCGTTTAGACTCCGTTGGCTAATTTTGACTTTATTTTGAAAGTTATATGATTAACAGGCTGGGACAAGATTGGTCCGTTAAATCCTCTTAACTTCTTCATCCGACGTCCGTTTTCGCCCATATTTTTATCGTTATGCTACTCTTAACGAGATCTTCGATTCTCCTTTAGGTCGTGTCGGCTAAAAACCGCTCGATCTAATATTCGAATTTCGGGCTGTACAATGCTAATCCGAAACTTCGAAAAATCATAACTTCTTCATACGAAGTCAGATTTGGGCGTTCTTTTTATCGATGTTCTTAGTTTAACATATTCTACGACTTTTGTTTAGAGCGCTAAGCCTAAATCTCGCTCTATCGTAAATTCACTATTTACGTCTCTCGGTGCGTTGCCGGTTCCGTCGCGAAACTTCGACGGGTCATAACTCCTTCGTTATAACTCGGATTTCGGCGTTCTTTATATGTACAGAAACCTTGAGACATATTCTACAACTTGGTTAAGATTATTTATTCTAAATAATATTTTGCCAAAAAGTCATTTTCGACCCTTATTGCCTCTAATTTGACTAGCCCGGATCTGCGGGCGTTACAGATTGTATATGTTTTGTGCTTATCTATTTATACATGTGATTAGGTACGTTTTTATTGAACTCCTTGCATGAATTGGTTTTGTTGGACTCAGGGGTGAGTCGGTCATTTGAATCTCAAACATTTATTAAGGAGTTCAGTTTTCCAGTAAGAGCGCTAGAGTATTCATTCCGAGTCTCTATCGCTAACGAAAACAAAGTTTCCACTTTTTCAATCTACCTGGGATGTGAGTTAGAGATCTCCGGGGTATCTTTTCCGATCGACTTGATTCCGATCCCCATGGGGAATGTGTGTGATTGTGGGGGATAGACTGGCTTGGTCGATTCGGTGCCATGATCGACTGCGAGGGTCAGCGAGTGGTCGTTCGAACCCCAAGTGTGGGAGAACTGATTGTCTATGGCGAGGGTACCAGAATGGGATCATGGTTTTGTTCAGCCTCTACGGCTAGACGGTATATTTAGCATAGGTGTGCGGGTGATCTAACATATGTGGTGGATACGCGAGACAGAGATTAGATTTCAGTTTCAGAGGTTCCAATGGTTAGGGAGTTTACGGACGTGTTCCCGAAGGAGTTTCCAGGGATACCTCCGGAGAGGCAGGTCGAGTTTCGGATCAACCTAGTGCCAGGTGCGGCCCCTATCGCCAAGGAGTCATACTGATTGGCGCCACCACAGATGTAGGAGCTGTCATCACAGCTGCAGGAACTATTGGGAAAGCAGTTCATTCGTCCAAGCAGTTCTTCAAGGGGAGCACCGATCCTTTTCGTCAGGAAGAATGATGGTTCACATCGGATGTGCATTGATTATCGGGAGTTGAACAAGCTAACGGGGAAAAACCGTTATCCACTCCTGAGGATAGATGATCTCTTTGATCAGTTGTTGGGAGCATCTTGGTTCTCTAAGATAGACCTGAGGTCCGGGTACCATCAGGTCAGGGTTAGGGAGGAGGACGTGGAGAAGACTGCGTTTCAGACTCATTATGGACACTACAAGTTCGTGGTGATGTTGTTTGGGCTTACCAACGCCCAACAATATTCATGAACCTGATGAATTGGGTCTGCTGACCGATGCTTGACCGCTCGATCATCATGTTCATAGATGATATCTTGGAATATTCCAAGACCTTAGATCAACATGAGGAATATCTATGGGAGTTATTGGGAGCTCAGAGACGGGAACGACTTTATGCCAAGTTCTCAAATTGTGAGTTTTGGTTACGAGAGGTTCAGTTCCTCGGACACCTCATTAACCATGAGGGGATTTTTGTCGATCCGGCCAAAATCGAAGTGGTTACGCAGTAGGAGCTTCCGAAATCTCCTTTGGATATCATGAGTTTTCTGGGACTGGCAGGGTACTACCATAGATTCATACAGGATTTCTCTAAGATTGTAGTACCCTCACTCGTCTGACGAGGAAGGGGGTGGATTTCTGGTGGAGCCCCGAGCAGAGAGGGCGTTTGAGACCCTCCGACAGCGACTGTGAGAGGATCCAGTCTTGACTCTCCCGGAGGGAGTTGAGGATTTTGTAGTGTTCTGTGAGGCATCCATCATGGGAATGAGGGGGCGGTCCTCATGAAGAGAGGACAGGTGATAGCCTACACATCGTGGAAGCTGAAGCTGCATGAGACGAGATACCCTGCTCATGATCTGGAGTTGGGAGAGGTGGTATTCGCTCTCAATATTTGGAGACATTACCTCCATGGGGTCCGATGTACCATGTACACGGATCACAAGAGCCTGAGACACATCAATGATCAGCCGAACCTAGATATGAGACAACGCAGGTGGCTAGATGTAGTCAAGGACTACAACTGTGAGATCCTTTACCACCCAGGTATAGCGAACGTGGTGACGAACGCTCTAAGCCGCAAGTCAGCTGGGTCTTCCACACCGGCGACATGTATGAGGATATCGGTGGATTATCCACTCGTGAGTTTGATTAGAGATGCGCAGGTTGAGGACATGTGACCCGAGAGCTAGAAACTAGAGAGGATCAGGGTCAAGAACACCCGATTTGTGTAGGATAGACGGGGATTGTTGACCCGATGCGGTCAGGTATGGGTTCCGATGTCTGGTGGGTTCAGGTAGATGGTTATAGAGGAGGCTCATAAGTCTCGCTTCTCTATTCATCCGGGAGCCACTAAGATGTACCGGGATTTGGGTTTGAGCTACTGGTGGCTGTGCATGAAGTGAGAAATCGCTTCGTAAGTCGAGAGGTGCTTGACCTACAGGATGGTCAAGGCCGAGCATTAGAGGCCGCATGGCAAGTGGCAGCCTCTAGAGATTCCCATATGGAAATGGGAACAGATAACGATGGACTTCATTACCAATTTGCCGAGGACGACGAAGGGATTTGATGATATATGGGTCATCATGGATTGATTGACCAAGAGTGCCCATTTCCTGGCCATACGGGAGAGTTCGTCGGCAGAGAAGCTAGCCGACGTGTATGTCCGCGATATTGTTGCTCACCACAAAGTTCCGGTCTCTATTGTTTCCGACCAAGATGTTAGATTCACCTTTCGCTTCTACCAGAAGTTCCAGGAGGAGCTGGGGACGCGACTACATTTTAGCACAGCATATCATCCACAGACCGATGGCCATAGTGAGCGGACTATAAAGACCCTCGAGTACATGTTGAGGGCTTGTGTCATCGATTTCGGTGGGAGCTGGGATTCCCACCTACCCCTTGCAGATTTCGCCTACAACAACAGCTATCATTCCAGTATTGGTGCCCCACCTTTTGAGCTGTTGTACGGGCGGAGTTGTTGCACCCCTGTCTGTTGGGGTAAGGTTGTTCACAGAGTGATGGGATAGAAAGAGGTAGTTTTACAAACTATTGAGAAGATTCAGCAAATTAGAAAGCGGTTACAGACTGCACAGAGTAGACAGAGGAGCTACGCCGACCGACGCCGATCAGAGTTAGAGTTCCAGGTCGGTGACATGGTACTCCTGAATGTCTCGCCCTAGAAGGGTGTGATCCACTTCAGGAAGAGGGGGAAATTGGGTCCCCGATACATCGGGCCATTCAGGGTCATTGCTAGGGTTGGCAAGGTAGCTTACAGACTAGATCTTCCTGAGGAGCTCAGTCAGATCCACAAAACTTTTCTCGTTTCGCGATTGCGAAAATGCATTTTGGATAAGGAGGCAGTAGTATCATTGGATGACATTCAGGTCGATGAGCGTTTGAATTATGTGGGGAGAGGCCCATGGCCATTCTAGAGAGGAAGGTAATGGTTCTGCGGAACAAGGAGATACCTTTGGTAAAGGTAAAGTGCAAGCATCGTAGAGGGTCTGAGTGGACATAGGAACCGGAGGCTGAGATGCGGGAGCACTATTTAGAGATGTTCACCACAAAGGACTTCGAGGACGAAGTCTAGTTCAAGTGGGGGAGAATTTTAATTCCCTGACTCTCAGGTATTAATTTTACAGCTTTATTTTTCATATTGAAAGGTCTAATCGGCGAGTTGGATGCCCTAACTCGTCGAGTAGTAACGTTTTTGACCACGTGTTTAAGTGACCAACTTGACGAGTCGAGGACATGACTCGACGAGTTGGAGCTGAAGGATGAAACCCTAATTTCCGGGATTTTGCACCCTATTTATAGGATCCTTTTCCTCCTTAGCCTTCCCTTACAACCCCTTATGAGTCCAAAAACCCTAACTCGTGTGTGTGCTCCATTCTTGTGTGATTTTCCAGCTTGGAAGGTGATTTATAAGAAGAAGACTTGAAGTATAAGAGGAGCTAGTGGATCTGACTCTTCTGCTTCTTGGCATCAGTTTGAAGCTAACAAGTCGTTACCTTGACCTTCCCTCTTTCTAGATCTCTTTATGTTGAAGATTAGGGCTTTTCTAGTGAATATATATATATATATATATATATATATATATATATATATATATATATATATATATATATATATATATATATATATATATATATATATAAGCCATTTTTGGGTATGGGCTAGGATCTGAAGTTGCAACTTCAGATCTGAGTTTATCTTGTTCTTTATAGCTATAAAGTCTCCAACTTTAGCACGTATGGACCTTGCCTTTTGAGTTAAACCCCATTATAAGCTTGGATTTGACATTCTAAGTCTATAGAGCCTTGCATGCACGTAAAGTTTGCAACTTTACATGATAAACATGCCTTGGGAAGCTTGATATGCAATATGGAGCTTTGGAGTGGCTTAAAAATCATCTTTATGGAGAAAGGACTGAAGGGACTCGACAAGTTGCATGGTCAATTCAGCAAGTCCGATAAAGATTGTCGTGCAAGGATTTCTGCATGGACTCGGCAAGTCAGCTAGGGTTTTCCCGACATTTGGACATGCATGAGCTCGGCGAGTTGCAGGGAAACTTGACGAGTCAATGGGGGATTTCACGACTTCTTGAGTTAAGGAAGGGCTCGATAAGTCGGTGAACTGCACTCGACGAGTCAGGTCAACATGGACTGTTGAACTTGACCATTGACTTGGACTTTGACCAAGGGTTGAGTAGTTGACTTTTGGGGTATGTTGGTAGATTAGAAATTTATGGAAATGGTCTTATGGTCAATATAGGTGGTGGATTTCGTGGTCGTGGTTTGATAGTTTAAGGTTATTACTTCGATACGACAGTTGAGAGGTGAGTTACGCTCACTATACTAAGAGGTCTAAGGCACCAATACTGGCCCATTGGATCTGATATCATAGTAGTTGGTGATATGTTGAATATGAGTTAGTTATGCATGCTTGTGCTATGCTAGTTTGGTTGATCTATAGGACTACCTGTGTTATTATCTGATTACATGTATGTGCATTAGTTATGTTATATGTAGACATATTTTGTGGGTTGGGTTGAGGTTGTAATGCTCCATGCAGTAGCCAACAAACCCTAGAGTATTCCAGATATGAGTTGAGGGTCGGGCAGGGCATGCCATACTCATACTGAGGACTCGGATGCATTCCAAATACGAGCTGAGGGCCGGGTGGGGCCTGCCAGACTCGTACTGTGGGATCAGGAGCATTCCAAATACAAGCTGAGGGCTGGGTAGGGCATACCAGACTCGTATTGTGGGCTTGGTGGCCATCCAGATGTGAGCTGTGGGCCCGGAAGGCAAACCAGACTCACACTGTGGGCCCAGGGGTAATCCTGTCTATAAAGCTGTGGACCCAGTACATGCTGTTATTTGTATATGTGTTAGTTGCGGTGTATCATTATTTTGGGGGAACTCACTAAGCTTTGAACTTACAGTTTCAGTTTTATTTCAGGTACATCAGATGATCGCGAGAAGGCAAAGGCATGATCGTACATATCCTCACATTTATGACTTTGTTCTGGGATACCATGATATTTACTATTTTGAAAACAAGTACTTTTGTAATGATTAATGGTTTTGAAATGTTTTTAAAAGTTTAAATTTGGCGTGATTTTTATAGGTGTTACAATAAGGTGTGACCTTACTGATTCTTCGGTGGCTCCCATCTCATTACGGCTTCAATTTTTTTTGGATGAACTTTAATTCCTTATTTTCCAATGACATGCCAAGGAATTAGACTTCTTTCAACCGAAATTCACACTTTAAAATTTTGCATACAATTTCTCGTCTCGTAACAGTTTTAACACTTGTTGTAAATGCGTCTCATGCTCTTCTCGACTCTTCGAATAGTTTAGAATATCATTAATAAACGTGATAAAAAAACTTATCTAAAAATGGTCGACATACCTGGTTCATCAAATTCATTAAGGCAGCTAAGGCGTTAGTCAATTCAAACGACATTATAAGGAATTCATACTAGTGACCATATCGTGTCCGGAATGTTATTTTCAGAACATTGGATTCTTTCACCTTCAACTGATGACATCCTGATCTCAAATCTATCTTCGAGAAGTATAAAAATTCTTGTAATTAATCAAAAATATCATCTATTCGCGACAACGGGTATCGATTTTTAATTGTAACTTTATTCGGTTCATGATAATCTATACACATTCGCATCGTACCATCCTTCCTTTGGAAAAAAAAGAATAGGAACACCCCATGGAGATGAGCTTGGTCAAATGAAACCACTATTTAATAGTTCATATAGTTGTACCATCAATTCTTTCATCTCTGAAGGTGCGAAACGATACTATAAACGAGCAATAGGTTCTTCGCCAGGTATCAAGTCTATAATAACTCAATCTGACGATCTAGAGGTAATCCCGACAATTCATCCGAAATTACATCTTGAAAAATCTTTTACTATTTCTACTTCACCAATAATCATTTTAGAATCAGTTTTACTTACATGCGCTATATATATATTATACCACCCTTGTTGAAACTTTTTCGAGCCTTTGCCATTGAAATCACAGGAACTTGTTTACGTCTTCTTGCACCTAAAATCATAATCAAAGGCTTGTCGGGGGAATCAACAATGACAACTTGTTGATTACACATAGTTTGGGCATTATTGGGGGACAACCAATCCATACCCATAATAATATCAAATTTCTCTGGTAGTAATCAGTTTAAGATTAATAAGGAATTCGGTCCCGTAAATCCCAAGTTGACACTCACGATATTCCTCATTTACAAATACATATCTCCCGTCTAAAACTTCTACTAAAATATGCTCATTTTTCAGGGTTAATTGTATTGTTAATTGAGAAGCAAATTTAACAAATACAAAGGAACATGTTGCACCAAAATCAAATATCACATAAACCGGGAGTGAATTTAAAGTGAAGGTACCTATCACAACATCTGTTTTTCTTTCCTCTTGAGGATTTCCTCTATCACCCCGAAGAACCCATTTTGGTATTTCTTTTGACGCCTTCGTACATTCAGAATGAATATGTCCACTCTCACTACAACCATAACATATACGATTATAATTCTGAACCAATTCCCAAAAATCACGTTTCATATTCCTTTTCTTACAACATTTATACCTGAACTGGGAGGATTTTCGAACTTGTTCCTTGCTTTCCATCCCACCAACTTTCCTATTTGTGTTTTGATACTGAAGCAACATCCACTAACTGAAGAAAGGTACTATAAGAGTTTATTTGAACAAACTCATGAGTTCTTGTCACAAGTCCCTAGGTGTAATGATCCATCCTTTTAGCTTGAGTATCTACCTGATGATGAGCAAATCGAGCCTTTTCATTAAATTCAATAGTATATTGTTGCAGTATCTTCGATCCTTATTGCAAGTGCATAAACTCTTCTTCTATCTGTCTCATAACAATAGGAGAGCAGTAATCTTTTTCAAATTTAGCTCCAAATTGTGCCTAAGTTAACATATGAGTCAAACTCTTCCCAAGGGTACTAGAAACCATATCCCACCAATATTGAGCATCCCTAACGAGCATATTTTTAACAAATTCCACATTATCTTCTTCTTTACACTTGCTAGTATGAAATATCTTTTCCGTGTGGGTCCACTATGTTATAGCAACCACATGATCCGTAGTTCCTACAAACTCCATCGGTTTACAATAAATAAAAGTTTTATACACATAATCTCCCTTGTTTTCCACAGAAGTAGTTCCAGTTGTCTTTACAAATCCACCAGTATCCACATTCTCCCTTTGTCCTTCTATGATAATAGGAGGCTGATCAGTTGCTGCTTTTGTAACCACCTCAATTTGAGGTGTGATCATAGTTGGTAGTAATTCTTAAAGAGCTTTTGCTACCTCCTCAACAATTATTTGTGGAAGACCTGGTTGCTGCTCTGGAGGTCCTTCCGGGTTGGTTAGCGAACCGAACCTTGAGACCCTATACGACTACCTCTTTGACCACCTCCTCGTGTATCCAGAGTGTTAACCATCTTCAAAACAAAAATCAATAATTTAGTTCATATTCACATGAACTTTCCTTCTCATTCCACATCACATATCATGTACTTGTTTAAAACTAGTACTTGTTCAATATTCAAAAAATCATATTCCACACATCATCTCATTTGAGTTCAATCTTAAATTTCCTCCTACAGCTCACGTCTAGAATCCCACACTCCATGACCTAGTTCACTTGAACAAATGCTCTGATACCATCTTGTAACACCTAGAAATTTAACAAAAAATTACACCCAAACTTTTTCATTTATATAAAATATTATACAATAAAAGTTTCATACATATTAAACATTAAGTTTCAACTTTAATAAGTGTACGAAAAATAGCCCAATAATCAACAGTTTTAAAAGTCATTGGATTGGAACTAAATAAATCACCACATGGGCCAAATTTGCAATTTTATTACCAGTTTATTATGCGAGTTTGTTGTATGTTATTGTGTTCATTAGGGGTAAGCTCGGTACCAAACCGATACCGAACCAAAATATGTAAATTGAAGGTACCGAATCACAAACCAAATAGGATATACTAGTACCGTACTTCAATACTATCATCCATTTGTACCAAATTTCAAAGAGTATCAACATGCCATGTTTGAAACTTTGTAACTTAGACAATACTAATCTAATTAAGTTGATTCCAGATCCTAAATTGTAGACAAGAGATATAAGAATATGAAGGAGAAAAGACAACTTATTCCGAGCTTGTATGAGAGAGTTATAGCTTTTTTAAGAGTACGGAAAACGTTGCACAAACTAAAATTGCAATAACAACCCTTGTTTAATTGATGTAACACAGCCACTGGTTACCAAATTAATTTGATTTTATAGCCTAACTTGTTGCCAAGACATAGTAGAATGTGCATAAAAATCAGTTTTTCTTAAGCTTGCATGAGGCTATGCATATTTGGAGCTTGTACGAAAAGTGAAGAGAATCATAAGAGGTATCGTGTATCCTAATGTGATGGTAATGAAACTCAAAATGCTTTCATTTTGACAATTTAGAGGAATTGAGTACCGAATCGATTTAACATATATATATGGTACACTTCGATACCAATGATACTTTTGCTCATTGTCTATGATCTACATATAATAAATTACGTTTATGGAAATATAATCTTTAAAAATGATATATAAAAATTATAAAATGATTGCAATATTTTACCAAATTTGCTTTTAAAAAGGTATTTCTTAATCTATTAGCATTGATCCAACGAGAAGCAAATAACAAAGTAAAGGTCTTTCATGGCTCATGACCAGTCAGTCATTCACATGCCTTTTTTAGATAATTAATAATTTGTTTATTATAAAATTATTTATATATTTTAATCAATATTTCATTGCTCATCTCATACATTTTAAAGATTACGAGCTATCTGCTAGGTGGAAGGCACCTCAAGAGATTTGTGGGGCCATTTATAAAGGGTAATACTTTAGCAATTTATATATTTTTCCTAAAAAAATTATTTACATTTTTTGAAAAGGGTAATACTTTAGCAATTTATATATAGGTAACTCAAGAACATTTATAAAATGTTATATGGTTGATTATATTTGCAAATACATAAATTTTATATTACTAAATGCTTAGGTTTTTAAGTATACATCTTCACATATATTATAAAATCAAATATGTATAGGAATGTAGACGAGTTCAACGCATTCGGCAACATATCAAGATTAGTTTGAGTTACAACAATATTTTTTAATGCATATACAAAAATATTAAGTAAATTGAAGTCAATTCAATGACATATTTTGTTTCTTAATTTTTTTTAATAATTAATGTTGAAATATAATAAAAACGGTAATGTTCGCAGTAAAACTAATATATAAGGTTTATTGGGAGAATAAAGTAGGGATTATTTTCAATCCGTTTAATACATTTCATAACTAAAAAAATTGGTTTATGATTTCATTTATTAAAGATCCCATTTGGAAAAACTTGTTTTATAGATTTTGCCAAGATTGCTAATCTCTATAAATCACATCATTTTAGAGACATATTCTATGTAAAAAAAAAACAGATTTTTAGTTAATTTTTATTTGATAACACATGTGTTCAAAATCAATTATGTGATAAGTTATAACATAATTATTAATTATTAATAAATATTAATTTAAGATTACATTTTTTTATCTTTTATTACTAAATATATATGATTTATTCCTTTTAAACCAAAAGAGGACTAATGTAATAGGCATTATTAAATGAATAGGTAAATGGTTAAAAAATGAATAGATAGATGAAAAGAAGAAAATTGAAAAGTTAAGACCAACACATATTCATAATTGTCATCTTATGGTTCAACCCCACACTCATCGTTGATACTTTTTTGTTGTTGCGGGGGATTCTATCTTTCACACACTAGAAAAAGAATCATTATTGTTAGTAGACATGGGATTCTACTTTTTAGTTTTCTATTTTCCATCGAATGAAAATATTTATACTATTAATTTATGAGAAAATTATTAATATAGCTATTTTTCATAATCTCTTTGCGGAAAATAGCAAAAAAAAAAAAAAAACAAAAACAAAAAAAAACAAAAAAATTACAAAAATAGTCACTAAAATTGCAAAGGGGTTAGTGTCATCTACCATTTTGTCATCTCGTCTGTGAATGTACAAGTGCTTAAAGCGTGGACGTGCATTTGACAGTTGTACGTCATAGGTGGTTTTTTTAAAATTTTTTTTTCATTTTTTTGATATAAATACCCCCTCACACCACCGATCATCGCAGATGAACTTATCTGAAAATGTTTAAACCAAAAAACCGTAAACACAAAGCTTTATGAGTTCCCTAAAATACCACATATCATAAAACGGGCTTAGCCCAACATACAAACGGGTCTAGACCAACATACAAGGTCCCAACCTAGCTTACCAACGGGCCCAGCCCAACATATCAACGGGCCTAACCCATCATATAAAAGGACCAACCCAACATACGAACGGGCCCAGACCATCATATCAATAGGCCTAGCCCAACATATCAACGAGCCCAACCCATAACCTATGCAAGAGTCATAAAGACAACTAGCATCATACACAGTATAATGAGAAGACTCACATTGTCGACGAAGTCCACAACTAATAGCTCTCACAGCCAATGAACGGGTGCTAATCACCTCCTACTAAAACCACACAAGGTAAAGCCTAAGTCTACTTTCTAAAACTAGAAATTGATCAAAAGTCAACCCATGGCAAAATACAACGGTCAAAGTTAAAGTTAACAGCCAAAGTCAACACTCAACATCACTAACAGCTACTTCCCACGTCGTGACCAGCCTTTGGTCATGTCATGGCCAAGGAACTCAGCCTCGAACCAAAACTCTTGATCCAAACAACTCAGTTGCGATCAAAAACCATCGTCATGTCATGATGGTCATGCCTTCATGTCTTGACCAAGCTAGTCCAAAACAGTCGGGGAAACACTTCGTCACGTCGTGACCACCATATGCTCACATCGTAACTATGGGAGAATGGGACAACTTAATGCATTCAACCCTTAATCCTTTGAGCCCTCCATTCCAACTTCCCAAAGGGACTTACTTCAAAATCATTCAAAAAATTGATGATTTATAGACATGCATGTCTTGATCTCATATTAGGTCAAAATGATAAAGAAATGGAACCACAATCACATGAATGACTTCCAAACCTAGCCAAACTCCAGATCCAAGAACTGCAACCCTTAAGGGACCTCAAGGACCTATAAAGTTTCCAACTTTATGGATTCCTTCCTGTAACGCCCGTAGATCCGGGCTAGTCAATTTAGAGGCAATAGGGGTCGAAAACGACTTTTCGACAAAAGATTATTTAGAATAAATAATCTTAACCAAGTTTTAGTATATGTTACAAGGTTTCCGTACATATAAAGACCGCCAAAATCCGAGTTATAACGAAGAAGTTATGACCCGTCGAAGTTTCGCGACGGAACCGACATGATACCGGGAAGCGTCAATAGTGAATTTACAATAGAGCGAGATTTAGCCTTAGCGATCTAAACGAAATTCGTGGAATACATTAAACCGAGAGCGTCCATAAAAAGAACGCCCAAATCTGACTTCGTATGAGGAAGTTATGATTTTTCGAAGTTTCGGATTAGCAGTGTACAACCCGAAATTCGAATATTAGATCGAGTGGTTTTTAGCCGACACGACCTAAACGAGAATCGACGATCTCATTAAGAATAGCGTAACGAGAAAAAGATGGGCGAAAACGGACGTCGGATGAAGAAGTTATGAATTTTTAACGGACCAATCATGTCCCGGCCTGTTAATAATATAACTTTTAAAATAAAGTTAAAATTTGTGACAACCTGAAATTTTCTATTGCCTTAAAAAATCAGCCATTTAACCCAAATAAATGCCAGACTTATTCCTGCTATCATTTAGCACAATTTAGAGTCTGTCCGAGCATTCTGAGCTCAGTACACTTAAGGAATAAGTGTTGGGGTTTATCTGCCAAAGCAATAGTACGTCAAACGAGCCTGAACCACCTTGACCTGGAGTTCACGGAACACATGGGAGTTTACGGCCGTAAACTCCATGTGGGCCGTAAACTCCACCTTAAATGGTGAAAGGTTAGCCATTTGTTCATTCCATCCTCTTCCTTTGGCTGAAATCCTCTCAACTATCGTCCCGTTCTTCGTCCCCGATCTTCAAAACTCGTAAGTTTCTTGTCCCAACTAGTTGGTATACTACTTAAGCTAGTGATCTTACATGTTTTCATCCATGAAATTCATGTCTTCAATAGATCTTCAAGTTTCACCAAGAACACCAAGAACACACACTAGTGTTCTTGGCCAAAAACGACCATTCAAGCACCTAGATCGTAAGTACTCTTATCCTAACTCATTGTACACTAGGTTTAACATGTTTAGGGCTTAGAAAACATCAAGAAACAAGGATGGATGAGATTTTACGGCCAAGGGATGTTCTTGGGCCATAAACTCCCTTTAAGGGTGCAAAGTTGCCCTTTCTTCCTTCCTTATGCCCAAAACTCAACCTAGAATCAACCACCATTGAAGTAGGGACCTTAAACATCAAAGAAACCAAGTCCTCATAGATTTTATGGCCGTAAACCCCCAAGGAAATGGTCCTTTGGCCGTAAACTCCATAAAGGGGTCATATGGTGCCCTAACACCCCCTATGGCTTGTATAAATGACTAGAACCTTGCATGCTTAATCTAGGAACACCAAAACATGGAATGAATGGGAAAACATGAGTTTACGGCCATAAACTCATGTTTTTACAACCGTGAACTCTTCTAAAGGTCCATTTGGAGCCCTACTTACTTCCTATGCCCTAGATTCGAGTCTAGCTTAATTCCTTGAGTGGTATAAGACTTTTGAACACCCAATGGCACCACTTCCATGAGTTTACAGCCGTAAACTCATGGGGGAAGTGGTCTTGAAACCATAAAGACTCCTAAGGGCCACCATTTGAGGAGTAAACTCCAATGTGAGGCCAAACTCTCTTTATATGCAACCCTCGGTACTCCTAGCACTTGCGGTAAAGTGTTTCCATGCTTTAGGATGTCCTTACTTGCTTAATTAGTTATTTAATGACTAATTGGATACTTAAATGTATCATTACTTGTTAAATAGGATCCGAGTGTGTGTTCAAGTCCTTTATTGACACATAGCATCCTATATCGTCTGTCCACCCGAATCACCCACGTCAGGTGAGTTCATACCCCTGAATCAACCTTTTAAATGATTTTAACTGTTTTTATGGGGGGGGAATACAAGTTGAACTATACAGTTATTAGATAAATCACATGTGATTAATAACTATATAGCAAAATAGATTTTTGCATGATAAACTGCTTTATCCAGCTAAAGGTTTTTAAATCATGTTTTGGAGTCTCGTTATAATATGAATATCCCTTTTTAGATTATTAAAGATTTTCCAAAGGTTTTGAAAGCTTGTTTTGTAAAAGGACATCAAGTTATAAATTCTTATTCATAAGTTTTCCAAAGGTTTTTACCAAATTTTCTTTTATGCTTTTATATTATAAAATGCATGCCCATTTATGCATAGTTATATAAGTAATGTTTAAAGGACTTAGGAAGGCCAGCTCGCCCAACCTCTTTTTCCTTGTTTGGATGTGGCTCTAGGGTATCGGTTATCCGTCCGAAGGTCATTTAAATATTAGTTATATATCATGTATACATGTATGGTCATAAAAGTTCTCTCACCCAATTCATCTCCTTTGGGTAGTAGAGGCATCCTTCCATTATTCATATTTCTAGAACCTTAGTAACTATTATAGGAATAGTTAGGAGATTCTATTTACTCTTTCTAGTACCAAGAATTCCACAAGAGTCAGTTCATTCGTGAGTCTATACTAGTACTTTAATGCTTTAAATAGAATGTGACATACTATTTCCCGATACGACGCTTCCTAGCGCCATTGCCGTGTAACCAAAGTCTCCTGGAGGGAGAGCGGACATCATGTGTATAGATCTATACGGGACAGACACTCCTGCATCCTGATTGCTAGCTACAGTTCGAGCCGGTAAGGCCCATGGGTGACATAATGTCACTATACATCGCATGACCTGGAGGGTCATCAAAGATTCGATCGTCAATCAGCATGGTTACATACGAGTTCACATTCAACCCTTTTATTGTCCATTCCCTTGTTTTAGACTTTGCTAGCTGTGTCGTTCACTCGATATTGCTTGGAGTCTGTATTTACTCGTTTTAGACTTTGCTAGCTGTGTCGTTCTCTCGATACTGTCTGGAGTCTGTATTTACTCGTTTTAGACTTTGATAGCTATGTCGTTCATTCGATACTATCTGGAGTCTGTATTCCCTCGTTTTAGACTTTGCTAGCTGTGTTGTTCATTCGATACTGTTTGGAGTCTGTATTTCCTCGTTTTAGACTTTGCTAGTTGTGTCGTTCATTCGATACTGTCTGGAGTCTATGTTTTATTTACTTTAGCTAGCAATATTACTGCTGAGGTATAATATTATTTTCCTCTATTACTTTTACTTTTGATTTTTCTCATAATCCCTTTAAAGTAAAAACTATATTTTGAAAATGATAGTATTTTGGGGAAATTATTCCATAAAACAATTGAGTCTTGGTAGAAGACTACTTTTATTTAGAAAATATAGGATTTTCTGGAAAGAATTCTAATACTCTGTAGATTCTAAACCACCATCTTTCATGAGGTTATTTTGAATAAAAATGTGTATTTATACTAATGTCATTAAATACTTATGAACTCACCAGCATCTAATTATGCTGATACTCGCTTTCAAAATAACTTGTATTCTCAGGTCATCAGTAGACAGGTACACTCCGGGAGCTTTTGTGAAGACAGCCTAGTACCGAGCTGCTTTATATGTTATTCTCTGTATTTACCTTGTTTTTGTTGCTAAATGTGACCTATGTAAAATTATTATTATTAATGCAATGGTTGTTGTACTTTGATTACTATACTGCATATGTTGTGATACTTGACATGACGTCCTCCACCCCAGAACGTTTCCGTTGTTCCGGTTTTGGGGTGTGACAAAATTAGCCGACGGAGTCTAAACGAAAGTCATAGAGTACGTTCCCACCTTCGCGTGGATATAAAGAACGTTAAAAACGGAGCTCATACGCGAAAGCTACGAATTTTTAAAGTTGAAGCATGAATTTGCGAAGCCTGATGCCCTAATGAGGACTTGACATGACCTGGACCGTCGCTTGCTGATCACGTCTCGCTTCGGATGAGTGACTCGTCGGTTCTTATCCCTTCCGAATGTGAGACAACTGGAGGCTCGTTGGCACCCTTATCCGAGCATTACACCCAGCGTAGCCAAGGACTATGCCCAGCGTAATCCGAGGCCTTGCCGGGTATAAAAGGGGGGCGAGGGTCTCCAACTTTTTCACACATTTTCTCACTCTCTCTCTAAGAGCTTTCTCTCTCTATCCCCTTTTGAGTCCCCTAAACCCTAGGAAAACCCCCTAGCACCCGAGGGAAGTCCCGAGGCTCCCGGAGTCCCGAGAAAAAGGATCTTTCGGTTTCGGAAACGCTGCTCCGAGCAAAGCCCGGTTTTCTCTAAAATCCGTTGTAAGTGAGCTACGCTTAAGCAGTTTTTAATATAGCTTTCAAATAATTATAGTAATGTTATTAGATCCTTAAAATAATTATTTGGGCTATTATTATGAGTTATATAAGTATCGTTTAACGCTTATATAATAGTAATAATAGTCAGACTATTAATTTGGCGCGGTTATCGTTAGACTAAACCCTAGTGGTATTGATGCTAGGTTTTATCGAAGGAAATTGTTTTGAGAGTATTGAAGCGTTGTTCGAGTGCTGAGTCACCACCTTTCAAGTGAGTGCATAGTTACTTTCATCTTACACATATATATGAAGTATTTTATATAAATTACGTGCTATGTGTGCATATTATATGAATACTTGCTATCAATGCTGGATGAACAATTTTATACACGTTTTAAGTGATTTAAACTGTATATGTATTTTATATCTACGATAATGTTGGGGTAAAACATGAGTAGTTGTAATAGATGGAATGAGTTAGATGATGAGTTGAGAGGTGTTATAGACCACGAGGTGAGGGTGAGAGGTGGACGATGTGAGAAGCCTTTTCCCCAAATGATGGCCTCGTCATTCAGCAGAGTATGGATGACAACCACAGACTATTCTAGATAGTCCAGTGGAACACTAGCAGGCTCGCAACCTATAGGTGTTGTGAACGATGTGTTCACCCGGTGTACTCTAAACCTTGGTGACCATGCAGACTTGGTGCCTAAACCCTGGTGATCATGCAGACTTGATGCCTAAACCCTGGCGACTATGCAGACTTAGTGCCCGTTGTGTAAACCGTGGCAACGATGGACTTCGTGCCGATTCCTTAGGATGATGCTTAGGAATGAGTGAACGAGAAATAGCTAATTCTTAGGGTAGATCCTTAAGAATAAAGAAGATAATGGGGATGGGTAATTGGGTTGATTGTTTAATTGTATAAACATAATAATTATATTATTGTGGGTTGGAAACCCTATGTACTCACCAGGTTTCCCAACCTGACCCACTCAGTTTACTTATATCACAGGTGTTGTTATGAAGTCACATTACACTGAGAGATTAAAGAGATGTAGATCACTAGTGTAAATAAATGTAAGTTCTGTTATGCTTATTTTTTTGTATTGACGATGACATCCTAAACGTTTTAAAATGAATAAAATACGTTTCTTCGAAAATGCTTTGATAACGTATTTGGCATGTTTTTTCTGGGAACATATTCCGCAACATTTTTATGAAAAGGAGTACTCTGGTTTTTACAAAGCATAAACAAAACCGGTGTTTTCTGGCCGTGAAAAATGGAGATGTCACACTTCCTTCCAAACATCCATAACATGAAGAAGAAGGGACAAAAAGCCTTGATCTAGAAGTTATCATCATAAAGTTTGGATCTTTGATACTTACAATGATCAAGAAATGGCTCAAACATCAACTCCAAGCTTGAGAAGAGATTCTCTACACCATAAGGCCTTCTTTTTTCCTTCCAAGGGCCCCAAAACACTAAGGATACGCTCAAAAATGAAGAGGACAGTATTATGGTTTGCTTCAAGGCTTAAAAGGGTGATGAAGGCTGGAAATGAAACCCTAAATTCGAGTTTAATGGCTTAAATACGGGGGAAACCCTAAAAGATCATGGGCTTGGGCTGCGGCCATCCTCATGATGTGACCATACTCATATCACGTCATGACATGCTTCCCGGATATGTGTTTCCCATTTCACTCGTCATGTCGTGACACCCGATTTCCCCTAAAAATCATGTTGACTCCTTAATGCCCTATACCGATCCGTTCTGGAAAACGGGTATTATATGATGGATCAATGTTGTACATGGTAGACCAGAGTAAATCACCTATATCTGGTTGTGGTTGTGTATTTTTGTGCTTTAGTTTTGGAAAAAATCCTTCTTCGTAAGAATCTTATGCATGTACCTAAGGTTACGAAGAACTTAGTTTCTGGTGGTTTAGTTAATAAATGTGGTTGTATAGAAGTTTATGAATTTGAAAATACATTTTATCAAAATGTGTAAAATTTGCTGGGTTTGGATATTATTGTAGTGGTATGTTTAGATTGAATATAAATGACAAGGTTGTAGATTATATATATATATATATATATATATATATATATATATATATATATATATATATATGTGTGTGTGTGTGTGTGTGTGTGTGTGGCTTGTTCTAGTATTGATGATACTTCTTTATGCCATACTCATTTAGGACATGTTCATTATAAAAGAATGCAAAATTTCTAAAAATGGATTAATACCATCTTTTGATATTAACATAGAAAAGTGTAAAACTTGCATGTTAACGAAGATTACTAGACAACCATTTCCTAATGTTAAAAGGAATTTCATTGTGCTTAAATTAATTAATAGTGATCTATGTGCTTTGCATTCAACTTCATCCTTAGGAAATAAGAAATACATATTTACTTTTATAAATGATTATTCTCATTTTTTCTATGTGTACTTATTTCATTATAAGGGTGAAGCCCTTGATAAATTTAAAATTTATAAAAAATGAAGTTGAATTGAAACAAACTAATTTAACCAAAAGACTTCGCAATGATCGAGGCGGTGAGTAATATGATCCATTTTATTTCCAATCTGTTGGAATCATACAAGAATTAATAGCTCCATATACTCCACAACAAAACGAGATTTCTGAAAGGAAAAATAGAGTTCTAAAGGAAATGGTGAATTTTGTCATATTCAGGATGGAGTGATGGATTCTGGGGAGAAGCTCTGCTAACATCTTGTTATCTTCTAAATAGAGTTTCAAAAAAGGTACGGGATAACTCCCTATGAACTTTGGTACAAAAAGAAATCAAACTTAGGATATCTTAAAGTTTGGGGCTTTCAAGCAGTTGTAAAACTGACTAAACCAAAAATAAAGACTTTGGTGAAAGAGGTATTGATTGTATCTTTATTGGATATGTTGAGAATTCCAAGGCTTATAGGTTTTATGTTATAGAACCTAATGTTTTTGTTTCAGTTAACACTATTGTAGAATCAATAGATGTAAGATTTGATGAAAATTGCTTTTCATATGTACCTACACAAATGGATATGGTTCCTACTTTCAGTGAAACTACCAAGGAAGTTGTACTTGATTCAAATGAATCATCTGAGCTTATAAGAAGCAAAAGAAAAAGGAAATCTAAATCATTTGGTACTTGATTCAAACTACCAAGGTATATACTTATAACGTGTAGAGTTAAAGTAGGTTGATTGAGTTATTAATGGTTCTTTTAAAAAGTGCATTAACAGGTGCATGATATAGAAATATTACCTATGTGAGTGTGAAGTGTTTCCGCTTCAGAAAGCTTGGGCTATGATTTATTCACTCATGAATGGATATGACACATGGTTGTAATAGTGCCAAGAATAAAACATTAGATCTTGTGTTTAACTTATGTGTATAGTATCTTCAGTTGCTCAGATGAGTTGAAGGGTTCAATCGCCCTCGAGTTGCTCTGATACCAATCTGTCACACCCCAGAACCAAGAACGGCGGAAACGTTTTGGGGCGGAGGACGTCATGTATGTATCACAACAATGTAAAGTAGTAAATAAGCAACAACATCATCCATTGCATTAATAGAATAATTCTGCTTACAAGTGTGTTCTTTCATAGTATAAAACAACATAATGAATACTCAAAAAAAAATACGAGTCTTGACTGCTCCGTCTTCTCTAAACCTTGCATCAGTAATTGTCTATTTGTAACCTGAGAATACAAGTTATTTTGAAAGCGAGTATCAGCAATAAAGCTGGTGAATTCATAAGTATTTTGATGTTATTGCTTTGAAAAGTTGTTATGAAAGACTGGTGAATGTTTTATGAAACATTTAGTATAAGTATGAAAACCCAAGAAAATCTCATATTTCCTACTAGTATAAAAAGTAGTCTGCTACCAAGACCCAAAATGTTTGAAAGTAGTCTTTAACCAAGACCTGACTGTTTTGAAAGTACGCATCACTTGAAAATGTGACGGTTTTTCCCTGTCTTACTATTATTATAGAACTATAAAAGTAATAATATAATAACTCATGTTGTATCCTTTGGTACTAAGATACACACGGCGTGGAAACTCACCGTAAACGGATCAACCGTAGACATCCGTAGATGTGCATTTACCTCTGTTGCTAACAGCCGGGTTTAGGAATAGTTAGTCCCTTAAGTATACCTGTAATGGTATCAACCGTAGACATCCGTAGATGTGTCATTATCCTCTGTAGCTAACAGTGGCTATAGGAATGGTTAGTCCCTCAAAGTATCCTTTGGTACTAGGATATAAAGTCCAATCTATCTCGTCGATTATGTGATTGTATCACAAGGTAAAGATAAGAAGGAGAACTATATAACAGTACCTACACATATAATATGTAATAGTAACTCATCATATATCATCTACGTAACCGTACTCATCTAAGCGTATCTATGTAAACGTATTCATGTAAGAGGAATCTCTGTAAGAGTATCCCTTCATATAGCATGTAGTAAAGACTCATGAATGAACCGACTCTGGTGTAATTCCTTGTAATAAGAATAATGTTTTGTATCCCCTAAACTATTCCTATAATAGTTTACTAGAATGTAATTGATGAGTGTCCAAGTAAGTTCATACACCCTTGCTACCCAAGAGTGTCGGAATTGAACTGACTGATGGAACATTTATGTCTATATAGGTACACATGATATATAACAAATATTTAAACGACCTTCGGATGGGTACCCGATATCCCACCAGACCACATCCAAATCAAGGAAAAGGAAACAGGGTGGATAGCCTTCCTAAGTCTTTTAAACATTTCTTATATAACTATACATATAGAGGCATGCAATTTATAATATAAAGGCATAAAAGAAGTTTTGTAAAACCTTTGAAAAGCTTAATAAATAAGAATTTATGACTTAATGTCAGTTTATAAATCGATTCGAAAACCGTTTGACAAGATAGTTTAAGTGTGAGAAAACCTTTGTTTGAAACACAACTATAACAGATTCAAAAGGAAACATATAGTTTGTAAGACAGTTTCTAAAAGTGTTTTAACATGTAAAAATATTTGAGAGCTATTTGAAGTACTCTGTTTGGTGAAATAGCTAAACGTGTAGTAAGTCCAAATGTATGTTAGTTATAAATCACATGTGATTGAATACATAACCAAAAAGTATAACAAAGATTTATGTCTTTCACACGGGGATAACCGTGTGTTTACTTGTATTCCCCCCCTTTAAATTGTATAAAATGCATTTATAAAACGTTTGAAAGTGTAGTTTATAGGGGTATGAACTCACTTGATTGAAGTGGTTGATTTGAAGTAGTCGAGAGAAGAATCGAGCAGAACTTCGACAGGAAGAGTTGAAAACGCGGGAAATCTCGGGATTCTCGGGAAACTCGGGAATCTCGGGAACACAAAACCTTCCTTCGGAACTTGAAGGTTAAAAACCAGGGCTTTGGGAGGGTCTTGGGGGTTTAAACGCAGAGTTTCGGTGCGAGAAAGAAAGGAACTGAGCAATGGAACTCGGAGCCCTTGAAATCTATTTATAGGGGCATTTTTGAGGTGTGTCACGTCGTGGCAAGGGATGGCCACGTTGTGGGGAGTCAAACCTATCCTCTTCCATTGATTGGACGCCCTCAGTCACTTGCCGGGTCGCGGCAAGCTTGTGCCACGTCGTGGCAAGCCTGACAGCCTCGGATTTCGGGCCTCGAACTTGTAAAATCTGTAACTTTCGTGTACGAGCTCCGTTTTCAACGTTCTTTATATGCACGCGTAGCTGAAAATATGATCTACAACTCTCATTTAGACTTCATCGGCAAATTTTGACTTTATTTTTAATTATTTATTTTTAACGGTCTGGGACATGAAAATTCCGTTAAAATTCCAAAACTTCTGCATCCGATGTCCGTTTTCGTCAGACTTTTCGCCGTTGCACTACTATTTTTGAGACCTTCTATTCTCATTTAGGTTGTTTTGGTCAAAAGTCTCTCAAGCTCTATTTCAAGTTTTTAGCTGTCTAATGCTATATCCGGATCTTGGAAAAATCATAACTTCCTCAGACGAAGTCAGATTTGGACGTTCTTTTTATGTACGCTCACGGTTTAATGTTATCTACAACTTTCATTTAGATACTTAAGGCTAAAAACTGTTGTATTGAAACTTCGTGTCTTTCGTTTAATCGGTGTTGTCGGTTTTGCCGAGAATCTTCGGTTGGTCATAACTTCTTCGTTATAACTCGGATTTTAGGGTTCTTTATATGTACGAAAACCTTGATATGATTCCTACTGCTTTATTTAACCCAAATAAGATTTTAGGAAAGTTATATTTTGACCTAAATTTGACTGGTTTTACATTACATTGTCTCCAAATATCGGATTGTCACATCATCCCCTCGTTAGAGAGAATTTCGTCCCGAAATTAGAGTTTTAAGCAGAATTGATAAATATGCTATGGATAGAAGTTTTATTTGCTCCTCGTGTTCTTAAGTGAACTCAGGTCCTCGCTTGGCATTCCAGCGAACCTTTCACTATCGGGATACAACTTTGCTTCTTTCGTTTGACTTCCCTAGTATGATAACTCCTCTTTGTCGAACGTGTGTTGAGTGTTTTTGTGGTCTGTGAGAGTATTACACCTTGTACCCTACAAGTAGTGTCTCCAGATCTTCAGAGCAATTACCATTGCTCCTGAATCAAGATCATGTGTTGTATAGTTAACTTCTTGCGTCTTAAGCTATCTTGAGGTATAGGCAGTGACCTTTCCTCTTGCATAAGAACACAACCAAGCCGTTGGTTGGATGCATCGCCTTTCACCACGAAATCTTCTATCCCCTTTGAGAGGGATGATATCGGTGCGATGCACCAGGCTTACTTTAGCGTTTGGAACGCTCTTTCTTGTTTACAGACAAGTCTGGTGCTCCTCCAAGTGAGAAACTTGGCCTAAAGAATCCTCTTCTGAGGAGTTCGTTAAGTTGTCTGGGAATTTCCAGTATCTTAGTTGGAGTTAGACGATAAGGTGATTTGGCTAATGGGGTAGCCCTTGTAACTAAGTCGATTCTGAACTCGAATTGACGTTGTGGTGGTAATTCCTGTAGTTCTTCTTGAAAGGTGTTGGGAAAGTTGCATACTTTTGGGATGTTCTGAATGTCCTTCACTTCTTAACTCGTATCGACGATGTGTGCAAGGAATGTGTGATATTCCCTTCGTAAGCGCTTTTGAGCTTAAATACACGAAATGATTCAAAGGTTCGTACTTGATTTGTCTCCGTAAATAACAAGAGGTTCTCTGAAAGGGAGGTTAAGATCAACTGCTTTATCAAAGCACCTGATGTCGGCTCGATGTAGACTTCACCAATTCATATTGATTATGACGTCTTTGCTAGAAAGACATTTACGGAGAAGGAGACGTACGCACGAAACTGGTATTGTGCGGATCGAATTGACTCAAGTTGTATGATAAAATCGGAATCACTTGGAAATAAAGGCACTAGATTTGATCATAAAGATGTTACAGACAAAACACAACCGTGCAACTTTTTAACAGAGTTACAGTACTTTAGAGTAACTACAGGAATACTGCTGCGAACAAGGTATACTACAAAAGGCAAGTATATGCAGCACGAGGGTCCCTTAACTGACGGGATCTCGAAAAAGATAAGACTCGAGTTGCACTAGTTTTAAACATGTTTTAAAAACATACATAATACTAACAATTGGAAGTGAACCTATACTATAGTAGGGTCCTTCGTTGCCTCTTTCAACATGTAAAAGTTTTGTTTGAAAACCTTTGTTTGAAACACAACTATAACAGATTCAAAAAGGAAACCTACAGTTTGTAAGACAGTTTCTAAAAGTATTTCAACAAGTAAAAACGTTTGAGAAAACTATTTGAAGTACATATGAAAATGTTCGTTTGTTCTTGTATATGAATGTATCTCCTTGAAATAGTATTTCAAGTATGTAAAAGTTCGTGATGTTCTCGTAAAACTATACCTATTATAGTTTTCTTTAAGTGTGTCTCGTTTGTATAGTAATCTCTAGTAAAATGTTCACTTGTTATGAAAAGTATAATTTTTATAGTGTCTAAGATGGACACATAAACATACAGTATAAGCAAAGTGTTTGATTTATACATATATAACAACATTTTTCATTTCAAAAGATATGATGTTATCGTGATACATTTTGCATATGAAAGTTTCCTTATAATAGTTATAAATCACATATGATTCCATTCATAAAAAGTGTATAATGAAACTTTATATAACACACGAAAATTATCGTGTGTTTTAGTTGTATTCACCTCCTTAAAAGCATATAAAAACATTTAAAAGTGTGGATTATAGGGGTATGAACTCACTTGATTGAAGTGGTTGATTTGAAGTAGTCGAGAGAAGAATCGAGCAGAACTTCGACAGGAAAAGTTGAAAACGTGGGAAAATCTCGGGTTTCTCAAGAATCTCGGGAATCTCAGAAACACAAAACCTTCCTTCGGGACTTGAAGGTGAAAAACCGGGGCTTTGGGAGGGTCTCGGGGGCATAAACGCAGAGTTTTGGCGCGAGAAAGAAGGGAACTGAGCAATGGAACTCGGAGCCCTTGAAATCTGTTTATAGCGGCATTTTTGGGGTGTGCCACGTCGTGGCAAGGGATGGCCACGTTGTGGGGAGTCAAACTTATCCTCTTCCATTGATTGGACGCCGTCAGTCACTTGCTGGGTCGTGGCAAGCTTATGCCACGTCGTGGCAAGCCTGACAGCCTCGGATTTCGGGCCTCGAACTTGTAAAATCTATAACTTTTGCGTACGATCTTCGTTTTTGAGGTTCTTTATATGCACGCGTAGCTGAAAATATGATCTACAACTCTCGTTTAGACTTCATTGGCAAATTTTGACTTTATTTTTAATTATTTATTTATAATGGGCCGGGACACGAAAATTCCGTTAAAATTCCATAACTTCTTCATCCGATGTCCGTTTTCGTCAGACTTTACGCTGTTGCGCTACTATTATTGAGACCTTCGATTCTCATTTAGGTTGTTTTGGCCAAAAGTCTCTCGTGCTCTATTTCGAGTTTTTAGTTGCCTACTGCTATATCCGGATCTTGGAAAAATCATAACTTCCTCATACGAAGTCAGATTTGGACGTTCTTTTTATGTACACTCACGATTTAATGATATCTAAAACTTTTATTTAGATACCTAAGGCTAAAAATTATTGTATTGAAAATTCACATTTTACGTCTATCAGTGTTGTCGGTTTTGCCGAGAATCATCGGTTGGTCATAACTTCTTCGTTATAACTCGGATTTTTGAGTTCTATTTAATCACTGAGACTGGAGGTGCAAGATGCACACTCGGAGTGATAAATATGAACTCAGGAATATGGGGGCCGAAGGGGCAGATCTCTTGGCGGTGGTTCCGTTGACTGGTCAGCAGACAGGGTCAAGGAGCATCACCCCGAAACCTAAATGGATTTCTATATAAGGAAAGAGTACATATATGCAATTTACCGCCAACAACCTACTAATGACATCATGATGATGTAGGCATTAGTTATGTACATTAACTACCCCTTTTGGGGCCAATTTTGGGTTCCAACCGATTTTAACCACTTTCCTTTCCTTGTATAAATGCAAGGTAATTGTTCCATGAAAAGGGTTGATCATTTACATATACGAAATTGTTCATTATTCACTCTCTACATCTCAAGAACACTAAACATCACAAGATATTATGTGTTTATGTTTTGGATTAGGCCTGCGAATCCAAGACAGAATTCTTGGTATGATACTACTTCCGAATTCGTGTAACCCTAGGCTATAAGGGACGAATTACAGATTTCGAAAAGTGATATAATCACGATCCAAGTAATACCCAACTATTATCTTTATTCTGAAATGCTTATATCTAACAATTTCTAACCACTATTTTCGCATCAAAATGCATGTAACCATCATTAACCAATTTCCAACCATTTTCTTATATCTATATAAGGATTATAAGTGTTCCAAAATCGGATTGATCGCATTATATACACAAAATTGTTCATAAACAATTATTTATCTCATCAAACACAAAACATCAAGGTACTTTCTATGTTTCAAATTTAGAAGTGGCTTGACTTCTAAATTGTCATTCTTGGATTATCCCAAATCTAATTTCGTGATAGCCCAGGCTATAGGGTCGAAATCACATATTTTGGAATGTGATTGCAATCACGATCCTAGAAATTATCCAAGTATATTGATACTTTCAAGACCCCGAACTCTAACACTTAAGATGATAAGATCTAGGTTCAATAGGACAACCTACTTTCATATGACATATGTGAATCACTGTGGGGGTCAAACTTAACCTATTCCTATAAACAAGTAGTAATGCAGTTTAAGCTTATAGTCATAGATGATAAGTTGGAAATCATAAAGATTTAGCTTTTATTGATTATGATAGAATCACCTATGTCAGAGAGAAATGGGGTCACTTCAAAAGGGAATTGAATATGCAAATTCCTAAGAGCTCTTAAAGAACCAGGAAAATGTCCATCACCATAAGGGACACATCAATGAGAACCTAACTAGGTCATGTAGAGTCATGTGAAACATGTATTGTTATTTACCAAAATGGTAGAATAGTTCAAAGACATCGAGTCTACTGGTTAGTTAGTAAAATAAATATGTATCTTAATGAAAGGTTCAAGGGGTAACATCTGCCTATCTTATGTATGATTCAACTATTGGATTTTACCAATGCAACTTGAAAATGTTGAAGCAATTTTCATTAATGTGGGGGATTGTTGGAAAATTGTTTTTACCAATTTCCAAAAATGGCTTTTTTCTCTAATTTTTTAGCACGAATTTTGGAATCTAAATATAATCAAAACTAACAAATGAATGTATGTTTATGTTATCCTCTGTGATACATTCATTTTTGATATATCACACGTTTAAAACGGATTAAGATGAATGATAAATTTCATATAAAAGTAAGGTAGTTGGAAGAGATTACAAGTGGGTTAATTGGGTTTTTTTTTTCTTTGTCCATGTAACATCCCAAAAATATATATGAAATTTTTGTTTTTAAAACCATTCAATTCATAAGAAACTGATACCAAATATTCAAAAGAGTTATATTGTAACATATCATTAGAGTACAAATCCCAAAATTACTATGTGCTGAAAACATAGAGTGATGCGGTGCCATCATGTCGGGCCCTTCCCCTTCGAACTAGAGGTACCTAAAACAGTAACTGAAAACTATAAGAACAAAGCTTAGTGAGTTCCCCCAACATACCACATACTATACTAACATACTGAACAAACATAATGCCACGCATACCTGGCTGTTGGGTTGCCCCTTCGGTCTATTTCAACCGGATACTACCAAGCATATTTGGGTGTTCGCCTACCCCTTCGGTCTATTCATTTGGACACTGCCAAGAATATATGGGTGCTGGCCTACCCCTTCGATCTATTTCAACCGGATATTGGTTCTATTTCACCCCTACTACTACCACATAATATCATAACAATAATCACCGAGTCATCATACAAATACAAACATGACTGACAGTTATCACAAAGACAATCATCATGCTATAACACAACTAGTGGGCTGGCCTTGGTGCCTTCGACCCACAGTTACTGCGAATGAAGACTCACCTATCGATCGGAAGTCAAATAATGTCTTCCGTTCTAACAGCTACACCGGTGCTACTGTACACAGAGATAATCGCACAAGGCAAAGCTTAGTTTTTCCCTTCAGCACCAAGAGTTGACTGAAACTCAACTCAGGTCAAAATTCAACGCCTAGGGTCAGTGGTCAATTTTCCTCATTAGCTCGTCCTCACGTCGTGGCCACTAAGGCTCACATCATGAGAACGAAATCAACCCAGACTCACTCAGTGAGTCGACTTAGCTTCACTCGCCAACATAGTTCTCAGATCGAGACAGTCACCTAGCTCACGCCGTAAGGTCCATTGCTCACGTTAGGAGACTTGCTCATACCAACTTTCAACATTAAGGTCTTAATTCGTTAAGACATACATTGGGACTTTCCAAAATACCTTCTTTGACCCTAAGGACCATAAAAATCGTATCTTTTTAGTCATGCATGTGCAATGCATGACTTAAACACTAGCTAGGTTAAAAAGGGTATTAAGATCAAGACTCAACCTTGGAGTCCAAAACTTACACCAAAACTCAGATCCAAAGGCTCTCATAAAAAAAATGTCCTAATGGTCCATAAAGTTGCCAACCATGCAATGAAAGGTGCCAAAGCATAGATCTAACATGTTTAAGGCAAAAATATTGGAGCTTTATGACTTACAAATGTTCACAACCTCAGAAAATCCAAAAGGGAAAGTCTAACTTTCCAAGATGAACCACCACAAGAGCTTCCTTTTACTTCAAGTGAGAAAAAACTCCAAGTAAGCTCTTAAAAACCACCAACAATGGCTCAAGGACTCAAGGAGGTTGAAATTAGGGGTTTTAAGAGGTTAGAGAGTGAAGGACGTTGAGGATCGGCGATCCTAGCCTTCTCATTCCATTTTATACTCGAACTTTAGGGTTTAGATTCATCATACCTGGATCACATCATGAGAACTTTGCCTCACGTCGTGAGTCTCAAGAACACGGGTCAAACAGTCAATGTTCATCCTCATCTTGTGACCACTATGGATCACGACGTGAGCCTCCTCCCAAAGATAACTTTAAGAATTAAAAATACATCAAGGTCTTGGATGCTACAATACCACATAGGAGGATGAAAAAAAAGCTTTATAACTACAAAGGATTTTTTGCCTTGTAAGTTTCATGGCACAAAGGTTCTCTCTTGTGCGCAAGGGATGAAAATGCGAGTCAGATTGGCTTGGGTTCACTGAACTTGTGTGTGAGTGTGTCCTGCAGGTACGAATGCACCACCAGTCGACCAAAAAATTTCAAGGGTCTTTTTGAAATTGTTTTCTTTTCTTTTAGCAGTTACAAATCTGAATTAAAGGAATTAATCATAGATTCTAGTTTTGATTTCTTAATTAATTAATACCATTAATTTTACAGTTACATTTTGTTGTTTTTAGACACCAGTTACATTTTTGTTGTATATATACAACATGTTTGTGATTGATGAAGGTACATCGAATGAAACATAAAACTTTCCCTCTCTCATACTTCTAGTTCTTCTTCCACCTCTTGTGTAACATCCGAAATTCCAGCCATAGTTTGTTTTTGAAAATTAATGTCTAGGTTTTACTAAAAGGTTTTATTTTTATTCATTAATAAATTATAAAATCATTGTATGTAACTCGTTACTCGGTACCTGTTTGGCCGACTACCGAGTAGCGAGTACTCGGAAGTACTCGGATTTGGAAATTTGTGTAGAAATATTTTTAGGGAAATTATATATGTCAAAATCATAATATAAAATCATAAGTTGATTTAAATATATAACAAAATTGGATACATGTGAATACACAAAAAATGAAAAACACATAATGGTCTCACTTCGTGAATAATTACTGAAAATTTAAGATATATATGTAGTAATAATCACATGTGTGTGTGTTAAATAATAAATCATTAAGTATGTTATACATATTAATCACCGAGTTGACCGAATTTCACAACACTACTCAGTTCGTAAGGGGCCGATTGGGGAGTACTCGGGATTATGTAACTCGCCTCGGCAAGGGGGGGAGTAGCAAGTACTCGGAGGAGTAATCAGCCAACTCGGCGAGTTTTACAACACTGCACGTTACATCAAAATAATCATAGTAAAATGTGGAAGCTAAGTCTTGTTTTGAAAACCATAACGTAACATAGTGTGGATAAACTAGATGATATGCCCCTCTTAGAATGTCCAAATATCCCAATCATGTCAGCTCCTTATCCCTCAAACCTGAACGAACTACAACTAAAAATATAAAGTAGCAATTGTAACCTTAAGTCTTAGTGAATAATCCCAACAATCACTCTGTATACAGATCATATGCAATTCAAATCATACACATAACCTGTCACACCCCCAAACCAGAACGACGGAAACGTTCGGGGGCGGAGGACGTCATATTCAGTATCATAACAGTTCATAAAAAGGAAAGTACACACCACCATACATATATAAAGGTTTTAAAAATGTTTACATCATTGTATTCATTACATGCTCAAAAGATAAATGCATAAACATCTTTCAAAAGAAATAATTAACGCCAGCGCGTTAATCCCCAAAAGTTGATTTCCAAACTTGCTTAACGGTTCCCTGAGAATACAAGTTATTTCAAAGAAAAAGTGTCAACAATTAAGTTGGTGAGTTCATAAGTGATTTAGAAACATTAAATGCCATTCCAAATTGAGTGTATATTTTCCAAGAAAATCCCTTATTTTCTTATAAAAGTGTGAAATGCATGAGAATATATGTATTGAATAATATAGCTAGTTGAATCAAGAAAATCCCTTATTTTCCTATTAGTCGTTTGTTTTGCATACAAGGAAAACCCCATATTTTCCTAAAGTAATAGTTAGCCTAATGTCCTAGACTAAAAACCGAAAGCAAAAGACATGCTTTAGAAAGTTGAAGCATAGATTTATATAATAAAACCTATTAGAAGATTTCAGTTTATTAGATGAATAATAGTTTTAATAACTACTCATTCATAAATCAGAAGTACTATAATAATTGTATATCCGATGAGTTTTATAACCATACTAAACATAATATGCCTGTAGCGACGTTCTTCAGGCGTCGTAGCGTTATGACAAACTGTCACCCCAAAGGAAGGACTGTAGCTAACAGTCAGGGTGCGAGATCATGACTTCCCGTATAGATCTATACACATTTGACACGTTCTCCGAACGGGAGACTCTGGTTATAGACAGGACTTGTAGCGATACCTTCTAATAAAAAGGCAGTATTTGAAGATGTACACGTCTCATGGATTCTCAACTAAGTCTGTATTAAAGTAATAGTTTTGTGTGTAAAGTTTATCCTTTTTCACAATGTTTGACAAAGCATAAATCATAAGTTTTTAGAATGTATAAAACAGTTTAGCAACGAAGGATACTTTGGAATTACTAAATACTTTGTATAAATCTAGTGCATGCAAACTATGACAAGAGTTTTCACATAATAGTACTAAATCACAAGTGATTCATTTGATAAAAACGAGTAAAATGAAATTTTATGAAATACACGATAATAACCGTATGTTTACTTGTATTCCTCCCCTAAAAGAGTATAAAAGCATTTAAAATGTATTTAAAGTGTGTTTGAAGGGGGTATGAACTCACTTGAAAGTTTGAAGATAGCGAGATGGAAAACTGGGCAGAGTTTCGTCTCGGGAAACGGATTTTTCTCGGGATTCTCGGGAATCTCGGGAGAAAAATCGACCTTCGGGACTTGAGCAAAATGATCAGGGCTTCGGGGTAGTGCGGGCACGGAAATCGAGGCAATATCGTGAGAGAAACGAGAGAAATGGGGTGAATTTTCCGGAACCCTCGCATCTCTATTTATAGGGGCTGAGAGGCCTCGGTACGCAGGGCGTACGGGCGTACGTGGGGCGTACCCGTGCGTCATGCATGAGCGAGTCCTCGACTGCCCCGGAGTTCAGATGGGACGGATCGCATAGGGGCGACGTGGACGGACCAAGACCAAGGCCTTCGCGTATGCGGGGCGTACGAGGCTACGCAGCGCGTAACTCGGATGAGGACGCTGACTCGTCCTTCGGATATTACCATATTTTTTATTTAAATTTATATATAATTTATTTAATAAACTTCAAAAATCATATCTTCTTCATACGAACTCCGTTTTCAATGGTCTTTATATCCACGCGTAGGTGAGACTATGCTCTACAACTTTCGTTTAGACTCCGTTGGCAAATTATGAAATTATTTTTATTATTTATTTATAAAATGTCGTGATTAAGGAATTTCTTTAAAAATTCATAACTTCTTTATCTGACGTCGGTGTTTGCCAGACTTTTTACCGCTAAAATACCATTGTCGAGACCTTCGATTCTCGTTTAGGTCATTCCGGCCAAAAGTCGCTCGATCTCCGATTCGAGTTTTTAGCTGTCTGCTGCTAAGCCGAACTTGGAAAAATCTTAACTTCAATATACGAAGTCGGATTTGGGCATTCTTTTTACGTACGATCCCGGTTTAATGATATTAAACATAGTAGGAATTTAAATAGATACTTTTTGGGCATTTTATTATCAAAGTTAATTTTATTAACTCCAAGGTGGTTACAATACTTGACTTTTTAGGTCATTACAAAGAGTTGAAATATCAGGTTGTTACATAACCATCAAGTACATATCACTTTACATTTTATCATATATAATATGCTGGCATAATATCCTACCCTAGATGGCACAAGTAGAACATCCCTTACTTAATAGGCTATTTTGTAGTAATTCATCATGCGGCCATCCATACCTAAACAACTAGATTCCCCCCGTGAATCTTTTCTGTAGTTGCCCAATTCATAAACACTTCCCTCCGAGAGGCTTTTCTTGGCCCGACATCATTTTTAACCCAACTAGATTCCCTTTGAGAGGGTTTTCTCTAGTTATATACACATATCTCATATAATCCACATAATAAGTAAGTTCATGAGAACTCACATGGATATCTGATAAGATGTATCCGTACCATTAACTAGGTGGCACATAAACTTCTTCGAGCCACTACACAAACATATACATATACATAACCTTAATTAGCAATTAAGGTATAACACTTAACTTTCCTTCTTATCAGAGTCTTCGTCAAATACTCACACACTTCGGTAAAAGTCCATTTTATGTTTCGAGCTCACAGTTTTCACCTTATTACATATTTTCACCCTTTTAACTTAGTTACTTAACTATGTGTTTACTCCGTTTAATGTTAAGTGTTCTTTTACATGCTTTTACACATAATATATCTATTTATCAACCTTTAGCATCCTAGTGATCATTTACATGGTTTTTCATAGTGTTTGAACACTTTTACATATTACTAATACATAATTAGGTTGATATTATATTAATTAACATCTTTATTAAATTTACAACCCTTAAGCTCCTTTTTAGCATCTTTACCATTCTATACACCTATGTATTAATAATGATCATTAGTTTAACATACTTCACACCCATTCACTTATAGTTGTACATACATATATCATTAATTGACACGCACACTTTCATTCATCTTTTGATAAACAGATTCTTAGGTTTACACACACCAAACACATATCTAACCTTTATCTTGCATTTAGCCTTTTTAATCTAAATCAACATGATTATTAAGTTAAAAAGGATATATGGTTTGGTTATAACATTATGAATTTAGTTGGTAACATTTAGGCATGATTTAGGATTAAAGAAACACATTTATATGGTTTACAAACCCTAGAAATGAACTCATAATGCTTACGGTGGTGCATGGTCCTTTCCAGTGATTTTGAGCTCATTTTGGCTCGATCCAAGCTTACTACAAGGTGCAACGTTCCAAAAATACTGATAAAATTTTTCATTTTTATAATCATCAACTCAATATATCATGTGTCTCAAAACAAATCATAATACAAATATATCAAAATCATCAGAGTAAAATAATCATTAATGCGAAAATCATAAGGGATACTGTGCAGTCAAGTTGGACCCTTCCCTTTGGAACTGGAAGTCACAAATCGTAATAACACAACTTAGTGAATTCCCAAAAATACCACATACAATACAAATAGGCAAATCCCAATATGTTAATGGGCCTAGCCCAACATACATAGAAATGGGCCTAACTCATTCAAGCCAATGGGCCTAGCCCAACATTCATGTAAATGGGCCTATCCCAACGTTCATGTTACGTCTAGTTGAAACCAGTGTATTTTATGGCTTTGTGAGGGCTCAAACGATCTTGAAGAATCACTTTTTGTTGTTGTATAGTGAGAAATAAACACCCATATAAGACAATTTTGTTTTAAAGACAATGTGTTAAACACATACCTCATCAACAATTGACTACTTTGTTCTTCCGTGCAATTTTTCTTTTTATATTTTCTTAACACAAATTAGTATTACCATGCATGTATATGTATTGGATCATGTACTCTCTTGTTGTATAGATTGGATCATGTACACTCTAGTTGTATTGATTAGATCATGTACGCTCTTGTTGTTTACAATTTTAGAGTTTTGTACCCCATGATAGTGTGTGTGTATATACACACACACACACCGAAATATTCTTGCCTCAAATTTATTTTATAAAAAATAGTTTTTTATGTGCGTTGTATCTTTTGTTTTTATAAAAAGTAAAATAAAAAATTCTACACATGACAAACTCGTTTTCCTTTTCATCTTATATGCTCACCGGGAAATCATAGGGTCTTGATTTTTTATATGCTCACCGGAAAATGATATAGTATCTAACCCATCTTGTTAGTGTAGGGATTATGTGAACACTTTAAGAAGTTGTATCATATATATTAATCGGTATTTTCTGAAGACATATCTATTATCTATAAGATTGGAGAAGATGAAATTTGCTCATATTCATAAAATGGCTTGGGAGGCTTTAAATATTAAGATCATAAGATAGTTGTGTTGGATTAGTGTCTATGTCCATAACTATTTTGGTATGTACTTGACCCGATGGTGCATGGTCCTTTTGGGTTGCCTTCACCAAAGCAACTTGATAGGATGAATTATGGAGAGAAAGGATTAAATATGATTTATTAATATATTATGGGAATAATATATTAAAGGATAAATCATATTGTTTAATTAATATTAGTCAAGAATTAATAAGAATTAAGTTTGTGACTAAAAGAGATTAACTAAACTTAAGGGACTGGAATTGTAATTATAAGATAATTGCAATTGGGCTATGGATTGCCTTATATTATAAGGTTGGATGAATTCTATGGGGAAACCTATTAGAAATCGTCCAAGACCTTTAAGGAAAGGAGTCCATGGGTTGCTTAGGGCTTAAGCATCCAAATTAGGGTTTCCTTGTTAGATAACCCTAATAGCCTCACTATTTAAAGAGCCCTTATGCCTCAAAAACGTGGACAAGCTTTCTGCTAGGGTTTCCACACGTTTTTGAGAGCCTCCTTCTCTTCTCTTCTTCATCCTCTTGCTCTTGGTGTTTGTGAACCATTAGAGGAGTGACATTTGTGACTCTAAGCTTTCTAAAGTCATTACAAGGAGGATTTGAGATTGTTATTGCTACATAACAATCAAGGTATGGTCTAAACCCTAATTATATGTTATATTGATTATCATATGCTAGATCTAGGGTTTATAGTCTTGGATAAATTGCATGTACAATAAAGAAACCTAGATCCAAGCATTAGGGTTTGTATGAGCACATAGGATGTTCTTATGACCAAAACCCATCATGTTGGATATAGTTAAGATTGATGTTCATAAAACATTAATCAACCGAGAGATAATTATATACTATCATGTTTTCTCATGGCCTTATACAAAATTACAAAACAAGGAGCTTTGATTCTCTTTAGATTTCCATAAATTGTAGTGAAAATAGCAAGAAGTCGTGACTTTGACGTAGTATCTATAATGTTGCTTCCACGGTGACAGTGCATGGAAATCGTGACTTTAACGTAGTATCTATAATGGTGGGAGGGCAACGAGGGTTCGTCATTGTGCGTTTGGAAGAAGGGTAGTTCATTGGTGATGAAATCCATACAATTTCAAAATGTGTAGACCAATGGGTGGGGGAAGTTCACCAACGTATGAGGGATGGGTTTCACCGGTGGATCGTGAAAATTTCTCAAGCACTGTTGGGAAGGAGACAAGAGTTCATTCGAGTCCATATGGATCGAAGTGTTAGCTAAGCTCATATGATAGTTAATCAGTTTTAACTACCAAGGGTAGTTTTGTCATTTTCTTATTCTTAGTCTGTTACAAGATAGTTAGAAACTCTTGATACATAATGTTATTTATTATACTTATGTGTAATATTTTAGTAGCAGTTTAGAAGAGTAATAAGAAAGATGTTTCTTCTCAATCATTCTTTCTTCTCGAATTGATCTTTTGAACATAAACAGCTAAGCTAATATGATAGTTAATCACTTTTAACTACTAAGGGTAGTTTTTTCATTTTCTTATTCTTAGTTTGTTACAAGTTAGTTAGACACTCTTGATACGTAATGTTATTTATTATACTTATGTGCAATAGTTTAGTAGAAGTTCAGAAGAGTAATAAGAAAGAAGTTTCTTCTCAATCATTCGTTCTTCTCGAATTGATCTTTGGAACATGAACATGGTATCACATTTGATCCTTTTCTTCCGCATCTCTTTCAAATTTCCAATTGTTTGATTCAGTTGATCGATTATTTCTTCATCACATCATGTCTTCATCTAAAAATTCCCAAAATTCATCCAATTCTATTAACCTTTCTAATCCATATCATCTTGGATCTTCGGATAATCCAAGCTCTGTTTTAGTTTCCAATGTTTTCTCTGGTGTTGGCTTCTCAGCGTGGAAACGATCTATGATCATTGCTTTATCAGCCAAGAACAAGCTTGGATTCGTGGATGGTTCAATTTCCCAGCCATCTTCTACATCCTCTACATACGCCAACTGGTATCGTGTTAATTCCATGGTCACTAGTTGGATTCTCAATTCTTTGCATCGCAATATCGCTGAAAGTGTTTTGTTTCTTCAATCTGCTCACGAAATTTGGAAAGAATTAACTCAACGATTTGAACAATCCGATAGTGCTCTCATTTATCAGATCCAAAAACAACTTTACTCTTTATCTTAGGGATCGGATGACTTTTCAACCTACTTCACTAAAATCACGAAGATTTGGGATGAACTTCGCATAGTTCAAGGAATTCCAGAGTGTACCTGTGCTACTTTTGTAGGAATTCTCAAATATTTGGATGATCAACGTCTCGATGGGATTAAATGATAGCTATAAAGTGCTTCGAGGTCAGATCTTGATGACGAAGCTGTTACCTTCTGTTTCTACTGTCTATTTGATGATAATTAAAGAGGAACGCCAAAGAGACATTAATATGTCATCTGCTATTAATGTTGATGTTATTGCAATGAATGTTTCAACTAATCATTCATCTAATTCTTCAAATAAATCTCTTGTTTGTGCTCATTGCAAGAAGAATGGCCATTCCAAATCTCAGTGTTATCGCCTAATTGGTTTCCCATCCAACTTCAAGTTTACTAAGCCACAAAAGGAAGAGCCAAAGTCATCTTTTCAACTTGCCACTACTGAACCTGTTTCTTCTCTTTCTCAAGAACAATATCAACAGCTAATTCAATTACTCAGTCAAACAAGTGCTCAACCATCTTTTTCTTGTTTTGTTAATTCATCTGTAACAGAAGGTGCAATGAATAATGATGGTAAACCCTTCTCTTTTGCACATTTTGCTTCTAATGTGTATAAATCTTCTACATATCTTCAACCACATTTATCTTTTATCATTGATACTGGAGCCACAAATCATATGTGCTCTAATAGTGATCTGTTCTTATCCATGTCTAAATTTCCACAACCTCATTCAATTGGGTTGCCTAATGGTCATCATCTCTCGATTTCTCATTATGGTGATGTCAAAATTCATGAATCTATTGTATTGCAGAATGTATTATTTGTCCCTTCATTTCAGTACAATCTTGTTTCTATTACAAAACTCACTTCCCAATTACAAACCTTTGTTTTGTTTACTGATGAGCATTGTCTCATCAAGGACCCCTCATCGAAGAGTAGCATTTCTCTTGGAATTCTAGTGAAAAGAATCAATGATCTCTATGTTTTTGATTTTCATCATCTTACACAAAATCTTTCTTATTGTGTTTCTATGTCCAGTCTGTTTCCTAAACCAATATCTCATGTATTCAGTTCTTATTCCAATAATATGTTGTGGCATAACAGATTTAGACATGTACCTTTGTTGAAACTCAAATCTCTATTGTCTCTTCCTTCACATACTGATGATGTTTCTATTGAACATTGTTTAATTTGTGCTCAAGCTAAGCAATCTCGATTACCTTTCCCACGTAGTGTTTCTACTTCTAAAGCTCCATTTGATTTAATACATGTGGATGTATGGGGACCTTATAAACATTACACTCATGATGGTTATAAGTATTTTTAACCATTGTTGATGATTTCACTCGTTATACATGGGTTCATTTACTTAATCAATAGATTTATGCTTTTACTTTGCTTCAAGCTTTCATTCGAATGATTAAAACTCAATTTCATGGTGTGGTTAAGTGTGTTCACACTGATAATGCAATGGAGCTTGGTTCTATTAATGTTGGGCAATTATTTTTTCAAGAACAGGGCATACTACATCAAAAGTCTACTACTTATACCCCTCAGCAAAATGGATTGATTGAGAGAAAGCATAGACACATTTTGGAAGTGGCACGAGCATGATATTTTCAATAAGGTGTTGGGACTGCTTTTTGGGGAGAATGTGCGAAAACTATTGTATACTTGATAAATCGCACATCATCTAGTGTTCTTCATAACAAGACTCCATTTGAACTCTTGTTTAATACTACACCTTCATGGGAATTTCTTAAAACCTTTGGATGCCTGTTTTTTGCCTCAGCAATTCCAGCTGGACGTGACAAATTTATGAGTAAAGCTCATCCATGTTGTCTTTATAGGCTATCCTTTTGGTCAAAAAGCCTATAAATTACTCAATATCATCACCAAAACAATCATCATTTCCCGAGATGTAAAATTTTTTGAGACTATTTTTCCACTTCATAATCTCAAAAATTCCTCGTTTAAACATAATCCACCATCCTACATGCCTATGACTGAACCAGACAATTTTTCTTCTACAGCACCTTCTCCAACACCATCTGTTATTCATGGTAGTAATGCTCCAGTTCCAAGAAGAACCAGTTGAATTCGTGGACCACCATCTTATTTGCAAGATTACATTTGCAATAATGTCACTTACAATGCTGATCATGCTTTTTGTGCTCATATAATTACCAATTGTTGTATTAATCCACAAATTCCAAAAATACCCTTTTCTCCCATTTCTCTTAAAACATCCTATGTTTTTCATACTTCAACTATTGATCCTGAACCAACTTTTTACCATCAAGCTAAAGGGATTCCTCATTGGGAAGCTGCAATGAAACTTGAGTTAGATGCTTTGCAAGCTAATGGCACATGGGAAGTTGTTAAGCTACCAAAGGGGAAAAGGCCAATTACTTGCAGATGGGTTTATAAAGTGATGTATCGTGCTGATGATTCTATTGAAAGACACAAAGCTAAATTAGTTGCTAAAGGTTTTACACAGAAAGAAGGTGTAGACTACCATGAAGCCTTTTCTCTTGTGGTCAAATTTACAACAGTTCGGAGTCTTATTGCTTTAGTTGTCAAGAACAAATGGGACATACATCAGTTTGATGTTAATAATGCATTTTTGCATGGAGAGCTACATGAAGAAGTTTACATGAAACTTCCACCTGGTTATGAAGCTTTATCTCCTTCTCTTGTATGTCGCTTAAAGATGTCACTTTATGGTTTAAAACAGGCCAACCGACAATGGTATTCTAAACTATCTTCTGCTCTTCGGGTGCAAGGTTTTTCTCATTCCCACAATGACCATTCTCTTTTTCTAAAGAAAACTGTTTCCTCAATTGTCATTGTTGCCATTTATGTTGATGACACATTAGTTACTAGAAATAACATTGAGGAAATTCAAAGTTTAAAAACTTTTCTTGATCAACAATTCAAGATCAAGGATTTGGGTCTTATTCATTATTTTTTTGGGGATAGAGTTCAACAAGGTTGACACAGGAATGGTGGTACATCAAACAAAATTTATCAATCAGTTGTTAGCATCTTATGATATGCTTGATTCTACACCCAAATTAACTCCTTTACCACTTAATCTCAAGTTGCTTCCTATTATGAATGATCCTCTTCCTGATGCAACTGTCTATAGACAATTGGTGGGTAAACTTAATTTTTTGCTTCATACACGCCCTGATCTTGCTTTTACCATTCAATATCTTATTCAATTCAACAAAAGTCCATGTCAAGAACATTATCAAGTTGCATTACATGTTCTTCAATATTTGAAAGGCACCGTTAATCAAGCACTTCACTTTAACAATATCCCTTCTTATCAGATCGAAGCTTATTGTGATTCTGATTGGGCAGCTTGTCCTATTACTCGAAGGTCTGTAAGTGGATAATTTATAATGTTTGAAGGCTCACCTATTTCATGGAAGTCTAAAAATCAAGTCACCATTTCATTGTCATCAGTTGAAGCAGAATATCGCTCAATGTGTAGAGTTACATCAGAACTTGCATGGATTAGTCGACTTTATGAAGAATTGGAGGTTCCAAATATCACTCCCATTCCTCTAAAGTGTGATAATATGGTTGCTATATACATCGCTTCTAATCCTGTTTATCATGAAAGAACTAAGCACATCGAAATAGATTGTCATTTTGTTCGTGAAAAAGTACAATCTTGTCTTATCAGCTTACCTCATGTTTCTACCAATGATCAAAAGGCTGACATTCTCACCAAATCTCTTCCTGGACAAAAACACATTGATGCTACATCCAAGCTTGGTTTTACTCAACGGGATCCAAGCTTGCGGGGGCTGTTAGCTAAGCTAATATGATAGTTAATCAGTTTTAATTACCAAGGGTATTTTTGTCATTTTCTTATTCTTAGTCTGTTACAAGTTAGTTAGACACTCTTGATACGTAACGTTATTTATCATACTTATGTGTAATAGTTTAGTAGCGGTTCAGAAGAGTAATAAGAAAGAAGTTTCTTCTCAATCATTCTTTCTTCTCAAATTGATCTTTTGAACATGAACACGAAGAAGGGTAATTCACAAGTGGTCTACGGGTTGTCTCATGTGGTTTACTAGAAAACCATATCGCATTGGTGGTTATCCATGTAGAAGAAAGAAGAAGAAAACCAAAGGTCTAAGATAAAATGACATAAAAATGGACTGATTTTCTTAAACTTTATTTATTTATTTGAAAATACAAGTAATTAGTAAATAAATTTAGAAGTACTATGTTTCAGTAAATATTTTTTAACAACAATATTATGGAAAAAAAACTCTACACTTCTACAGTTGTATCCATAGTGGAATATGTTTGCAATCTTATGACTAACTCAAAGTAGAGGTTGGAAGGCCGTTATTACACTTACCGAACCCATTGCAAAAGTGTCAAGGATATCATTGTGTGCCTGAAATCGACCGAGAAATATATTAATGACAAAAATTGAAGGCATATGTCAAAGAGGTTCCCTCCTAAACACCATGATTAGTTGATAACTCAACCCCCCCCCCCCCCCCCCCCCCTCTCTCTCTCTCTCTCTCTCTCTCTAAAAAATAGTTAGAAAAATATATTTATTATTTATTGTCATTTCAGATTTAACGTATAAAATTGTATTGGATAAATATACATAAAACCGTGTTATGTTGATGAATATTTCTTATTAACTGTTTCTGATTTTCATGTTTCTTTTTAATAAATTTATCATTTATGCACTTATAACCTCACTTGCTTTTGGAACCAAGATGCCATTAATCATCATATGCGATTTTAATATAAATATTATATAAACTTAGCAATTGTGATGTGATGACTATGCCAATCAAATGACCTAACTAGCGATCATTATAAATTGGTCATCATTAACATCATCTACAATTTGAGACTTTAAATATTTCCTATTTTCTTTAGTGTCCTTTAAAGTCATGGATGACTGAAAAAAAAAAACTTCATCAAACATCATCAATATTGCTCAACAGAAATACGACAATGGAACATTGTTACATGGATTAATACTATAATTTAAATGCAATGATAATAATGGATAATTAAGTAATTTTAATATGAAATATTTTCGAGGAATTATAATTGTTGGTGTAAAAAATATCTTAAAAGTGTTTAGAGGTCCACTTAACATGAGTATTGCGTAATTGGATAATTAAGTAATTTTAATATGAAATATTTTCAAGGAATTATAATTGTTGGTGTAAAAAATATCTTAAAAGTGTTTAGAGGTCCACTTAACATGAGTATTGCGTAATTTTTAGTGTGGTAATAACCAACTTTAATTTTTAACTCTATTATTATTTAGGATCAATTTTGTTTATGTTGGTGATTTTACATCACTAATATTATTTAAGTGTAATAAGATTAATTTATTGATCAATGTCACCTTGATAAATATTGAACAAGTTAGGATGGTATGGAGTACATATTTGTTTAAATTTGTCTTCATTGAAAGTACACTGCTATTTTTGGGGCGAAACCCCTAAACGAACGGGGGCAGCACCCCTGGGAGTGGGGTCCAAGGGGTGGCAATCCCTAGCGGGGTTCAAGGGGCAGAGTCATGTGGCAGTTTTAAGATAGGAAGCTTTTTTGTTATATGATCATTTCGAAATCAGTTTTGGTACTATTTTTTTTTTATAACATCTTTAACATTCTCTCTTCTGTTTCTCTCATTTTATGAGTCTTATCCGATTAAAGATTAGGAGTACCACCCAAATACTTTAATTTGAAAGTGGTATACATGATTCTTAGAATTTTCAAGTGTTTTTACCCCTCTTTTCTAACAAAGATTAAAGTATTTTTGTGATCATGGCAAGTGGCGATTCTGTGAAGGAAATGACAAGTAAGTTTGACAAATTGAACAAGTTTGAAGGGCAAGACTTTCATAGATGGCAAAAGAAGATGAAGCTTATCCTTACCACTCTAAAAGTGGTGTATGTTTTGAGTACACCTATGTCAGTCTTACGAGAATCTGTTGAAGATCTTTGGAGGCAACAAGAAGGAGATCAAAGTGGGAAAATGATCATTACATATGTCTTGGTCATATTCTCAATCATATGTCTGATTCTCTGTTTGATATCTATCAAAATTTCGAATCTGCAAAAGAACTGTGGGATTCTCTTGAATCCAAGTACATGGCTGAAGATGTTTCTAGCAAGAAGTTTCTTCTCAGTAACTTTATGGGTTACAAGATGGTTGACTCCAGGCTTGTTATGGAATAATTCCATGAAATGGTCAGTATTCTGGGATAGTTTGCTCAACACAATCTGAAAATGGATGAAGCCATTTTTGTAGCTACGATCATTGACAAACTGCCCCCTTCCAGGAAGGATTTTAAACACAATCTGAAACATAACAAAAAGGAATTGACTTTGACTCAACTTGGAAGCCATTTACAGCTTGAAGAGTCCTTAAGGACTCAAGAGCCTGATAATTGATGGGTTTTAGGTAAAACAAATAAACTAGAAAACAATTCCTAAGTTCACATGCAACCTACTTTGGATCTATGTTTTAACTATTGAACATATAACTTTGAATTGCAAAACAAGAACCCTAGAGGAGAGAGGCTATTTTCGAAAATAACGAACTAGGGTTTAGGAGTTACATACCTTTCAATTGTTATAGCAAACAATTGACAATCCTCTTGATCTTGATCTTGATCTTCTTGGAAGCTTAGCACCACAAATGTAATGCCTCTAATGGAATCACACCCAAGAACTAGCAAGAAGGAAACTTGAAGGAGAGAGGGTAGAGAGATTATGCAATTTTCGGCCCTAGGTTTTCTTCAAAGAAGGAGTGACCAAATTTAGGAGTTGGGGGGATCCTTATATAGCTGAGGGATCTAGGGTTTAGGGAAAACCCTAATACTCCTTTGCTTGGGGCCTAAGATAATCCAAGGCCTTATCCAAGCCCCCTTGGACAAAATCCTTAGGGTTTCCCTTATAGATTTTGTCCACCTCCTTCCAAGGAGGTTCTGGAGTCTTCCACTCAACTAATTGATAATTGCAAACTAGTCCCTGCACTTTATAAATAATACTTTTAACCCCAAAATTAATTCTGATTAATTTCTGGCTAATATTAATTAAACATAATGATTTCTAATTAATATATTAATCTATTAACATATTAATAAATCATTTATATTAATTTATTAATCTTATAATAAATCAATATCTCTCCTTTCATAATTTCCTTGTTGGTTGCTAGGTTTGAGGGCAACCCAAAAGGACAGTGCTGCTATCAATTCAAGTACATACCAATTATAGTTATGGGCTTAGACACCTAATCCAACAATAACAATACCAAAGGCAAGAACGAAGTTAGTTCCTCTTCAGTGAAAATGGTGGATGGATGTAAAGCCCGTAGATCCGGGCTAGTCGATTTAGAGACGATAAACATCAAAATGACTTTTTGATAGCAAAGTGTTTAAAATAAATAATCTTAACCAAGTTGTAGTATATGTCACAAGGTTTCCGTACATATAAAGAACGCTGAAATCCGAGTTATAACGAAAAAGTTATGACCTGTCGAAGTTTCGCGACAGATTCAGCACAACGTTGTAGGACGTAAATAGTGAATTTACGATAGAGTGATATTTAGTCTTAGTGATCTAAACGAAAGTCATATAATACGTTAAACCAAGAGCGTGCATAAAAAGAACGTCAAAATCTGACTTTGTATGAGGAAGTTATGATTTTTGTAAGTTTCAACTTAGCAGTATACAGCCCAAAGTTCGACTATGAGATCGAGTGGTTTCTAGCCGGAACAATCCAAATGAGAATCGAAGGTCTCTTCGATAGTAGTTCAATAGTAAAAAGACAGACGAAAACGGACGTCAGATAAAGAAGTTATGAATTTCTAACGGAATTTTCCTGTCCCGGCCTACTAAAAATAATATAATAAAAACAAAGTCAAAATTAGCCGACGAAGTCCAAACGAGAGTTGTAGAGCATAATCTCACCTACGCGTGCATATAAAGAACATCAAAAACGGAACTCGTAGGTGAAAGATAAGAATTTCTGAAGTTCGGGGCACGAACCCTGACACTGTGTCAGAGTTCACGACGTGAACATAGGGTTCACGACGTGAACTCAGTAATGGCGTCTCCTGGAGCCTGTTAGACCCAAGTTGTGATGACGCACCTGATGACGACTGAACTCATGAAGTGAATATTTGATACTCAAAACGTGAATCCAGAAAAATGGCCCTATAAATAGAAATCGAAGGGCAGCCGATTTTGGTTGCTAATTCCTTCACACTCTCACTTCCGACACCCTATCTAGCCGTCTTGAAGTACCCCTGAAGCCCCAATATCACCCCAACACCCGAAGAAAGTCCCGAAGTCCCGAAGATCCCGAGAAGAAAAGAGTTTTGAGCTGAAACTCTGCCTGCGAGAAGCCCGGTTTTTGGAAGATATCCGGGTTACATCAAAAGAAAAGTACTTGAAGAGTCGTAATGTTGTCCGAGCATCGTCTAATCAAGTAAGTATGTAGTTACTTTCTTCTAACACATAGATATGGAGTATTTGCTATGAAATATGTGTTATGTGTTTACATATTGTTTGTTTACTTGAGATGGATGTTAAATGGATGTTTTATATAGGTTTTTAAATGGTTTACACTGTATATGTTATTTTTATCTACACATATGTTGGGTAGAACATGGGTAGACAAAATAGTTGGTGTGTGATGAAGGATGAGTTTAAGGATGAGACGAAAGATGATATAGATCATGAGATGAGGGTGACAGGTGAAAAATGAGTGAAGCCTTTACCCAAATGATGGCCCCATCATTCAGCAGAGTAGGGATGACAACCACAGACTATTCTAGACAGTCGTGCAGAACACTAGCAGGCTCGCAACTTGTAGGTATTGTGAGCTTGATGTTCACCGGTGTACTCTAAAAACCCTGGCAGCTATGGACTTAGTGCCTTATATAAGTACGATGGTAGCCATGGATTTAGTACCGTGTAGATGAACCTTGGTAGCTATGGATTTAGTACCGTGTAGATGAACCTTGGTAGCTATGGATTTAGTACTGTGTAGATGAACCTTGGTAGCTATGGATTTAGTACTGTGTAGATGAACCTTGGCAGCTATGGATTTAGTGCTTGTTGTATAAACCTCAGGCAGCGATGAACTTCGTGCCTATTCCTTAGGTCAATCCTTAGGAATGAAGGATATAAGATTCTTAGGGTAGATCCTTAAGATTAAAGAAGATAATGGGGATGGGAAATTGGGTTGATTGTTTGATGATTAAATATAATAATTATATTATTGTGGGTTGAAAATCCTATATGCTCACCAGGCTCCCAAGCCTGACCAACTCAGTTTCTTTGTATTATAGGTAGTGGCGCGAGAGCATAACTTGGACAACTTGTGAAGATATTTTGTTTATAGGCCGGTAGTTGTATATAACTGTTGTAAGACTTATAATGTCCCGTTTATGCTTTTGGTCTGTATCGGAACATGACATCCCGAGATTTTTGTTATATAATGCAAAATACATTTTCTTAAAGAAATGCTTGGAGAAATTCTTATCACTTTTTTTTTGGAACAAATTCCGCAACTCTTTTAATCAAAGGATTACTCTGATTTTATAAAACAAAGCATAAACAAATCGATCTTTTCTGGCCATGAAATTTAGGGATGTTACAATGGAGAAGGATCAAAGAAACAAAAGAAGTCTAACGGAAAACGGAAGTTTAAAGGAAAGGATGAAAAGTCTTCCAACAAGAAGGCTAAAGTGGTTGGTTGGAATTGTAACAAAACGGGTCACTTCAAGAAAGATTGTTGTTTTCGTAAATTGAACAAGGATGGTGCTAGACCAAGTGGATCCAAGGATCAAGAAAAGCAACAAGGTCTGATTTCTGTTTTCATGCAAAATTTTAAATATATTCACAATTATGTTTATGTGATTTATGAAGCATTTTATGTGCAAGATGATAATGTTGCGTGGTAGGTTGATTCGGGAGCAACAAGTGATGTTTGCAAAGATCTACATTGGTTCAAGGACTTTCAACTAATTGAAGATGGATCTGTTGTGAAGATGGGAAATGTTGCATCTGAACCAATCAAGGGCATATGGTCTCTTTTACTTACTTTTACTTATAGGAAATGTTTGTGTTTGAACAAGGTTTTATATGTTATAGGGATTCGTAAGAATCTCCTGTCTGAAATTGTATTAAATAATTGTGGTTACCAACAAGTCTTAGAAAGTGACAAGTATAGCTTGTCAAGACATGGTTCTTTTATGGGATTTGGCTGTGTATGTAATGGAAGGATTAGGCTTAATATTAATTATCCTTCTACTGATAATTCTTGTTGCATGGCTTCTAGGAGTACTAGCAATAATTTTAATAAATTTGAATTATGGCATGCTAGATTAGGACACATTCATTACAAGAGATTAAAAAGCATGTCTAAAATGAGTTTAATTCTTGCTTTAGATATGAAAAAATAATGAAAAATGTAAAACATGCATGCTAACTAAAATCACTAGACAACCTTTCAAAAATGTTGTTAAGGAAAGCAAGGTGTTGGATCTTATAGATAGTGATTTATGTGATTTCCATGCAACACCTTCCCTTGGAAACAAAAAGTATGTTGTTACTTTTATTGATGATGCATCTAGATATTGTGATGTCTATTTTCTACATTATAAGGATGAAACACTTGATAAATTTAAAATATATAAACAACAAGTTGAGCTTCATAAAACTAAATTAATAAAAGTATTGCGTACTGATAGAGGTGGTGAGTATTATGATCCAGTTTATTTTGAATCAACTGGAATAATACATTAAACCACAGCTCCATATACACCACAAGAAAATGGTGTAGCTGAAAGGAAGAATAAGGATTTGAAAGAAATGGTTAATTCCATGTTGTCCTATTCTGGATTGAATGAAGGGTTTTGGGGTGAGACAACGTTAACTGCATGTTACATCTTGAACATAACTCAAAACAAAAAAAGTAAGAATACTCCTTCTGAACTTTGGTGTAAAAAGGTACCAAATTTGAGTAATCTTAAAGTTTGGGGCTATAGAGAAGTTGTAAAGCTCACCGAACCCAAAAGGAAAACACTGGGTGAGAGTGGTGTAGATTGTATCTTCATTGGAGATGCCAAGCATTCCAAAGTATATAGATTATATGTTTTATAATCTAATAAATTTGTGTCTATAAACACTGTGATAGAGTCAAGAGATGTTATCTTTGATGAATAAAGATTTACATCTATACCTAGACCAAAGGACATGATTCATCAATATTTTAGCAAGATTACTACTTAAGCTAAAGATGTTTCTGATGGTGCAAGTTCTATACATGAACTTAGGAAAAGCACAAGAACTCGAAAAGCTAAGTCTTTTGGATCTGATTTTCAACTTTATCTAGTTAAGGAACAAGGAATGAGACTATATGTCAACATCAATATTGTTTTAATATTGAGAAGGATCCAAAGAATTTTAGTGAAGCTATGGCTTCTAGGGATGTTCATTAATGGAAAGAAGCAATTTAGGATGAGATTTATTCTATCATGCATAACTATACTTCGGTATTGTCTGATTTACCTCCTGGTTACAAGGCATTAGGTGTAAGTGGATCCTCAAAAGGAAAATGAAGGTGGATGACACAATTGATAAGTATAAAGCCAGATTGGTTATCTAAGGCTTTAGGTAAAAGCAAGGCATTGACTTCTTTGATACTTATGCTCATGTTGCTAGAATTTCCACTATTAGATTATTGTTTGTTCTTGCAGCTATACGAAATGTTGGATTCACCAAATGGATGTGAAAACTACATTCTTGAATGGCGACTTGGATGAGGAAATTTACATGAAACAACTTGAATGGTTAATTATGTCTGGTAATGAACATAAGGTGTGCAAGTTGAAGAAATCATTATATGGTTTGAAACAAGAACCAAAACAATGGCATCAAAAGTTTGATGATGTGATCTTGTCTAATGGTTTTGCATTAAACCAGTCTGAAAAATATGTATATAGCAAATTTGATTCTTCTGGTAAAGGATTTATAACTTGTCTATATGTTAATGATATGTTAATTTTTAGTACCGATCAAGGTGAAAATGATAAAACCAAAAAAATCTTATCATCTAGTTTTGATATGAAAGACATGGGGGAGGCTGAGGTAGTTCTTGGTATAAGAATTAGAAAAGGAAACAATGGGATTTCAATTTCTCAATCCGATTACATTGAGAAGATATTGAAAAAGTTTAACTTTGAGATTTGTTCTCCTGTAAGCACTCCTATAGATCCTAATCTTAAGCTTCTACCAAATAAAGGATCTACAGTATCTCAACTTGAATATTCAACAGCAATTGGTTGTCTTATGTATGCCATGATTAGTACTAGGCCTAATATAGCTTTTCTTGTAAGAAAGCTTAGTAGATATACTAGTAATCCTAATGCACATCATTGGCAAGAAGTGAATAGAATATTCGAGTATTTGAAAGGAACCAAGGATTATGGTTTGACTAATAGTAGATATCCTTCTATTTTGGAAGGTTATTCAGACGCCAACTGGATTACCAACTTAGAAGATCACTCTTCTACAAGTGGTTAGGTATTTCTTCTTGTAGGAGGAGCCATTTCTAGGGCGTCCAAGAAACAAACTTGTATTACTAACTCAACTATGGAGTCCGAGTTTGTAGCATTGTCTGCTACTGGTAAGGAATCTGAGTGGCTAAGGAGTTTGATTTATGAAATTTCATTATGGCCTAAACCGATATCTACCATTTCTATAAGATGTAAGGCTTATAGTCAAGTATACAATGGGAGATCTAGACACTTAGGTGTCAGACATACCATGATTCGTGAGCTCATCATGACTGGTGTGATATCTGTGGAGTTTGTGAAACCTTAGTTGAATTTGGCCGATTATCTAACCGAAGGGTTAGCAAGAGATCTTATGCATAAGGCGGTTATATGGATGAGTTTAAAGTCCACCTAAAAACTTTCATATTGAGATATCTAATCCCCATCTAATGTAAGGTTAGATGCTGAATTCAATGTGGAAATCTTGATATTTGAAGATTGGAACACATTATTTACATCATCTCAAGGTATGTGTTCAGTACTACAAGTAAACGAGGTTGAAATTTTATTCCTTAATAGTTTTTTTGAAAAATTACATTTGCAGGTGCAAGAATAAAAGCACTGCCTATATAAGCATGAACTTTAGCTGCTTCAAGATGTTGAGACTTAGCTTTGATATACTTATTGAAGGATGGGATACAAGCTAGTAAAATATTGTGTCAAGTTAGAATTTATGAGAATGTAAACTGTTGTGTATATTATCTTCATGTATTCACCTTGAATAGAAAGGGTTCAATCCTTAATGACACCCTGATATTCGAATATCTGAAATGAGTAATATACTAATTTGAAATTACATCGTCATGATATTTCATTTATGCATCAGTTTGTTGTTGTTATGATTCTATTTTAAGTTAATCAAGATTACCGTAACACCGTAAATTTTCAAACAAAATTTTCATTTTTAAATCACAAATTCTCATTAACACATTTCACAAAAAACCCAAAATGTCAAATCATCAAAACACAAATCCATAATTCTTTGAATAAAAATCCAGTATCCTCAAAACATAACCCCATCTCGTGTGTACAATCAAGTCGGCGCCTTTCTGTGATCCTGAGAAGTACCTGCAACACATATCACATAACATGGTAAGCACAAAGCTTAGTGAGTTCCCCAAAATACGACACACATCTGATTAGCCTCTCATGGCTATATCTCAATAAAGACCCTCTGGTGAATGTGTCTTAGTGGACACCCTCCAGTCCCACAACTAGGGTTGGACCCTCTGGTCCTAACTCAATAAAGCTCAGGATAATACACAACATAAATAAAAAAGACATAATGCATGATATCACATAACACAAAATAAGCCTACAAGACCCTACGGTCACACAATGTTACCATTCAGGTAAGTATAGTCAGAAGACTCAATAGGCAAGTAAACCTCGCACCCCTTGAACGGTCTAATCCTCGCCTACATGTCATAATCATCTCTAATTAACACTTATAACCTCAACTCAAATAATTTAAGCTAACTTCTTTCTCTATCTCTTGGAAAGGGTAAAAGACCATTTTACCCTCCCATGGTCCCCACAATCCATGTCTTGATCAACCCTAAAGTCAACAGAAGTCAACACTCAAGTCAACAGTCCATGTTGACCCAACTCATCGAGTGCATCACGTAAAGCTGCAAGCTTTACGTTCATGCATGACATACAGGGCTCAAAATGCCATAACAAGCTCCGTAAGGGGTTTCATGCATAGAGACTTGTCCAAAGCTTGATAAAGCTTGGATCTTTGGGATCATGGGACCTCAATATGCCCAGATCTGGAGTCTCAACTCCATGACAAGCTCATAACACTCTAGGACTCCAAGAAGGATGGGAAAAAGGCTCTAAATTCCCTAAAATGAGGTATAACCAACCAATGAACAAGACGGTGACGTTTTACCTTCAAACAGAAGCTAGGTATGAATGAACACCGGATCCAAAAGCTCCTTCTTGCCCAAAGTCTATTGCTCTTCAATTCTCCTCCAAGAATGCACTAAAACTCACAATATTAGCCTCTCTTTCTCATACACAAGATTATAGTTCGATTAGGGTTTCACACAGTGTAGTAGGGTGATAAGGGTGGCGGAAATGAGGGCTTAAGGTCCTTTAAATAGGACACAAACCCTGAAAATTAGGGTTTTATTGCTCAGCTCCTACCTTTCGAGTCGAGCTCCTCCGACTCGTCGAGTAGACTCTAAAAATCCCACGACCATAATATTCTCTACTCGGCGAGTTGGGGCATCCAACTCGTCAAGTTGTTATGTAAAAATGAATAAAATAAACTATATATCATACATGGGAGTCAGGATGTTACAATTCTCCCCCACTGGAAGCAGACTTTACCCTCGAAGTCATCTTCTAGAAACAACTTAGGGTACTGCTCTAGCATCTCAGACTCTAGCTCCCATTTCCACTCGGATCCCTTCCGATGCTGCCACTAGACCTGAACTAAGGGCACCTCTTTATTCCTCAAGACCTTCACCTTCCGGTCCAAGATCGCCATCGGCCTCTCAGTATAGTTCAGGCGCTCATCAACCTGAATGTCCTCCAAGGGAACCACATCCATCTCATCGCCTATACACTTCCTCAACTGGGATACATGGAAGGTGCTATGAATCTGGCTCAACTCTGCAGGCAGCTCTAAACGATAAGCTACCCACCCCATGCGAGCGATCACTCTGAATGGACCGATATATCTAGGACCCATCTTTCCCCGTTTCCTAAATCAGATCACCCCTTTCCATAGGGATACCTTCAGGAGGACAAAATCTCCGACTTGGAACTCCAGTTCGGATCATCGTCGGTCTGCGGAACTCTTCGGACGACTTTAGGCCATCAGTAACCTCAGTCTGACCTACTAAATCTGCTCAGTCGTCTTGAGCCCTATCTTAATGCTCCCCATCACCCTCTGCCCTACCTCTCCCCAAAAAATAGGAGTTCGGCATCTTCTCCCGTACAAGAGCGCGAAGGGATGCATACCGGTACTGCAGTGATGGATGGTGTATGAAAACTTAGCCAAGGGAAAATAAGTGTCCCAACTTCCACCAAATTCCATAACACATGCTCGTAGCATGTCCTCAAGCGTCTGAATCGTCCGCTCGCTCTGCCCGTCAGTCTGTGGGTGATATGCGGTACTGAAGTGCAACCGGGTACCCAACTCCTCATGAAATTTCTTCCAGAACCTAGAAGTAAAGTGCACATCTCGATCTGACACTATCAATGCCGGCACTCCATGCCGTGCCACCACCTCTCGAACGTAGATCTCGGCTAATTTCTCAGCAGAAGAGCTCTCACTAATCGCCAAAAAGTGAGCACTCTTCGTCAATCGGTCTACAATCACCCATATCGCATCAACTCCTCGCATGGTCCTCGGTAATTTGGTGATAAAATCCATAGAAATCTACTCCCACTTCCACTGGGGACCTCTAAGGGCTGTAACTTGCCATGAGGATGCTGATTGATGCATGCAAATAGCTACACCTAATTTTATATTTATAACCTAACTAATTTAACTAACTAAATTGCACCTAGGCAGTGTACCGAGTCAAATTATAAAATAGTCTGGTAAGTCGGGTGTTGTAACGCCTGCGTTTCCAGGCTATGCATTATTGTTGATGTAATAGTCTAGGTTAACCTTGTAACTCTTTTTGAAGTATTAATGATGAAATATTTGAGTATTATGTGAATTATGTGATTTACGTGTTTGTTTTCTTAGTTATTATAATTTAATGAATTAAGAATAAATTAAGCGGCAAAAGTTAAGTGTGAGATAAGCCCTATATCTTTTCATGAAGATGTAGTGGTTGAAACAAGGATTCCGGAGATATAAAGAATGCCAAAATCCGAGTTATAACGAAGAAGTTATGACCTGTCGAAGTTTCGCGACAGGACCGACATGACGCTGAATGACGTAAAATATGAATTTGAGATAGAGTGATATTTAGCCTTAGTGATCTAAACGAATGTTGTAGAGTTCGTTAAACTGAGACCGTGCATAAAAAGATCGTCCAAATCTGACTTCGTATGAGGAAGTTATAATTTTCAGAAGTTTCAGCTTAGTAGTATGCAGCCCGAAACTCGAATATGAGATCGTGTGATTTCTAGCCGAAGCAATCTAAACGAGAATCTAAGATCTCGTCATTAGTAGTACAATGATAAAAAGACAGACGCAAATGGACGTCAGATGAAGAAGTTATGAATTTATAACAGAGTTTTCCTGTCCCGGCCTACTAAAAATAAATAATAAAAATAAAATCAAAATTAACCAATGGAGTCTAAAGAAAAGTTGTAGAGCATAGTCTCACCTACGCGTGGATATAAGAACGTCGAAAACGGAGTTCGTATGAGGAAGATATGAATTTTTGAAGTTTATTAAATAATTAAAATATTAAAGTTAAATATAAATGTCCGATATTATCCGAAAGGGGGGAGTGACCGGACTTATCCGGGTTACGCCCAGCGTAGCTGATCATTACGCCCAGCGTAATGCGAGGGTTCAGGCCCTGTATAAAGGGGTGCGAGGCTACCTTATTTCTTTGCTTATTTTCTCTTCTCTCTCTCTCTCCTGTTTTACCTCGTTTTTCTTGCAAGAAATATCCCGAAGCCCCGGTATCAATCCCGAGACCCGAAGCAAGTCCCGAAGCCTCGAAGATCCCGAGAAATAAAATTTCTAAGCCGAAGCTCTGCCCGAGAGAAGCCCGGTTTTTGTGAAGATCTCCCGGTTTCACCGAAGAATACTACTTCTACAAGTCGTAGTGATGTCCAATCATCTTCTGATCAGGTGAGTGTGTAGTTACTTTCTTCTAATACATAAATACGAAGTATTTACTATGAAATATGTCTTATGTGTTTATATATTGGTGTTGATTTGAAGGGGGTACATAATGTCTTTCAAATGCACGATTTTATACAAGTATCGATTTAACGTACTAAGTATACGTGTTATGTGAGTGTATCGATGTTATCTTCTAATCTCATAGATATGATTTATTCTCTATGAAATATGTGTTATGTTTATGTGTGTTATCTTTTATCTGGAATGTGTTTTGAATGAATATACTATACAGGTTTTAAACTATGTATAAAAATGTATATTTTATCTACTAAAATGTTGGGTAGAACATGGGTAGATAGTTATCTTGTGATAAAAAGATGAGAGGTCTCGATTTTTTTGATTTAGTCATCTAGCGGAGTTTAGATGATGACCATCGACTTTTCTAGACATTCTTGTGGAACGCTAGCAGGCTCGCCACCTGTAGGTGTTAATGAACTTGAGTGTTCATTTGCTGTACTCCATCCCCCTCATGGTTGCCTTATTTGACATATATTGTTGGGAAACCCCCGAATGCATGTTTTGTTGCCCCGATGAAATATTTTTAGACTAGGTCCCTTATGTTAGTTGTCTTAGGGACGTAAAGTGAGAATAACGGGAATGGGTAATTGGGTTATTTTTGGTTGGTGGAATTAAATATAATTATTTATAGTGGGTTGAAAACCCTATATGCTCACTAGGCTCCCAAGCCTGACCCACTCAGTTTTTTTGTATTACAGGCAGTGGCGCCAGACCATAAGTTGGATGACTTGTCAAGTTATTTTTAGATTATGGACCTGTTGTTTTATATAACTATTGTAAGGTCTGTAATGTAATGTTTATCTACTAATTAATCTATCTACTACAAAATTATGCTAATTACTAACAAAGAAATGGGATTTATCTAATTTTGCAAGTTTAGATAAACTTAATTCTTTAACACAAATTCAATCAGTCAACAAAACACTTTTGTTAGTTCGAATCCACTTTCCCTCAATGATTTATAAAATAGCTATGACAATTACTATTTGTTACCAATTAAGATAATATTAGCAATTTAGTTCTAAATCTACTAACATTAATTAATTCATGTAAATCAAAGTATGTTCACACTTAAGTTCACACATAATCAATGATTTAATGGATTGGAGCTTTGTCAGATTGATTAATTAAACACACTTATGCGCATAATATGAGTTCTCTAGCACTTCCTAATTCAATAGTTAATTGCTTAACTAAGATGGGTTTGATCCTAGCTCTAATAATTTAATATTCACTAACTTACCATGTATTCTAATTCATGAAGATTAATGGTCATCAACTACACAGAATAAGAAATCAAAGCAATCAAATACTAAAGCAAACATGGTAGGTTCAATCAATCTAACACAAGTCTTAATCAACAAGTAAACCAAAGCTAAAGTATTACACCATGAGTTCCGGCTTCATCTAGCTAACAGAACCAGCTAGATTTAGTTGGACATACTACCAAACAAACACAGATAACTCATATTCAAAGACATAATTAAAGTGTACCAAATTCTTAAACTAATATGAACTTCTCCTCTCCTTAGATTCTAATAGCCAACTAACTATAATTGATATGTACTTGACCCGATTGGCATGGTCCATTTGGGTTGCATGTCATCGAAACAATTTGGATAGACTTTTGTGAGAAAAGGATATTTATGATTTGTTAATATATTATAAATTCTAATATATTAATATGAAATCATATTATTTAATTTGTATTGATCAAGGATTAATTTGGAATTAACTTTGTGATCAAAATGAGACTAATTAAATATATGGGGATTGATTGTGTAAATCATTCATTCTTCTATGTGGGCTTATGATCCATAGTTATTCATGTTGGGCTAAACCCATGGACACTCCATGGAGGTTTTACCCCATGGAGCATGAAGAATACAGAAAGACATGAGTTACATGGTGTAACCCTAATAGCCACAATATATAAGGACCCCGTGGCTCATGAAATTCGCACTAGGGTGTGTACACATGAGGGCTAGCCGATTTGAGCATAGGAACCTTTTCTCACAAGGACCCCGTATAGTCACCAACTGACGCTCGTATTCTAGCTCAACCAATCCATGCCCACGACGACACAGACATCACCTATCGCAATCGGTACCAGATCAATCAGGAAACTAGACACCAAAAATCTCCAGCACACATCCTCGGAACACGTCAGTAGCAAAAATCGCATGCTCGTCAGCTATATAAACCCTCAAATGTCGACTCAATACCTCACGTCGGATACTGATGTGACGACTAAAAGCTAAGGACACGAAGGATCGAATCGCACCCAATTGGCATGGTCCATTTGGGTTGCATGTCATCGGAACAATTTGGATAGACTTTTGTGAGAAAAGGATATTTATGATTTGTTAATATATTATAAATTCTAATATATTAATATGAAATCATATTATTTAATTTGTATTGATCAAGGATTAATTTGGAATTAACTTTGTGATCAAAATGAGACTAATTAAATATATGGGGATTGATTGTGTAAATCATTCATTCTTCTATGTGGGCTTATGATCCATAGTTATTCATGTTGGGCTAAACCCATGGACACTCCATGGAGGTTTTACCCCATGGAGCATGAAGAATACAGAAAGACATGAGTTACATGGTGTAACCCTAATAGCCACAATATATAATGACCCCGTGGCTCATGAAATTCGCACTAGGGTGTGTATACATGAGGGCTAGCCGATTTGAGCATAGGAACCTTTTCTCTCAAGGACCCTGTATAGTCACCAACTGACGCTCGCATTCATTCACTTCTCCAAAACAGCTCAACCAATCCATGCCCACGACGACACAGACATCACCCATCACAATCGGTACCAGATCAATCAGGAAACTAGACACCAAAAATCTCCAGCACACATCCTCGGAACACGTCGGTAGCAAAAATTGCATGCTCGTTAGCTATATAAACCCTCAAACGTCGACTCAATACCTCACGTCGGATACTGATGTGACGACTAAAAGCTAAGGACACGAAGGATCGAATCGCACCCGAGTCAAATAACACCAAAGCAAGTATACAACTCACAAAAAATGTACCTAAATACAACACATAATAAGCACAATAAATCTCAAAATAAATAAATAAGGAAACACATACCAGCCACAACATCAAGTGCTACGTTGACCTCCTCCGCTATCAGCTGAAAAGCTCTCCCACGAGCCGTCGGAACCTCGGCCTTCACCGACCGACTATCAGTAGCACACAAAGCAGCAGGTGCTGATCCTTGAAGAAGCTGGGGGCACTCGGACTTCCGATGGCCGGTCTGGTTGTAGTGGAAGCAAACTGCAAACCCCTTGGGGCAATCCTTCGACATATGCCCCTCTTTGCCACATTCGTAGCAAATCCCCGCTCGACATGACCCCTCGTGACTCTTGCCGCACTTTCGACAAGTGCGGACCTTCTAGTCCCCAGTCCTCATATCAACGGGCTTAGCCCGCTTCGCTGCTCGCTGCGACTGTGTCGGCCTCTGGTCTCTCCCCTGAGACTCTGCCTCCAACCTGGCCTGAGTCTCCAACTCGATCTCCCTCCTCTTGGCATTTGCCTGAAGCTCAGAAAATGTCAGATAAGAAGAGTTCGCCACGAACTCTCAAATATCCCTCCTCAGAATGCTCAAATATCGGCTCATGCGCACCTACTCAATCAACACATGCTCGGGGCAGAACAACGCCCTCTCGTGAAACATTTGTGTAATCTCAGACACTGACTCTGTCTTTTTCTTGAGAGACAGAAACTTTTGGGCCCACTGTTCCCTCTCCACCGAGGGAACATACTCGTCTCGGAACATCAAAGTAAACTTCTCCAATGTCACTGCAGTTTTATATGTAGGAGTAAGACTGGCCGTCACAAACTTCCACCAGTCTTTCGCTCCCAAGCAAAGCTGGTTCAGCACGAACCGTACCCTTAAATGCTTTGGGCATGAACAAGTGTAGAAACACCCCTCGATATCGGAGATCCATCTCATTGCAACAATCAGATCCTGAGTCCCATAAAACTATGGTGGCTTCGTGTTGTTGAACTCCTGGTACAGCGATGACTCACCTCCCTGTGACCTGGCAGCAGCGACAGCTGCGGTGGCTGTAGCAGCAGCCACCTCAGTAACTGCAGCATATCACTTGTCAAACGTCTCGATAAAAGTGGTGTTAATAGACCCAAACATCTCCGGAATACCCTTTCGTATGGTTGTGGCCGCCTCGTCTTGAATCATCCTGTAAATGTCATCATCGCTAACTCCACTGCTCTCTGGGATGTGGCGTGTGCCCACCATGATGTCTTTGAAACACAACTCAAAATCATCAGAGACTCGCTCGAGAATACTCACACTTGACCACTTATCCTTACTTGTTCCTTAGCATCCTAAGGATTCTTTCCTGGATTGCATAAATACCGGGTGCTTTCAGTAGTACGGGACCAATAATACCTTCCACACCTAACCTGTAGTCCCCCCAAGTCCTCCTCCTAGGATTCTAATTCACAAGTACTCTATCTCTCACAAATTTCAGACTGCTCTCGCAGTAAGCTAATCGCATGCTCATCTAAGTATCTCTCCTAGATTACCCCTCAACTCTGAAATCAACACATACTTAGGGAAAATAACAGATAACACTGATCAATAACATCTCCTAGGCTAAGGCATCACAAATCATACAACTCTAGCCCTAGAATATTAAATACCTAGCCTATTCTCTAGCATGCATTTCTAATATCTCATAACACAAATAAGTAAGCGTATTTTGGGAAATCATCGTTCGGGCTCTGGCTGATTATACACACTGCTCCAACTCGTTTTCTCTTAAAACTTTTTCTCGTTTTAGAAAAATCATTTCCTTTGAATTTTTTTCTTAAGTCCTTAGTTTGAGTCCAAACACACCAGGGGGTGTGTCCGAATCCCTCAAACCAAGGCTCTGATACCAACTTGTATCACCGTAAATTTTCAAACCAAAATTTTAAATTTAAAACACATTTATCTCGTTTTCAATTGCACAAAAGTGCCATAAATATCCATTCATCAGAACACATGTCCAAAACTGTATATATCACAAATCCAAGATCCTCTCCACATAACTCTAACTTTGGTGTGTGTACAATCAAGCTGGCGCCTTCCCGTGATCCTGAGAAGTACCTGAAACACATAACATATAAAACAGTAAGCACTAAGCTTAGTGAGTTCACCAAAATACCACACACATTGCATTAGCCACTCGAGGCTAACTCAATACGACCCTTCGGTTAATGTGTTTCAGTTGAGACCCTCCGGCCCCACAACTCGGATGGACCTTCCGGTCCTAACTCAATAAGCTCATAATAATAATACTCAACATAAATCACAAAGACATAATGCATGATATCACAATACACAAATAAGCACCTAAGACATCTCGATCACACAAAGAAACCGCTCATGGTAAGTATAGTGAGAAGACTCACCTCGCAAGAAATCAGCTAATCTCAAACTCAAGGCACCGGTCTAGCCTCCGCCTAACACATATGAAAATTATCACTAATTAATCACGGCTCTCAAGAAGCTAAACTAACCCTTTTACAAACTCACATAAGGGTAAAAGACCATTTTACCTCTCAACGGCCTTAATAGTCCACAAATTGACCAAACCCTGAAAGTCAACTAACAAGTCAACGACAGAGAGTACGATGCGCGTACCAGCTCTCTACACTGGGCGTACTCTGTTGTCATGCATGCATCAGGGATACTCGACCCCTACGATGCGCGTACTGGGATTACGCCCAACGTACGTCCCGGTTTCACTCTTTCTACTCATTTGGTCTTAATGAGTTAAGAACTTGGCTCATATCACAAATCTGGACTCCCTAATAGCTCTTACTCCATAAAGTCAGTGACTTTAAGCCTTTGCATGGCTGATATGTTCACAAACACACAAAAAAATCCACTCTCTTATCTCAAAAAGCTCATATCTCATGCATGGCTTGACTCCAACGTCCAAGTATGGATTTTTATGACACTACACCATTGAAAACACTTAAAGGGGTTGGTCATAGTCTCTAGAGCACAATATTTCATAAAGTCTCCAAGTTTTGGGACAAAACCCTAAAATACTCTACTATGATGCACAAAACGAAAGAATGAGAAAGCTTGAAGCTTTATACCTCAATATGAAGCCCCCAACACAACTATGCTCAGATCCAAGGGCTTGTACTCTTACTCCTTCCTCTCCAAAGCTTCTTCTTCACTCTATGAACACAAAAAATCACTCAAATGCACTCACAAGCTCTATGGAAGAAGGTTTAGGGTTTAAGAGGGTTTGTTGACTGAGAATGGTGGTAAGAATGAGGCCATCATATCCGTTATATAGGGACACACCCTAAATTAGGGTTTTCACTCTGGGGCTAGTATGCCCAGCGTACCCTCTGGTACACCCAGCGTACTAGGTGGCTTCCGCATCAAAAGCACGCACATGAGTATGCTGAGCGTACACTCGCGTACGTCCCACATACTCATTCACCAAATTTTCTCACTAGGGTCCCGTATGGTCACCAAATGACGCTCACAGTCGATCATAGCTCCAAACCAGCTCAACCAATCCATGCCCACTATGACACAGACATCATCCATCGCTATCGGCACCAGATCTATAAGGAACTTAACACCGAAAATCTCTAACACACATCCGCGAAACACATCAGTGGCGAAAACCACATGCTCGTCGGCTATAGAAACCCTCATAGGTCAACTCAACGTCTCGCGTCCAACACTAATGTGTCGACTAAAGGATAAGGACATGAAGGATTGAATCGCACCCGAGTCAAATAACACCAAAGAAGGCAAAAAATTCACAAGAAAAGTACCAACCACGACATCAGGTGCTGTGCGGACCTCCTCCACTGTCAGCTGAAAAGCTCTCCCACAAGCTCTCGGGGTTTCGGGACTTCACCGGCCGACTATCAGTAGCATGTAAAGCAGCAGGAGTGGAACCCTGAGCTAATCCCTGAGTGAGCTAAGGCCACTTGGCCTTCCGATGGCCGGTCTGGTTGCAATTAAAGCAAACTGCAAATACATTGGGATAGTCCTTCGTCATATCTCCCTCTTTGCCACACTTGTAGCAAATCCATGTCCGGCATGATCCCTCATGACTCTTGTCGCACTTGCCACAAGTGCGGGCCATCTAGCCCCCAACTCTCGCATCAGCAGGCTTAACCCACTTTTGTCGACTGCGACTACACTGGTTTCCGATCCCTCCCTTGAGACTCTCCCTCCTCTCTAGCATGTAGCCCTAGCTCAATCTCCCTCCTCATGGCATTGGTCTAAAGCTCAACCAATGTCTGGTATGACGAGTTTGCCACGAAATCTCGTATATCCCCCCTCAGTATGCTTAGATATCGGCTTACACATGCATACTCAGTAGACACGTGCTCAAGGCAAAAAAAAACGCCCTCTAATGGAACATCCTCGTGATCTCAGTCACAATTTTTGTCTTCTGCTTGAGAGACAGAAACACTTGGGCTAACCATTCCCTCTTCACCAAGGGAACATACTCATCTCGGAACAACCATGTAAACCTCTCCCATGTCACTACAACATGATCTGCAGGAGTAAAGTTGGCAGTCACGAACTTCCACTAGTCCTTCGCTCCCAAGCGAAGCTGGTTCAGTACAAACCAAACCCTCAGGTGCTATGGGCATGAACACATGTCGAAACACCCCCTCAATGTCGAAGATCCATATCATAGCAGGAATTGGATCCTGAGTTCCATCAAAATTTGGTGGCTTCGTGTTGCTGAACTCCCGTAGCAACATCAAGTCACCACCCTGTGGTCTAGTAGTAGCTACAACTACGGTGGCTGCAGCAGCAGCAGCAGCCTCAATAATAGCAGCATAGTAATCATCGAATGTCTCAATCAACATGGTCTTAATAGACCCGAACATCTCTGGTATGGCCTCTCTGATAGCCGTGGCCACCTCATCATGAATGATCTTGTGGATCTCCTCGTCACTGGCACCACTGCTCTCGGGGTTGTGGCGTGTACCCACCATAATGTCTCTGAAAACACAACACGAAAAATCATCAGAGACTCGCTCAAGAATGATCACACTCAATTTCCCGTCCCTACATGCTCCTTAGTATCCTAAGGATTCTTACTTGGGTCGCATACGGATCCGGTGCTTTCAGTGGTATGGGCCCAATACTACCTTCCACACCAACTTTTAGTGACCCCATGTCCTCCTCCTAGGATCATAATTCACAAGTACTCTATCTCTCGTGAATATCAAACTACTCTCTCAGTAGGATGCTACTATGCTCATCTAGGTATCTCTCCTAGATTATCCTTCGTCTCAAATTCTTTCTAAGAGATTCCTGCTAGATACTTTTACTCAGCATATACTCAGGGTAAATAATAGATAGCAACATCTCCTAGGCTAAGGCATCACAAGTCAGGCAACTCTAGCCCTAAAATATGAAATACCAAGCCTATCTTCCAACATGCATCCCTAACATCTCATAAATATATCATAATATAAACAAATAGGGGTATTTTGGGAAATCACCATTTGGGCTCTGGCTGATTATACACAATGCTCCATCTCTTTTTTCTCTTAAAAACTCTTACTCGTTTTAGAAATATCATTTCTCCTTGAAATTTTTTCTCAAATCCTCAGTTTGAGTTCAGACATACCCAAAGGTACACCCAAATGCCTCAAACCAAGGCTCTAATACCAACTTGTTGTAACAACGTAAATTTCGAAAAATAATTTTTCATTTTTAAAACATACTTTCATTCATAAAATATCATAGTAATCCAATGTATCACATGTCATCACAATAAACAAATCCCAAGATCTCAAATACATAAATCCTCTCAGTGTGTACGGGTCATGCCAGTGCCTTCCCACGGTCCTCACTAGTACCTGAAACACATAACACCACAACTGTAAGCATAAATGCTTAGTGAGTTCCCCAAATTACCACATACAACACATACGCCACTCGAGGCTAAAGTACGACCCTCCAGTCGATGTGTCTCAGCGGAACCCTCCAGTCCCGTAGCTCGTTGGATCCCCTGGCCCGGTCATAGCTCGTTGGACCCTTTGGTCCGGTCTGTATTGTTGGACCCTTCGGTCCGGTCTATATCATTGGACCCTCCGGTCCGGTCTATACAATCACATAGCATACATATATCACATTTCACATAATCTCATACATACACATAGCACACAGGACCCTCCGGCCTACACATAGATACCACTCTAGGTAATGTATAGTGAGAAGACTCACCTCGAATGAAGTCGGATGAACTCTCGTGCTCAACGTCACGACCTACCCCTTCATATTATTCAAATAACACCCCCGATCAATACTCTCTCATAGTCTCATCTCTAAAGATTAGGTAGAAGGCCATTCTACCCCTTTTTGAACTCTCTTGAATCAGTCTTGGCCAGAACCCTAAGGTCAACGAAAGTCAACGGTCAAACTTTGACCCGACTCGTCGAGTGCACATGGGCGAATCGACGAGTCCATGCGGGTCCTCTGAGTCCTTCTAGCCTCTCTTGGCTCATCGAGTCATCCTTCCACTCGACGGGTTCCTCCTGTCACAAATCGTGGGGCAACGTCGACTTGACTCGTCGAGTCCACTTATGAACTCGGCGAGTTGCTTCCATGTTCATACTCAAATGACCTTCTGAGGTCAGATTTGCTTCTCTAATCCATTGATCTGACCTTCCCAAGCAGAACAATCACGTAAAGGTCGAATCTTGGTACACATGAAACACCCCCAAAGCTTCATTTGGTGAAATAACTACTAAAATGGCAACCTAAGTTCATTTCCTCCATGAAACCACATAAAGCAGGTTGCCTAAGGCTCACTGGACCTCAAAGGGTCTGGATCCAGAGTCCATCACTCAATGGGACAACATATGCATCAGATCAAGCCAATAAAGGGTATAGAAAACCCTAAAATTCAAGGATCTCATACTAAATCGAAAAAGGGATCGATTTTCTACCTCAAAGTTGCAGATCCAAGCTGGAAACCAACAGACTAGCAATCCCTTTGACCTCCTCTTGCTGGAAACACTTTCTTCTTTGCTAAACCACACCAAAAATGATCAAAATAGCTCAATCTCTCTCACAACTCGCTCAAGCTCTCTAGGGTTTCTCTGTCAGGACTGGTAGCTGCAAGTGGAGGCCATAAAGGCCTTTAAATAGGGCACAGACCCCAAGAATTAGGGTTTCAATCCACAATGCGGTCTCATCAAGTCCACCATTTCCGACTCGTCGAGTTCGTTCATTAATCCGGTCAGTAATCGTGGTCCTACTCGCCGAGTCTACGACTCAACTTGTCGAGTCCCTCTCTTTTTCTACAAAATAAATGATCAAACATAATACCTGGATATCCGGATGTTACACTTGTAACACCGTAAATTTCTAAACAAAATTTTCATTTTTAAATCAAAAAATTCTCATTAACACATTTCATCAAAACCCCAAAGTGTCAAATCATCAAAACACAAATCCATAATTGTTTAAATAAAAATCCAGGATCCTCAAAACATAACCCCATCTCATATGTACAATCAAGCCGGCACCTTCCCGTGATCCTGAGAAATACTTGAAACACATATCACATAACACGGTAAGCACAAAACTTAGTAAGTTCCCCAAAATACCACACACATCTCATTAGCCTCTCATGGCTATATCTCAATAAAGACCCTCCGGTCAATGTGTCTCAGTGGACCCTCCAGTACCACAACTTGGGTTGGACCCTCTGCTCCTAACTCAATAAAGCTCAGGATAATACACAACATAAATCACACATACATAATGCATGCTATCAAATAACTCAAAATAAGCATACAAGAACCTGCGAGCACACAATGTTACAACTCGGGTAAGTACAGTGAGAAGACTCACCTCGTAAGTAAGCAAGTAAACATCGCACCCCTTGAACGGTCTAATCCTCGCCTACATGTCATAATCATCTTTAATTAACACGTATAACCTCAACTCAAATAATTTAAGCTAACCTCTTTACCTATCTCTTGGAAAGGGTAAAAGACCATTTTACCCTCCCATGGTCTCCATAATCCATGTCCTGATCAACCCTAAAGTCAACAGTAGTCAACAGTCCATGTTGACCCAACTCGTCGAGTGCATCTATGCGACTCGTCGAGTTCCTTCATTTTCTAAAAAATATCGCGAAAGTGCAACTCAACTCGTCGAGTTGTCTCATTAACTAGCCGAGTTATACCGTGTCCAGACTCGTCGGGGAAAACCCTAATCAACTCATCGAGTCAGCTCACCGACTCGTCGAGTCCTTTCAGACCCTTTCCTCGTTCAGACGTTTTTAGGCAGAAATGACGTCTCACACTCTGGATCTAGCCTTCTAAGGCTCACTTACCACGTAAAGTTGCAAGCTTTACGTTCATGCATGACATATAAGGCTCAAAATGCCATAACAAGCTCCATAAGGGTTTCATGCATAATGACTTGTCCAAAGCTTGATAAGGCTTGGATCTTTGGGCTCATGGGAACTCAATATGCCCAGATGTGGAGTCTCAACTCCATGACAAGCTCATAACACTCTTGGACTCCAAGAAGGATGGGAAAAAGGCTCTAAATCCCCTAAAACAAGATCTAACCAACAAATAAGCAAGACAGTGACTTTTTACCTTCAACCATAAGCTAGGTATGAATGAACACCAGATCCAAAAGCTCCTTCTCGCCTAAAGGCTCTTGCTCTTCAACTCTCCTCCAAGAATGCACTAAAACTCACACTATTAACATCTCTTTCTCACACACAAAGGTTATAGCTCTATTAGGGTTTCACATAGTGTAGTAGGGTGAAAAGGGTAGTGGAAATGAGGGCTTAAGGTCCTTTAAATAGGACACAAACCCTAAAAATTAGGTTTTTCTTGCTCAGCTCCTACTCGTTGAGTCGGGCTCCTCCGACTCGTCAAGTAGACTCTAAAAATCCTGCGACCGTAATATTCTTTACTCGGCGAGTTAGGGCATCCAACTCGTCGAGATGCTCTGAAAAAATGAATAAAATAAACTAAATATCATACATGGGATTCAGAATGTTGCAATTACACTTAAATGGGGCAGGTTTGTTGGTGATTTTACATCACTAAAATTATTTAAATGTAATGTAACACCCTTAAAAACACAACCTGAAAATTTCATTTTTACATCTATCAATCATAATAAACCATATTGTGTTTCCCAAAACCATGAAATCACAAAATAGTTTACTTGTGCAATCCAACGATACATATAAAGTCATCCTCACAGTCATAATCCCATAATCACTAATGCGGAAAATCATGGTGTGATGCGATGCAATCAAACCGGCCTTTTCCCGTTCGAGCTGAAAGTACCTGAAACCAAAACTAAAAATCGTAAGCACGAAGCTTAGTGAGCTTCCCCCACCATACCACATACAAATCATAAACATACTGTCAGACATATATGGGTGCGCGACCTACCCTGCTGAGCATACTTGGGTGCTTAACCTACCCATGTCAGACATACCGAGGTGTTCGACCTAACCCCTTCAAGCATACTTGGGTGCCCGACCTACCCATCGGTTTTATTCAAACCGATTACGGGGTCTATTTCACCTCCTACCACCACCACATAAATCATGTATATCATACATAAGCATCAAACAATACATAACACCTTAATAATTATCACAAAGACAATTACTAAGTCATATCAATACTAGTGGGTCGGCATTGGTGCCTTCCACCCATGGTTTCTACGAAGGGAGACTCACTTCACTGTGTATGCCGAAATCGTACTCCTCGGTTGGCTCGTAACTGCTCTCCCTAAAGCATAATAAATTCCCTAGTCAGTCATTAGGTCCAAATAGGACTCCCTTATGGCCCAAACTTCTAACTCATGTCCTAAGGCAAGGTTTTCTAATCCTTGGCCTATTGGGCCTCTTTCTCCCAAGGCCCAACTCCTAATTAAATTAAGGCCCAAGTCCATCCATTTAAGTTTCAAGGCCCAATATCATATATCCAAGGTCTAGGCCCATAAGCCTTACTCTACAGTGGGTCACGAGGCCCAACTATTTTTAGTCCAAATATCCTAAGGCCAAAATACCCATTTGACCACTCTGCATATGTACGCGCAACGTTCTTGGTGTGTACGCTCAACGTACGCTGGTCTTGATCACTTCAGGGAGATTGAACCAGTACGCGCAATGTACCAAGGGTACACCCAGCGTACTGGCCAGTTTCCTTAGAACTCCTTTGTGACTTAATTCATTAAGTCCTAACGTCCAAAACATAGATCCAGGTCCTTTAAGACGTCCTAGACCATAAAGTTACAAACTTTATGTCTTTTCATGCATGGATGGGGGTTAAGACATGATTTAAGTCCTTAAACACACTTTGTGACCATCTAATATTTGGATGGTTGTAGCTTAACCATCAAGGCCCGATTTTTCTATCTCTAAATGCTTCCAAGAGCTCAAAAGGACAGCTCTTATGGGCTGGAACTACCAGAATACAAGAAATCTCAACTATGGAGTCAAAATGTCACATAAAACACCCCAAAACTACAACTAAGCATGCAATGGTCAAGTTTGAAGCCTGATACCTCAAATGAGTCAGAAAAGATGCTAAACTCCTAGATCTACAAGCCCCTCTCACGTTCTTGCTCCTTCCTCGAACTCCCTCTTCTTCAAAACCACCAAAAATCACCCAAAAGCACACCAAGTTAACTCAAAAAGCATACAAGAGGTTTAGGGTAAGATTTCTCCACTTTAGGGACAGTGGAGGCTGAGGGAATGAGGTTTGGGACAGAGTTAATGTCTTTATATATGGTGCAAACCCTAAAGTTTAAGGTTTGAAATTGGATAGGTTACGCCCATCATATGCTTGGGTATGCCCAACGTACGCAAGGCTTCCCCCCACTTTGCACCTCAATCGTGTACGGCATGCGTACACTATGTACGCCCAGCGTACGACCTTTCTGAAAATTACAATATATTTCACTTAATTAAATCGATGGGATATATCTAGTGACTCGGATGTTACAAATCTCCCCTTCTTGAATTGGACTTCGTCCTCGAAGTCTGCTATTGCTGCTGCTGGGAATAGCTCAGGGTAATGCTCCCTCATCTCGTCCTCTTGCTCCCATGTCTATTATGAGCCCTTACGTTGATGCCACTGCACCTTTACCAGAACTACTTCCTTGTTTGTCAAATCCTTTGTCTTCTTGTTAAAATGGCTACACGCCTCTCGATATAGTTCAGGCGGTCATCCACTTGTATGTCCTCCAAAGGAACCACCACGGAATCATCGGCTATGCACTTCCGCAACTGGGAAACATGAAAAGTGTTGTGGATCTGTCTAAGCTACCTTCCCACCCGGGCTATCACCCTGAAAGGTCAGATATACATGGGTCCCAGCTTGCCCCATTTTCTGAAGCAGATGTCACCTGTCAAAGGTGACACCTTCAGAAGGACCATATCCCCAACCTGAAACTCCAATTCCGATCGCGTCTGTCGACGTAGTTCTTCTACCCACTCTGGGCCGTCTGGAGTCTACTCTGGACCTGCTGGATCTTCTCTGTCATATTGAGTACCACCTTGGTACTCCCCATGACGCCATGACCAACCTCACCCCAACATATTGGGGTTCTGCATTTCCTCCCATAAAGCATCTCGAAGGGAGGTCGGTCGATACCGGCGTGGTAGATATTATTATAGGAAAACTCTGCCAAGGAAAGGTAGGTATCCTAGCTACCACCAAAGTCTAGAACGCACGCCCACAACATATCCTCCAAGGTATGGATGGTCCTCTCGCTCTAGCCATCCGTCTGCGGGTGGAAAGTCGTGCTGAAGTGAAGACGTGTACCCAGCTCGTCATGAAATTTCTTCCAGAATCTGGAGGTGAACCACACATCCTTGTCAGAAATCACAAAAATTGGCACCCCGTATCTAGCTACTACCTCCCTGATGTAGATGTCTTCCAGCTTCTCGGCCGAAATACTCTCCTGAATCCCTATAAAATGGGCGCTCTTGGTCAATCGATTCATGATGACCCATATCGTGTCAACTCCACGTGCTATCAGAGGTAACTTCGTAATGAATTACATGGTAATATCCTCCCATTTCCACACATGGATATACAACGGATGCGTCTTGTTGTGAGGTATCTGGTGTTCGGCCTTGACATTCATGTAGGTCAAGCACCTCTCGACGTACAAAGCTACATCCCACTTCATGTAGGACCACCACTAACCAGGACGAAGATCTCTATACATCTTTGTCGCCCCGGGATGGATGGAAAATATGGATTTATGCGCCTCCTCCAATAGTATTTGGCGCACACTGCACGAGTAAGGAACCCACACTCTACGATGGAGTGTCAACAACTTGTGGCTATCATAGTCGAAGGAGGAAATCTAACCCACGATACGCTCACTCTTCCAGTGCTCCTCCTTCATAGCCTCCTGCTGAGCCTCCCGAATCTGCTCCAAAAGCGGAGTCACTATTTTCATCCTCACGAATATGTCTCTGATCGGGGCTGCAAATGCCTTGTAGCTAAGTGCATCGTCCACAACATTGGCCTTCCCCAGTTGGTAGACGACCTCACAATCGTAATTTTTCACCACATCGAACCACCATCATTATCTCATGTTCAGATTTGGCTGGTCCATCAAATACCTCAAGCACTTGTGATCCATGTAAAGGGTACAACGGACCCCATAGAGGTAGTGTCGCCAAATATTAAGGGCAAAAACCACGATCCCCATCTCTAGGTCGTGCGTCGGGTAATTCTCCTCGTGAGGCTTCAACTGCCTTGAGGCGTTATCGATGACATGCCCTCTCTGCATCAACACTACGACCAAACTAGAGATAGACGCATCACAATAAACTACGAAATCCTCAATGCCCTCTGTCAGGGCTAATATCGGCGCCTTTAAAAACCTCTGCCTCAAAATCCCGAACGCTGCCTGCTGCTCAGGCCCCCAGTGAAAGACAGCAGCCTTCTTTGTCAATCGGTTCAGGGGTACTGATATCTCAGAGAAATCCTGATTGAATCTCCAATAATAACCTGCTAACTCGAGGAAGCTTCAAATCTCGGATAGAGACCTCGGAACCTTCCATTAGAGAAATCGCTGAAGGGTTGCCACACTTAGCTCCACATCGCGAGCCACTCGACGGACTATGATCGGAAGGGCTCTGTCTGCGAAGCCTCCCTTGTTCACGTTGTAGAAGCGATGATCCTCTTCTTACAGGCGGGGTTGGCCTTGTTCGTGACTCCATCTATCCAAGCTTCTGACCCACATAGGCATTGGGCCTTCGAATTCAAGTCGGGGTTAGGGTTTGTTATCAGGGCTACTGGTGGTAGGTACTCGACTTCAAGTTCCGGGTCGGCCTCTTTGGGGAATTGTTCTGTGAAGTCATCGTCCAAGGGAATTACGTGATTTTCTTCTGGCTCTGCTTCGATCCATCCATCATTTCCTTGGTTGGGAAAATACAAGTCGCCAGGGAGATGGAATTCGGCCATACTATCTACACGAGATAAGGGGTAAAGGGATAGTTATTAGGCATCGAATGTAATAATACTTCCAATGTATTATAGTTTCATGATTGATTCTCGTGGGATGGATTCCTGGGTAAGTTTCCAGTTCGGTCGTTATAGAATCCTAAAATACTCTTATAGTATTTTAACCCTTATGTTTGACTCTAGAACTTTTCTGGTACCTAAGTAAGTTTTAGGCTTGCTGTGACACCACAGTCACTCCCAAGCACATGTTGGTCATGTCTCGAATGAATATAGTTGATCAGACTATATTGACCCTAGACATGATTACATAACTGCCCAGGTTTAACCGCGATGTCCAACATCCAAATACTTTTGTTTTGTTCTACTTATGACACTGGTTCGGGTACTTAGGTATACTTGTACACTTTTTATAAAAATACTTATATTTTTGAAAGTATACTTTTAGTTTAGAGCACTTAGGCCCCTTAATGTTTATATTTGTATACCATGTATGGTTCGGTATACTTAGTTCACTATAAACAAGAGCTTTAATACCAATCTGTCACACCCCCAAACCGGAACGACGGAAACATTCGGGGGTGGTTGACGTCATGCGTAGTATCACAACAGCTGTATCATAGAAATCATAGTAAACACAAAAAAACATTGAATACATATATGAATAAGGTTTACATTGTCTTAGTACATAGTTTTGTTTATAAAAAAAGTAAAATCGAAATATGTGACTCTAACACGCCAACTTCTCCAAAAGTCCTGGAAGTACCTGTCTACTAAAACCCTAAGAATACAAGCAGTTTTGAAAGAATATCAGCATAAAGCTGGTGAGTTTATAAGCATTTAGTTTTGATGGAAAATGTTTCCATGAATCTTTTTGGAAAGTGTTCCTCAAGAAAGTCCTATATTTTCTTATGAAAATTGTGTTTGAAAAACCATTCCTTCCATGACATCCAGATTCATACAAGGTATGTACAATCCAAGGAGTCATGGCATGCATATGAATATCCGTTAGTTACATGTAAAAATAATCCATTTATGAATAACCGAGTTATCCCAGGAAAATCCTATATTTTCCCTAATGGTTGATGGTTCGTTATTCGTTCTAAACTAAGGCGTACAAGTATCTACCATACTTATATCGGTAAACATAATTTTCTTTTAAAAATCCTGGTTACTCCCAGTGAGGTATATTAGCCCTATTTTATAAATAAGACTAATAAAAGAAAACGTGTTGAACTAAATCCTGAAGGTACTATTAATACCCTCGCGTAATAAAAGTGGTTATTACTTTGAGGTTAGTTTACTTGATTCATTATTACAAAAGTAAATCTCTGCTATCTAGGTTGTGAGTTTTATGACCATAACTGACTGGATATGGCCCACAACGGCCAGTATCCTTTATGACTTTATCACCCGTAGACCTGTCGATCCGATTGTAGCTTGCAACAAGGTGCGGGATTGTTAGTCCTGTATAGATCTACACACAACAGTCACGCTCTCCCTACAAGAGATTATGGTAACAAGTGCTAGTCCTACACTCTGTTTCCTGTGGTGAGTGTTACCAAGGACGTGTCTCCAACTTAGAGTAACAAATTTACAAGTAAAAATATAGAAAATCTTTTTGTTATTAATATGAATCCTTTATAAAACGATAGATTTTGCTACAAGATTCAAAAGTTCATTGCTCTAGTTTAGAAAATTGTTTCTACGAGTTGATTTGTTAATCGTTTGGTAAAACTGTTTTCCATGTTAAAAGCATACTAAAAATATAATTATCATAAATGAAATAATATATTTTGAGTACAAGTTTCTTTATATCCCCCCCCCCCCCTCAGAAAACATGAAAACTCAGAAAAACATAGGGGTATGAGCTTACCGTTTGACGTGTGATTCAAATGTAAGATCGTTAGGGATGTTGAGTGTCAAGTGCAACCTCGAGCAAAAACGGACCCTATTAATCATATAACGATATATGTATGGACATAATTAGTGTATAATACAACTAATCATGATAAGTGACACCCTACGGGACTAGGAAACACTTGGGACAAGTGTTACAATCACATATGATTGTATGAAGGGAGTGTAAGGCCACACAAAAGAGTGTGCAGTTGGAGTGTGTGGTCGGAGTGTAGGGTCGGAGTGTGCGGTCGGAGTGCACGTTCGGAGTGTGCGGTCAGAGTGTGCAGTCAGAGTATGCGGTCGGAGTGTGTGGTCGGAGTGTGATGTCGTACATAGGTGTATGCGGTGGTACACCCCACAAAAAGATGTCCAAAATGCCAAATCTAGGGTGTAGCAAGTCTAGTTTCATGTCTAACTCGAATATGGAAGTCCAACTCTCACTTTGGAGGTTCTTTTAAGAGTGTGCATCCCACCTTATGAAGGTGTGCGACTGCACTTCTTTAAAGAATTAAGAACATGATGATTCAAGGCTTAGATCCATAGGTCCGTCATGTATGATGAGTTAGGTGTGCAGCCCACCTTATGAAGGTGTGTAGCCACACACTCATCTGTGCGGCCATACACTGGGGTGTGCAGCCACAAACTCATGTATGCGTCCATACACTCAGGTGTACGGCCACACACTCATGTGTGCAGCCATACACTCGGGTGTGCGGCCATACACTCGGGTATGCAGCCACACACTCATGTGTGCGGCCATACACTCGGGTGTGTGGCCACACACTCATGTGTGCGGCCATACACTCAGGTGTGCGGCCACACACTCATGTGTGTGGCCACAAAATCCTTTTGATGGAGTGTTTGGCCTATTTGCAACCATAAATCTTAAACCAACCCATCCCTAATTCAAACTTTGGTTGTACAAGGCTTAAGATCATCCAAACAGGCTCAAAAAAATGCTAAAAGATAGCTGAAATGAGTATAACATTGATAGATTTGGCTAAGTGTACAAGATAAAAGTTTCGGGTTGTCACATCATCCCCCCGTTAGAGGGAATTTCGTCCCGAAATTCAAGAATAAAGTTGTAACTCGTGGACTTGGAAAAGATGGGTTACTTTTGTTTCCTTGGATTCTCGTGCTCCCAAGTGAATTCAAGTTCTCATTTGGTATCCCTGTGAACCTTCACTATCTGGATACAACGTTCGTCTCGTGTGCTAGACTTCCTGGTCCATGAGTTCAAATGATTCCTACATGAAGTGTAGACTCTCGTTTAACTCGATATTGTCGAGGGGAACCGCAAGTGTCTCATCGGACAGACACTTATTTAGGTTTGACACTTGAGAGACAGGATGTATGTTGCTAAGTTCTCGAGGTAAACTTGCTAACCCGGTCGGAGGCAATGAGTACATGTATCCCATGAAAACGGATTACTTCTCGAAGGTATACACAGGTGAGTCTCTCCTTTTGTACTCGGGCTCTCGATGGATGTTTCAGCGGATCTTCACTGTCGTATTTGCTGGTTCTGATTCATACTCTTCGCATGAATACCTTCAGGTTTCGAAGAGAGATGAATTTTCAAAGTTCATATCTAATTGTTGTTACGAGTGACAGGAGTTTTGCAATCGATCGATTTAAGACAAAAGGGTTTGGTATACATAGACTCAATCAGACTAAGCGGGACGACGTTGTAGAATCGCACGTTAAGTTAGTTTGGAAGGAAATTTTTGTTAGGACATTGATGCCCTTGGATGAATGTCTCTGGTGTTTGTTGTGTTTGATTCGAAATTGTAGGGTACCACGAGTACGAGGGTTTTGATACTTCGAAATCATGAACTTTTTATGAAATGATTCTTACTAGATCTTCCTATAATTGCTTGGTGTGTACAAGTCATGTATAATTACAACTGACCTTAGCGTTTTCACTAAACTATCAATATTGTTCATTATGGTTTTAAATCTTATAAGGATTTTGTGATTTAATCCGGACGAGGAAGTAATCGCAATTTTAAACAATTATCGGGGATTTTCAAAAACGTACCAAAATATGGCAAGGTCCTTCGATACTTCCTCCTTTTCTGAGGTCAGACTCCTCCTGTTTCCTCATTGTTCTTCTCTGTTGGACAGTCTCTTTTGAAATGTCCTATACTTCCACATAGGTAATAGGTTAGACTTGTCCCTACATTGGTAGTCGGAGTGATGAACTTGACTAGGGTTCTACAACCACGGGAGGGGTGTCCCTTCCTATTGCATCTGGTGTAATGCAGCACCCAACAGACTCCATGATGATGGTAGTTGCATTTGCTGCAGTGCGGTAGATTTCTACAGTAGGGTATGGTTGGTGCGGGAACAGTAGGGATTACTGGGGTACTGACTGTCCCAAATCGTTGAGATTGGTTAACACCAAGATTCGGGGTACCTTCAGTAGGTCTTTGGGTTGAACAACTTCCTTTCAACTTTTGTTTTAGAAGGTTAGGTGTGTCCTTTCTGGTAGGCACTTGTTGTTGAGATTGGTTAACACCAAGATTCGGATTACCGTTAACACTTCCACCCATGTTCGTGTTGTTAGCGTTAAGAATAGTTAGGGCGACTGTCACTGCTACTGTGACAATAGCTTGGAGCGTAGCTGAGTCAAGAAAAGAAGCTTGTAAACAACAATGGATTCCCCTGGATGTATCTTAAATGCTTTTATATGCATTAAGATTTCCCATTCTTGCTATCTGACTCTCATTGATTCGACCCACATCCCCATGATGTGGTCCTTGCAAGAATAGATAAAGATTTGATCGCAATAAAGCTTGCACACAATAAACCTTCAAACTCCTTGTTGTTCAGCTCATTGCGTTGGCTGGATAACACTCATATTTTCGTCGGCTCTAGATGCTAAGGAGACTTAGCTATAAGAGTAGTTCCGGGAATCAAGTCGACACGGGATTCAACTTGACACTAGGAAGAAGTCCTTTGAATGTCTTTGGGGAAGACATCAGGAAAGTTGCAGATTTCGGGGATGCTCTCGAGGTCTTTAACTTTTTGTGTCTCATCAGCCACATGAGCCAAGAATGCATGGCATCCCTTTCGCAGATACTTCTGGGCTTTAGCGTAGGAAATGATACGAAGGTTTGGACAAATTTTATCACTATAACTAGTGAGGGATTTGTCAGGGGGAAAGATTGAGATGATTCGCCCTTTCGAATGCAAGGGACATCAGCACGATTTGGGGCTCAACCATCTCATGTCGATTATAACATCATAGCTTTTTATCGAGACTGATATGAAATTGATGGGGAAAAGGAATGATCGTCTAAGTACATCCTATGATACCTGTCTTGGGGCCAAAACAGTGATATGACCTTGATAAAGTTTCCTAATTTGCATGCTATCGTTCTAAGGTATACTTTTGACGAAGATAATCTTTAACTGGAATATGATTGTTGTCATCATAACTAGAATATGATTGTTGCGATCATAACTGAAATTGAGATTACACATATTTCGGAACCCTTGACCTAAAAGTAGGTCTAAGTCATTCTAACAGGGAAAAAGTCCTGGAAACATGAAGGACAGAGATGTTTACAGAAAAGAGCTACTTAAAACATAATTATGAAAGTTGTTCCTTAGACCGAAAAAGTAGGATGAGTAGAGTCTTCTGCTATCGGCGACGGGCACTCCTCAGATGGATCCTTAAGTTAGCCAACTGGCGCTCCATGTCAAGCAGGCGGCTCTCGTTTACTATTTGGCGTGCTCGGAGCTCCATGACCGAAGCTCGAGTGGTAGCTAGCTCTTGTTGTAGAGCTTAATTTTCCCTCATAGTTCTCTCATGACCAACTTCGAGATTGCGAATGTGGTTTGTGTTGGCATCCGAGTCTGCTTCAAGCTCCATAGTTCGCTGAAGGGTTGCCACACTTAGCTCCACATTGCGAGCCACTCGACGGACTATGATCGGAAGGGCTCTATCTGCGGAGCCTCTCTCGTTCACATTGTAGAAGCGACGATCCCCTTCGTACGGGTGGGGATGGCCTTGTTCGTGACTCCATCTATCCAAACTTCTGACAAACATAGGTTTTGGGCCTTCGAACTCAAGTCGGGGGTTAGGATTTGATATCGGGGCTACTGGAGATAGTTACTCGACTTCAAGTTCTAGGTCGTTCTCTTTGGGGAATTTTTCTGCGAAGTCATCGTCCAAGGGAATTTCGTGATTTTCTTCTGGCTCTTCTTCGAGCCATCCAGCATTTCCTTGGTTGGGAAAATACAAGTCGCCAAGGAGATGGAATTCGGCCATGCTATCTACGCGATATAAGGGGTAAAGGGATAGTTATTAGGCATCAAATGTAATAATACTTCCAATGTATTATAGTTTCATGATTGATTCTCTTGGGATGGATTCCTGGGTAAGTTTTCCGGTTCGATCGTTATAGCATCCTAAAATACCCCTATAATATTTAAACCCTTATGTTTGACTCTAGAACTTTTCTGGTACCTAGGTAAGTTTTAGGCTTGCTGCAACACCACAGTCACTCCCAAGCACATGTTGGTCATGTCTCAAATGAATATAGTTGATCAGGCTATATTGACCCTAGACATGATTACATAACTGTCCAGGTTTAACCGCTATGTCCAACATCCAAATACTTTTGTTTTGTTCTACTTATGACACTGGTTCGGGTACTTAGGTGTACTTGTACACTTTTTATAAAAATACTTATATTTTTGAAGGTATACTTTTAGTTTAGAGCACTTAGGAACCTTAATGTTTATAGTTGTATACCATGTATGGTTCGGTATACTTAGTTAACTTTAAACAAGAGCTCTGATACCAATCTGTCACACCCCCAAACCGGAACGACGGAAACGTTCGGGGATGGTTGATCTCATGCGTAGTATCACAACAGTTGTATTATAGCAAGCATAGTAAACACAACCAAATATTGAATACATATATGAATAAGGTGTACATTGTCTTAGTACATAGTTTTGTTCGTGACAAAAGTAAAATCGAAAAATGTGACTCTAACGTGCCGACTTCTCCAAAAGTCCTGGAAGTACCTCTCTACTAAAACCCAGAGAATACAAGCAGTTTTGAAAGAATACCAACATAAAGCTGGTGAGTTCAAAAGCATTTAGTTTTGATGGAAAATGTTTCCTTGAATCCTTTTGAAAAGTGTTCCTCAAGAAAATCCTATATTTTCTTATGAAAAACATGTTTGAGAAACCATTCCTTCCATGACATCCAGATTCATACAAGGTATGTACAATCCAAGGAGTTGTGAAATGAATATGAATATCCGTTAGTTGCATGTAAAAACAATCTGTTTATGAATAGCCGAGTTATCCCAGGAAAATCCTATATTTTCCCTAAAAGTTGATGGTTGGTTATTCGTTCTAAGCTGAGGTGTAAAAGTATCTACCATACTTATATCGGGAAACGTAATTTTCTTTTAAAAATCGTGGTTACTCCAAGTGAGGTATATTAGCCCTATTTTAGAAATAAAACTAAGAAAATAAAACGTGTTGAACTAAATCCTGAAGGTACAATTAATACCCTCCGGTAATCACATCGGTTATTACTTTGAGGTTAGTTTTCTTGATTCATTATTACAGAAGTAAATCTCTGCTATCTAGTTTGTTTGTTTCATGACCATAATTGACTGGATATGGCCCACAACGGCCAGTATCCTTTATGACTTTGTCACCCGTAGACCTGCCGGTCTAACTGTAGCTACCAGCAAGGTGCAGGATTGTCAGTCCCGTATAGATCTATACACAACAGTCACGCTCTCCCTACAAGAGATTATGGTCACAAGTACTAGTCCTACACTCTATTTCTTGTGGTGAGTGTTACCAAGGATGTATCCCCAACTTAGACTAACAAATTTACAAGTAATAATATAGAAAATCCTTTTGTGATTAACATGAATCCTTTATAAAACGATACATTTTATTACAAGATTCAAAAGTTCATTGCTCTAGTTTAGAATACTGTTTCTACGAGTTGATTTGTTAATCGTTTGGTAAAACTGTTTTCCGTGTTAAAAGCATACTAAAAATATAATTATCATAAACGAAATAATATATTTTGAGCACAAGTTTCCTTGTACTTTTGCTTGTATCCCCCCCCCCCCCCCCCGTGAAAACATGAAAACTCAGAAAAACGTAGGGGTATGAACTCACTATTTTACGTGTGATTCGAATGTATGATCGTTAGGGATGTAGAGTGTCAAGTGCAACCTCGAGCACAATCGGACCCTATTAATCATATAACGATAAATGTAAGGACATAATTAGTGTATAATACAACTAATCATGATAAGTGACACCCTACGGGACAAGGAAACACTTGGGACATGTGTTACAAAAACATATGATTGTATGAAGGGAGTGTAAGGCCACAAAAAAGAGTGTGCAGTTGGAGTGTGTAGTCGGAGTGTGCGGTCGGAGTGTGCGGTCGGAGTATGCAGTCGAAGTCTGTGGTCGGAGTATGCTGCCGCACACAAGGAGTGTGCTGCCGTACACAGGTGTGTGTGGTCGTACACCCCACATAAAGATGTCCAAAATGCCAAATCTAGGGTGTAGCAAGTCTAGTTTCATGTCTAACTCAAACATGGTAGTCCAACTCTCACTTTGGAGGGTCTTTTAGGAGTGTGCAGCCCACCTGTCACACCCCAAAACCGATAACGGCGGAATACGTTTTGGGGTGGATGACGTAGTGAACAGTATCATCACAATTGCATAATAGTAAAAACAAGAAACATACAACCATTGCATTTACATAGTGAATTTAATTACAAGTGTGTTTTGTAATGTTTAACAATCACCCAAAAGTAAATCAAAAATAAGAGATGGGTCTTGTGTGCTCCACCTTCTCCAAAAATGCTGCGTCTGTACCTGTCTATCTTTGACCTGAAGATACAAGTTATTTTGAAAACGATTATCAGCATAAAGCTGGTGAGTTCATAAGAATTTAGTGTGAGTTTTGTATACAAAGCATTAGTACGAAAAATGCGTCATTTAAATTCTTAAGCAGTAGAAACTTAGAAAAATCCCATGTTTTCCAGAAAATACATTGTGAGTGACAATTTGTAAGAAATATGCATTCTTCATTTCTTTGAAACAGTTTATTGTAAACGTATATTGAGAAATCTCCAACAATAATTGTGATAGAATAGGTTAAGCCTGTAATCAGTGATAGAGGTACAAGCTTCTTTTAGTGATAGATACTTACTTACTTCGAGATGTGGTTTAGCATTTAGTGTAGTATTTTAAAGTAGTTGTAGAGTATTCCTTGTATATTACTAATAGTGAGGATAATAGAGGATCCTATGACCTTCCCAGTCATGCACAGTATAGTGAAGTAGTGGCATCCCTGGGCCTGCACGGCGCGGACTGAGATTAACAGTCGGGATGTAATAGCGTCTGCCCCGTATAGATCTATACATGTAGAGTCGTCTCCCTGCTGGAAAACTCCGGGCGTAGTGGGTAGCGAATAGAGTATCTCGTAGCGGGTTAGTGTATTATTGTTTGTTTAGTGTTTTCTCTATTGTTATAGTGTAGTAATCTTTTAGTATTGATCATAGTGTATTCTCTTACTAGTGTATCGTCTAGTAATAGTGAGTATTATAGTGTAGATAGTAATGACTTTAGCGAGTAGCAGCTGTAGCAACCGTAACTATACCCATTATAGTTATCTTAGTGGGGATGGTTCTCGGCATGTTAGTGACTTAGAATTATGTGAAAGCAGTAACATTCATATCCCACACTGATATACAGATTATATAACTAAGAAATCAACGACATTCGGACAGATAACCACTACCCTAAGCCCACAATCAAACAAGAACAGGAAATAAGGCGAGATATCGGTCCTAAGTCCTCCAAGTCTTACTTATATAAATATATCAGAGTGGTTACATTTTATAAGTAAATTGATTTAATAAAAATATTTTTCCAAAAGAACATTTAAATACTGATTCACTGTTTAAAAATAGTTTGAAAAGGGTGAAACCCGTTTATAAGGCATAGGGACAAATCACATGTGATTTGAACTAAGGGTAGTGAATCACATGTGATTAATCCTCGTAATGCGGAATTTGTTCTGTAAAACTTTATATAAACATTTGTAAGCAACTTGCATCTCCCCCCTAAAACATTTAAAACATTTGAAAGGTTCATTAAGGGGTATGAACTAACCTAAAATCGCGGAAATCGGGTAAATCGGGTAAAAGTGTCGATTGAGCGTTTGGTACCAAATAACCACTTGAGCACCTTTTAGGACCCTAATGTCATATGAAATATGTATTTTACAAGAAGTTAATCATCTTATGCTTTTCATTATAGTATTTGGACATTCTAGCATCGTTTTCGGGGTTTTAAGGCCTAGAAAGGGTTCCCGGGAGTGGTACAAGGTCATGAATGATTTACGGGAGGGTCCATGAGCTCACTCCCTTGGAGTTTATGGCCCAAAGGCCATCCTTTGGGAGTTTACGGCCGTAAGCCCCCTAGGCTTGGCCGTAAACTCTTGTGACACTCCAAAATGAATGATTAGGGCCTTATTTCACTTCCTTAATTTAATGGTATGTGTCTTGGACTAATAGGGGAGGATTAAGCATCATAATTTGTGACATTTTTGGGGAGTTTACGGCCAAGACTTGTTCTTGGGCCGTAAACTCCAATAAATCCTTCAAGATGTATGTTTTAATGGTACAACATGGTCTCATACACCTTAGATAAATCCTAGAAGGCCCTATAATGAGTTTTGGGACAATTTGGCATGCACTTTTGGGGAGTTTACGGCCCAAGAACATCCTTGGCCGTAACCTCTTCATTTTGTTCCCAAATGTGAAGTTTAATGGTACAACACACTTCCAAAGGCCTTAGCTAAATTCCTTACAAGCACTAGAGTAGTTTAGGGACTTGTTTGACACCAATTTTTGGGTGTTTACGGCCCAAGCTTAAGCTAGGCCGTAAACTCCTCATTTTGTCCTCAAATGGAGTTGTTTGATGCACTTAAGTGTTCCTTGGAGTCAAGTCCAATTTTCCAAACATCTTAGAAGAGTTTTTGGGGCTTTAAACATAGATTTATGGTGGTGTTTGAGGTGTTTACGGCCTAAGCACAAGCTTGGGCCGTAAACTCCTTTTTACATATCAAATCCTTGCGTTTTAGTGTCCAAACTCTTCTAGATATATGCCTTAATTAGTACACTAGCTTAAAAGAGGGAAAAACTTAATCTTTGGCATGATTTTGGGGGTTTACGGCCTAAGGAGCCTCTTAGGCCGTAAACTCCTTTATGGTCCTTGATTTCTATGATTTTGGCCCCTAAATTCAATGAAGCATGACTAGATTAAGATAGAGGATGAGTACTTACGTTTGGAAGTCGGGAATTAGCGGAATCGGGGCCGATTTCGAGTCTAGAGAGAGAAAGTAGAGAGAGAAAGTGGGTGTGTGGTAAAAGAGTATTCAAATGTTGTGCACACCCATTTCATATGTCTCGGGTATCGCACCCGATACACGACTACCCGATGTTTAAAGTTAACTGGGTTAAAACTTTTTACCCGGGTGAAGTAGTTGAAAAAGTAATACAACTCTATTAGGTTAAACGGGGTTAACACGTACGAGTTATATTTCTTATGATGATATTAAGACATGCATATAATTAGATATTCGGATATTGACGATTCCAAATATTACATAAAATAGCATATAGTGACGCATTCCGTTAGTGAAAATGGGGTTTGCAACGGGAATAGATTTGGGGTTGTCACATCATCCCCCCGTTAGGGGAATTTCGTCCCGAAATTTAGAATACAACAGACATGTTACTACAATATTACTAAGTAAAGAGATGAGGATATTTGAGTTTCATTTGATCCTCACGCTCCCAAGTGAATTCCGGTCCTTGCTTGGCGTTCCACCGAACCTTCACAATTGGGATGCGGCTTTGTTTCGTCCGTTTTACTTCACGATCTAAAACCTCCGCAGGTTCTTCCACGAAGTTGAGGCTCTCATTGATCTCGATCTCGTCGAGGGGGATCACGAGAGTCTCGTCAGACAGACATTTCTTCAAGTTTGAGATGTGAAAGGTAGGATGTATGTTACTTAGCTCGCGGGGTAAGTTTAGTTTGTAAGCTACAGGGCCGATTCTGGCAAGAATCTCGAAAGGCCCTATGTACCTTGGGTTTAACTTTCCACGCTTCCCGAAGCATATCGTGCCTTTCCAGGGCGAGACCTTCAGAAGGAATCGGTCTCCGACCTGGAATTCCAAGGGTTTCCTTCGCTTGTCGGCGTAGCTTTTCTGTCGATCCCTAGCGGCTTTCAGTCGTTCACGTATCTGCACAATCTTCTCGGTCGTCTCTCGAATGATCTCCGGACCAGTGAGGGTGCTGTCAGGAACTCGTCCTTTAGCTAACTGAGTGTCTCCCACCTCGGCCCAGCACAAAGGGGATCTGCACTTCCGGCCGTAGAGGGCTTCGAAGGGAGCTGCCTTGATGCTCGTATGATAACTATTGTTGTAGGAAAACTCCACAAGAGGCAAGTGTGTATCCCACGATTTCCCGAAGTCGATCACACAAGCTCGCAGCATGTCTTCTAAGGTTTGGATCGTCCTCTCACTTTGTCCGTCAGTCTGCGGATGGTAGGCTGTACTCATGTCCAGCCTCGTCCCTAGTGCCTTTTGTAATGATTGCCAAAATCTAGAGGTGAATCTACTATCTCTGTCTGATATAATAGATATAGGGACGCCATGCAATCACACTATTTCTCTTATATAAGTCCTAGTAAGCTTTTCCATCTTGTCCGTCTCCTTGATGGGTAGAAAGGGGGCAGACTTGGTCAACCTGTCAACGATGACCCAAATGGTATCTAATCCTCCTGCTGTCTTGGGCAGCTTGGTGATAAAGTCCATTGTGATTCGCTCCCACTTCCATTCTGGTATTTCCGGTTGTTGGAGGAGTCCTGATGGCTTTTGACATTCTACTTTGACCTTCGCGCAAGTAAGGCACTTACTTACAAAGGTAGCGATCTCCGCTTTCATGTTCGGCCACCAGTATAGCTTTTTGAGATCCAAGTACATCTTATCTGAACCCGGGTGGACGGAGTAACGAGTGTTGTGTGCTTCCCTCATAACCAAATCTCTGAAACCTCCATGGCGTGGAGTCCAAATTCGGTCCATAAAGTAATAGGCTCCGTCACTCTTAACCTCCAGATTTTTATCCATTCCGCGCAGGGATTCTCCCGTCACGTTTCCAGGCTTTAAAGCTTCCAGCTGAGCCTCTTTGATCTGCGTGGATAGATGTGAATGTATAGTCATTGTCAACGACTTGGTCCTTCGTCCAGAATATTCTTTTCTGCTCAGGGCGTCCGCTACTACGTTGGCTTTCCCCAGATGATATCTAATTTCGTAGTCGTAATCGTTAAGTAATTCGACCCATCGACGCTGTCTCATGTTGAGTTCTTTTTGGTTTAGTATATGTTGGAGGCTCTTATGATCAGTGTACACCACGCTCTTCATCCCATACAAGTAGTGTCTCCAGATTTTTAATGCGAAAACGACCGCTCCTAACTCGAGGTCGTGAGTAGTGTAGTTCACTTCATGGTTCTTTAGCTGTCTCGAGGCATAGGTGATAACCTTGCCTCGTTGCATCAAGACACAACCGAGCCGCTGATTGGATGCATCACAGTACACGACGAAATCTTCTGTCCCCTTGGGAAGGGATAATACTGGTGCGGTGCTTAGGGCTCGCTTCAGGGTCTGAAATGCCTTCTCCTGTTTCTCTTCCCAGTCGAATGATACACCCTTCTGTGTTAACGTGGTGAGAGGTTTCGCAATCCGAGAGAAATTTTGGATGAACCGACGGTAGTAGCCAGCGAGGCCTAGAAATTGACGAATTTCCGTAGGCGTCTTTGGTGCTGACCAGTTCTCAATAGCTTTGATTTTGGAGGGGTCCACGTGGATTCCGTCTTCACTGACCACGTGCCCTAAGAATTCAACCCTCCGGATCCAAAACTCGCACTTAGAGAACTTCGCATACAACTTCTCGGATCGCAGGGTTTCCAGGACCAATCGTAAATGATTTATGTGCTCTTCCTCGCTTCGAGAGTAGACGAGTATGTCGTCAATAAAGACGATGACGAACTGATCTGAATATGGACGACATACCCTATTCATCAAGTCCATGAATACTGCGGGGGCGTTAGTCAGTCCAAAGGGCATCACTACGAACTCAAAATGCCCGTAGCGGGTTCGGAAGGCTGTCTTTGGAACATCTTCCTCAAGCACCCGTAACTGATGGTACCCCGATCTAAGATCAATCTTGGAGAAGTAACTTGCTCCTTGGAGTTGGTCGAATAGGTCGTCGATACGAGGGAGAGGATAGCGATTTTTGATCATGAGTTTATTAAGTTCCCTATAATCGATGCACATCCGAAACGACCCATCCTTTTTCTTCACGAACAAGACCGGAGCTCCCCAAGGTGAGAAGCTCGGTCTTATAAAGCCCTTGCTGAGAAGTTCGTTGAGTTGACCGGATAGTTCTTGCATTTCGGCGGGCGCTAGACGGTAGGGCGACTTAGCTACAGGGGTAGCTCCTGGGATTAGGTCGATTCTGAATTCAACCTGTCGTTTGGGAGGTAGGCCTGGAAGATCCTCCGGAAAGACATCAGGAAAATCGCATACTACAGGAATGTCTTTTGGATCTTTCGATTTCTGGTTAGTGTCGACGACGTGAGCAAGAAAGGCGCGATATTCCTTGCGCAAGTATTTCTGAGCCTGGATACTAGAGATGATACGAAGGTTTGTACTTGGCTTATCTCCGTATATCAATAGGGTCTCTCGATTCGGAAAGTTTAGGCGGATGGCTTTCTCGGAGCATAGGATGTCGGCGTAGTGAAGGCTTAGCCAATCCATACCAACAATGACATCGAAATTTTTGATTGAGATTGGTATAAGATTGATTAAAAAGGGGTGATCATCTAACGTGAGAGTACAACCTATATAGATTTCATTAGAGCTTTCTGTCTTCCCATTAGCCATTTCTACGACGAATGTTTCTTTTAGTGGTTGAGGATTTTGTTTGAGTAAGTGTTTAAAGTTTTGATTTATGAAGCTTCGTTCTGCACCACTATCAAATAAGACACAGGCATAAGAGTTATTGAGAAGAAACATACCCGTGACCACCGTGGGATCGGCTACCGCTTCATTGTGACCGATAGCAAGTAACCTTCCAGTTCCCCCAGCATTTGCAGCCTTCGGACAGTTCTTCTTAAAATGGCCCGCTTCACCGCAGCCATAACAAGTCGGGGTCACTCCCGTACCAGGAACCTGTGTGATAGGTTTGGGAGGGGCCTTGCAAAATCGGATGGTATGGCCCTTTCGTCCGCAGTTGGAACACTGCAATTCACGGCAAGGACCGTTGTGGTGAAAAGGGCACTTGGGACACTTAGGCAAGTTTCCACTGTAAGCCTTCGGTGGAGTTGGAGCAGCTGGTGTGGCTGAGGTGGTGGCAACATGGACCGCCACAATTTGCTGATCCTTGAAGGCGGTTTGAGTTTTCTTGCCTTTCTTCTTATCCCATCGTTTCCTTTTTCTATCGGTTGATCCGGATGGTGCAGTGGTTGTTGTGGTTGTTTTTGCTGGAGTGGAGGAGATTTCGTGGTTGATCAGACTCTGGGCCAATTCCTTGGCGCTGTCGAAAGTGGTAGGGCGTGAGGCCAGAACATTTCCTCGATACGGGGGCACTAAACCCCAGATGTATCCTTCAATCTTCTTGCTTTCAGAGGGGATCATGCTGGGACACATAGCCGCCAAGTCGCAAAACCTGGCCGTATAAGCCATTATGTCGGTCCCCTTCATCTTGAGGTTCCAGAGTTCTTCCTCAAGCTTCTGAACTTCGCCCCTAGGGCAGTACTCTCCTCTCATAAGATCTTTTAGAGTGTCCCAGCCCATGGCATTGGCTGTGACCAAGGAGAGTGCGTTGACGTGGCCATTCCACCATGATAAAGCTCTGTTAGTGAGGGTGGCGGTAGCAAACTTGATTTTGCTCTCTTCGGGACAAGAGCACATCTCGAACACAGCTTCGGTTCTTTCGAACCATTGGGACAATGCCAGAATTCCTCCGGTACCATCAAAGAAAGCAGGTTTACAATTCATGAAGTCCTTATAAGTGCATCCCTGCACCCTCTGATGGACTTCACCGAACCTGGAGTTACCACCACTCGCATCTCCCGAGTTCATTTGGGCCATGACTGCTGTTACAGCCGCAGTCACAGCCGTTTGGAACAACACCGGATCGAACTGCGGAGGAGGAGGTGGTGGAGGAGGGGTTTGAGTTGCGGGTCTTCCTCTGCTGGGACGTTTTCGTGGAGGCATCCTTCACTGGAAGATCATAGAAATGATACAATAGTAAGAGTCTATTGCGAACATGAATAGAGCGTTTCGTGGATTAAATCAACATAATCCAAGATCAGGGTAAGAGTTAGAGCAATAGAGAAATCACCTGCCAATATACTGGTATTAATGATGCAACAGAAGTTCATGAAAATTGACCTAGCAGTAGGTCTTACATCATACCATAGAGAAAATGTTGGCAGTTTAGAGGTTCAACTAGAGTACTTTTAAACTAAGAATGTTTACAGACAAGAGGCCTACGGAACATAGAGATATAAGGCTAGTCCTTTAAACAAAAGAGTGAGGTAACTAGACGTCTTCTACTGGCGACGGTTGCTTGTTGGGCGAATCCTCAGATCCGCTAGTTGACGCATAACTTCTTGAAGGTGTCGATCATGAGTCCTTTGGCATGCTCGGAGTTCCCTAACTTCAGCCCGGGATGCAGCCAGCTGATGCTGCAGAGCCTCGTTGGTCCTCCTTGTCCTGTCCACGGCTTCTTCGAGTTGGCGGATGCGAACAGTGTTGAGGTTTGAGTTGGCATCCACTTCTACAACTCGACCAATAGCAACTTGACTTTGCTCAACATTCCTGGCAATCCTTCGGATCATGATGGGAAGAACCCGATCCGCCGATCCTCCTTCGCTTATGTTGTAGAAGCTTCGGTCTCCATTGAAGGGCAAGGGCTGACCCTTCTCCTCGCTCCATCGATGCAAGGATATCGCCCACATAGGAGTGGGGCCCTGAAATGCCGGTCGGGGGTTAGGGTTCGGGGCTTCCGGAGGTTGGTTGTTGACTTCTGGTTCGGAGCTCGAGCTGTCCGAGAAGCCTTCAGCATGATGATCATCCAAAGGAATAGGGTAATCGTCATCTGACTCCTCTTCGAGCCATCCTCCATTGCCCTGGTTCGGAAAGTACGGATCACCGGGTAGATGGAAGCCAGCCATGCTATCTATGCGAGAAAGGGGGAAAAGAAGATTAATAGACGTACTATTCTAGATGCTTGTAGGAAGAATCATTACTAGTTGACCCAATACTTGCATAGTGCATACCGATTACATGTGACCGAAGCAAGATAGTCCTTCGAATAAACCACCCTAACTCCAGACCCCCAATCAAACAAGAACAGGGAATAAAGCAAAGGTTGCAGATTCTGAGTCTATAGCGCCCTAATCACATGTAATCGTGGTGTATCCACTTAGCAACTATTGTCCTACTGGTAACGACCCTTTTTGTTAACACATACGTAAAATCTAGAGATACAGAATACTCCTATAGTATTCTTATGGTAGGGTTATTGTGGTATTGTTGGTAAGTTTTAGACTTGTTGAAACATCACAATCAAACTCAGGCACATGCTAGTCACTCTCAGGAAAACGTAGTTGATCAGGCTACATCACCCTGAATGTGACTATATGTCTCTAAGCCCAATTATGCTGCCCAACAATCTTAATACTTTCGTTTTGTTCTAGGTCAATACTGACTCCTATGTGTTATAGTGATGTGTATATATATATATATACTTAGTTAGATCTTTCAGATACTTGACAGTATATATTCTTGGTCAGAGTATTTTAGTCCCGAAGTGTTTATAGTTCATATATCTTTTATAGGTTGATATACTTGATTCACTATAAACAATGCTCTGATACCAATCTGTCACACCCCAAAACTGATAACGGCGGAATACGTTTTGGGGTGGATGACGTAGTGAACAGTATCATCACAATTGCATAATAGTAAAAACAAGAAACATACAACCATTGCATTTACATAGTGAATTTAATTACAAGTGTGTTTTGTAATGTTTAACAATCACCCAAAAGTAAATCAAAAATAAGAGATGGGTCTTGTGTGCTCCACCTTCTCCAAAAATGCTGCGTCTGTACCTGTCTATCTTTGACCTGAAGATACAAGTTATTTTGAAAACGATTATCAGCATAAAGCTGGTGAGTTCATAAGAATTTAGTGTGAGTTTTGTATACAAAGCATTAGTAGGAAAAATGCGTCATTTAAATTCTTAAGCAGTAGAAACTTAGAAAAATCCCATGTTTTCCAGAAAATACATTGTGAGTGACAATTTGTAAGAAATATGCATTCTTCATTTCTTTGAAACAGTTTATTGTAAACGTATATTGAGAAATCTCCAACAATAATTGTGATAGAATAGGTTAAGCCTGTAATCAGTGATAGAGGTACAAGCTTCTTTTAGTGATAGATACTTACTTACTTCGAGATGTGGTTTAGCATTTAGTGTAGTATTTTAAAGTAGTTGTAGAGTATTCCTTGTATATTACTAATAGTGAGGATAATAGAGGATCCCATGACCTTCCCAGTCATGCACAGTATAGTGAAGTAGTGGCATCCCTGGGCCTGCATGGCGCGGACTGAGATTAACAGTCGGGATGTAATAGCGTCTGCCCCGTATAGATCTATACATGTAGAGTCGTCTCCCTGCTGGAAAACTCCGGGCGTAGTGGGTAGCGAATAGAGTATCTCGTAGCGGTTTAGTGTATTATTGTTTGTTTAGTGTTTTCTCTATTGTTATAGTGTAGTAATCTTTTAGTATTGATCATAGTGTATTCTCTTACTAATGTATCGTCTAGTAATAGTGAGTATTATAGTGTAGATAGTAATGACTTTAGCGAGTAGCAGCTGTAGCAACCGTAACTATACCCATTATAGTTATCTTAGTGGGGATGGTTCTCGGCATGTTAGTGACTTAGCATTATGTGAAAGCAGTAACATTTGTATCCCACATTGATATACAGATTATATAACTAAGAAATCAACGACATTCGGACAGATAACCACTACCCTAAGCCCACAATCAAACAAGAACAGGAAATAAGGCGAGATATCGGTCCTAAGTCCTCCAAGTCTTACTTATATAAATATATCAGAGTGGTTACATTTTATAAGTAAATTGATTTAATAAAAATATTTTTCCAAAAGAACATTTAAATACTGATTCACTGTTTAAAAATAGTTTGAAAAGGGTGAAACCCGTTTATAAGGCATAGGGACAAATCACATGTGATTTGAACTAAGGGTAGTGAATCACATGTGATTAATCCTCGTAATGCGGAATTTGTTCTGTAAAACTTTATATAAACATTTGTAAGCAACTTGCATCTCCCCCCTAAAACATTTAAAACATTTGAAAGGTTCATTAAGGGGTATGAACTCACCTAAAATCGCGGAAATCGGGTAAATCGGGTAAAAGTGTCGATTGAGCGTTTGGTACCAAATAACCACTTGAGCACCTTTTAGGACCCTAATGTCATATGAAATATGTATTTTACAAGAAGTTAATCATCTTATGCTTTTCATTATAGTATTTGGACATTCTAGCATCGTTTTCGGGGTTTTAAGGCCTAGAAAGGGTTCCCGGGAGTGGTACAAGGTCATGAATGATTTACGGGAGGGTCCATGAGCTCACTCCCTTGGAGTTTATGGCCCAAAGGCCATCCTTTGGGAGTTTACGGCCGTAAGCCCCCTAGGCTTGGCCGTAAACTCTTGTGACACTCCAAAATGAATGATTAGGGCCTAATTTCACTTCCTTAATTTAATGGTATGTGTCTTGGAATAATAGGGAAGGATTAAGCATCATAATTTGTGACATTTTTGGGGAGTTTACGGCCAAGACTTGTTCTTGGGCCGTAAACTCCAATAAATCCTTCAAGATGTATGTTTTAATGGTACAACATGGTCTCATACACCTTAGATAAATCCTAGAAGGCCCTATAATGAGTTTTGGGACAATTTGGCATGCAATTTTGGGGAGTTTACGGCCCAAGAACATCCTTGGCCGTAACCTCTTCATTTTGTTCCCAAATGTGAAGTTTAATGGTACAACACACTTCCAAAGGCCTTAGCTAAATTCCTTACAAGCACTAGAGTAGTTTAGGGACTTGTTTGACACCAATTTTTGGGTGTTTACGGCCCAAGCTTAAGCTAGGCCGTAAACTCCTCATTTTGTCCTCAAATGGAGTTGTTTGATGCACTTAAGTGTTCCTTGGAGTCAAGTCCAATTTTCCAAACATCTTAGAAGAGTTTTTGGGGCTTTAAACATAGATTTATGGTGGTGTTTGAGGTGTTTACGGCCTAAGCACAAGCTTGGGCCGTAAACTCCTTTTTACATATCAAATCCTTGCGTTTTAGTGTCCAAACTCTTCTAGATATATGCCTTAATTAGTACACTAGCTTAAAAGAGGGAAAAACTTGATCTTTGGCATGATTTTGGGGGTTTACGGCCTAAGGAGCCTCTTAGGCCGTAAACTCCTTTATGGTCCTTGATTTCTATGATTTTGGCCCCTAAATTCAATGAAGCATGACTAGATTAAGATAGAGGATGAGTACTTACGTTTGGAAGTCGGAAATTAGCGGAATCGGGGCCGATTTCGAGTCTAGAGAGAGAAAGTAGAGAGAGAAAGTGGGTGTGTGGTAAAAGAGTATTCAAATGTTGTGCACACCCATTTCATATGTCTCGGGTATCGCACCCGATACACGACTACCCGATGTTTAAAGTTAACTGGGTTAAAACTTTTTACCCGGGTGAAGTGGTTGAAAAAGTAATACAACTCTATTAGGTTAAAAGGGGTTAACACGTACGAGTTATATTTCTTATGATGATATTAAGACATGCATATAATTAGATATTCGGATATTGACGATTCCAAATATTACATAAAATAGCGTATAGTGACGCATTCCGTTAGTGAAAATGGGGTTTGCAACGGGAATAGATTTGGGGTTGTCACATCATCCCCCCGTTAGGGGAATTTCGTCCCGAAATTTAGAATACAACAGACATGTTACTACAATATTACTAAGTAAAGAGATGAGGATATTTGAGTTTCATTTGATCCTCGCGCTCCCAAGTGAATTCCGGTCCTCGCTTGGCGTTCCACCGAACCTTCACAATTGGGATGCGGCTTTGTTTCGTCCGTTTTACTTCACGATCTAAAACCTCCGCAGGTTCTTCCACGAAGTTGAGGCTCTCATTGATCTCGATCTCGTCGAGGGGGATCACGAGAGTCTCGTCAGACAGACATTTCTTCAAGTTTGAGACGTGAAAGGTAGGATGTATGTTACTTAGCTCGCGGGGTAAGTTTAGTTTGTAAGCTACAGGGCCGATTCTGGCAAGAATCTCGAAAGGCCCTATAGCTTCGGGTTTTGAAGAGAGATGAATTTTCAAAGTTCGTATCTAATTGTCGTTACGAGTGACAGGAGTTTTGCAATCAAACGATTTAAGACAAAAGGGTTTGGTATACATAGACTCAGTCAGACTAAGCGAGACGACGTCGTAGAATCGCACATTAAGTTAGTTTGGAAGGAACGTTTTGTTAGGACATTGATGTCCTTGGATGAATGTCTCTGGTGTATGATGTGTTTGATTCGAAATTGTAGGGTACAAGGAGTACGAGGGTTTTGATACTTCGAAATCATGAACTTTTTATGAAATGATTCTTACTAGATCTTCCTATAATTGCTTTGTGTATACAAGTCATGTATAATTACAGCTAACCTTAGCGCTTTCACTAAACTATCATTATTTGTTCATTATGGTTTTAAATCTTATAAGGATTTTGTGATTTAATCCGGACGAGGAAGTAATCGCAATTTTGAAAAATTATCGGGGTTTTTCAAAAACGTACCAAAATATGGCAGGGTCCTTCGATATTTCCTCCTTTTCTGAGTTCAGACTCCTCCTGTTTCCTCATTGTTCTTCTCTGTTGGGCAGTCTCTTTTGAAATGTCCTATACTTCCACAGAGGTAACTGGTTGGACTTGTCACAACATTGGTAGTCGGAGTGATGAACTTGACTAGGGGTTCTACAACTGCGGGAGGGTTGTCCCTTCCTGTTGCATCTGGTGCAATGCAGCACTTGAGAGACTCCATGATGATGGTAGTTGCATTTTCTGCAGTGCGGGACATTTCCATAGTAGGGTATGGTTGGTGTGGGAACAGCAGGGATGATTGGGGTACTGACTGTCCCAAATCGTTGCCCTCAGTAGGTCTTTGGGTTGAACAACTTCCTTTGAACTTTCGTTTTAGAAGGTTATGTGTGTCCTTTCTAGTAGGCACTTGTTGTTGAGATTGGTTAACACCAAGATTTGGATTACCGTTAACACTTCCACCCACATTCGTGTTGCTAGCATTAAGAACAGTTAGGGCGGCTGTCACCGCTGCTGTGACAGTAGCTTGGAGGGTAGCTGAGTCCATCTAGAGGATTGGCGTCTTACCTGTGGGTTGGTTACGTTTCTTTAGAGGCATGATTCATGCTATATGTCAAGAAAAGAAGCTTGTAAACAAAAATGGTTTCCCCTGGATGTATCCTAAATGTTTATATATGAATTAAGATTTCCCGTTTTTTCTATCTGACTCTCATTGATTCGACCCACATCCCCATGATGTGGTCCTTGCAAGAATAGATAAAGATTTGATCGCAACAAAGCTCACACACAATAAACCTTCGAACTCCTTGTTGTTCAGCTCATTGAGTTGGCTGGATAACTCTCATATTTTCATCGGCTCTAGACGCTAAGGAGACTTAGCTATAAGTGTAGTTTCGGGGATCAAGTCGACACAAGATTCAACTTGACGCTTGGAAGAAAACCTTAGAATGTCTTTGAGGAAGACATCAGGAAAGTTGCAGACTTCGGGGATGCTCTCTAGGTCTTTAACTTTTTGTGTCTCATCAGCCACATGAGCCAGGAATGCATGGCATCCCTTTCACAGCTACTTTTGGGATTTGGCGTAGGAAATGATACGAAGGTTCGAACAAATTTTATCACTATAACCAGTGAGGGCTTCATCAGGGGGAAAGATTGACACGAGTCACCCTTTCGAATGCAAGGGACATCATCACAATTTGGGGCTCAACCATCTCATGTCGATTATAACATCGTAGCTTTTTATGGAGACTGATATGAAATTGATGGGGAAAAGGAATGATCATCTAAGTACATCCTATGATGCCTGTCTTGGGGCCAAAACAGTGATAGGACCTTGATAAAGTTGCCAAATTTGCATGCTATCGTTCTAGGGTATACTTTTGACGAAGATAATCTTTAACTAGAATATGATTGTTGCCATCATAACTGAAACTGAGATTACACATATTTCAGAACCCTTGACCTAAAAGTAGGTCAAAGTCATTCTAACAGGGAAAAGTCCTGACAACATGAAGGACATAGATGTTTTACAGACAAGAGCTACTTAAAATATAATTATCAAAGTTGTTCTTTAGATAGAAAAGGTAGGATGAGTAGAGTCTTCTCCTATCGGCGATGGGCACTCCTAGCATGGATCCTTAAGTTAGCCAGCTAGCGCTCCATGTCAAGCAGGCCGCTCTCGTTTTCTATCTGGCGTGCTCAGAGTTCCATGGCCTCAGCTCGAGTGGTAGCTAGCTCTTTTTGCAGAGCTTCATTGTCCCTCATAGTTCTCCCATGACCAACTTCGAGATTGCGAATGTGGTTTGTATTGGCATCCGAGTCTGCATCAAGCTCCATAGTTCGCTGAATGGTTGTCACACTTAGCTCCACATTGCGAGCCACTCGACGGACTATGATCGGAAGGGCTCTGTCTGCGAGCCTCCCTCATTCATGTTGTTGAAGTGATGACCCCTTCGTACGAGCGGGGTTGGCCTTGTTCGTGACTCCATCTATCCAAGCTTCTGGCCCACATAGGCGTTGGGCCTTTGAACTCAAGTCGGGGGTTAGGATTTGTTATCAGGGCTATTGGAGGTAGGTACTCGACTTCAAGTTCTGGGTCGTCCTCTTTGGGGAATTGTTCTGTGAAGTCATCGTCCAAGGGAATTTCATGATTTTCTTCTGGCTCAGCTTCGAGCCATACAGCATTTCCTTGGTTGGGAAAATACAAGTCGCCAAGGAGATGGAATCCGGCCATGCTATCTACGCGAGATAAAGGGTAAAGGGATAGTTATTAGGCATCAAATCTAATAATACTTCCAATGTATTATAGTTTCATGATTGATTCTAATGGGATGGATTCCTAGGTAATTTTCCGATTCGGTCGTTATAGCATCCTAAAAAACCCCTATAATATTTTAATCCTTATGTTTGACTCTAGAACTTTTCTGGTACCTTGGTAAGTTTTAGGCTTGCTGCGACACCGCAGTCACTCCCAAGCACATGTTGGTCATGTCTAGAATGAATATAGTTGATCAGGCTATATTGACCCTAGACATGATTACAAAACTGCCCAGGTTTAACTGCGATGTCCAACACCAAAATACTTTTGTTTTGTTCTACTTATGACACTGGTTCAGGTACTTAGGTATACTTGTACACTTTTTATAAAAATACTTATATTTTTGAAAGTATACTTTTAGTTTAGAGCACTTAGGCCCCTTAATGTTTATAGTTGTAGCCAATGTATGATTTGGTATACTTAGTTCACTATAAACAAGAGCTCTGATACCAATCTGTCACACCCCAAAACCGGAACGGCGGAAACGTTCGGGGGTGGTTGACGTCATACGTAGTATCACAACAGTTGTATCATAGCAAGCATAGTAAACACAACCAAACATTGAATACATATACGAATAAGGTTTACCTTGTCTTAGTACATAGTTTTGTTCATGACAAAAGTAAAATCGAAAGACGTGACACTAACGCGCCGACTTCTCCAAAAGTCCTGGAAGTACCTGTCTACTAAAACCCTGAGAATACAAGCAGTTTTGAAAGAATATCAGCATAAAGCTGGTGAGTTCATAAGCATTTAGTTTTGATGGAAAATGTTTCCTTGAATCCTTTTGAAAAGTGTTCCTCAAGGAAATCCTATATTTTCTTATCAAAAGCGTGTTTGAAAAACCATTCCTTCCATGACATCCAGATTCATACAAGGTATGTACAATCCAAGGAGTCGTGGAATGAATATGAATATCTGTTAGTTACATGTAAAAACAATCCTTTTATGAATAGTCGAGTTATCCCGGGAAAATCCTATATTTTCCCTAAAAGTTGATGGTTGGTTATTCGTTCTAAACTGAGGTGTACAACCATCTACCATACTTATATCGGTAAATGTAATTTTCTTTTAAAAATCGTGGTTACTCCAAGTGAGGTATATTAGCCCTATTTTATAAATAAAACTAAGAAAATAAAACGTGTTCAACTAAATCCTGAAGGTACTATTAATACCCTCCGGTAATCAAATCGGTTATTACTTTGAGGTTAGTTTTCTTGATTCATTATTACAATAGTAAATCTCTGCTATCTAGGTTGTGAGTTTCATGACCATAACTGACTGGATATGGCCCGCAACGGCCAGTATCCTTTATGACTTTGTCACCTGTAGACCTGCCGGACTGACTGTAGCTAGCAGCAAGGTGCAGGATTGTCAGTCCCGTATAGATCTATACACAACAGTCACGCTCTCCCTACAAGAGATTGTGGTCACAAGTGCTAGTCCTACACTCTGTTTCGTGTGGTGAGTGTTACCAAGGACGTGTACCCAACTTAAACTAACAAATTTACAAGTAATAATATAGAAAATCCTTTTGTGATTAACATGAATCCTTTATAAAACGATACATTTTACTACAAGATTCAAAAGTTCATTGCTCTAGTTTAGAAAACTGTTTCTACGAGTTGATTTTTTAATCGTTTGGTAAAACTGTTTTCCGTGTTAAAAGCATACTGAAAATATAATTATCATAAATGAAATAATATATTTTGAGCACAAGTTTCCTTCTTGTATTCCCCCCCCCCCCCCCCAGAAAACATGTAAACTCAGAAAAACGTAGGGGTATGAACTCACCGTTTGACGTGTGATTCGAATGTAAGATTGTTAGGGATGTTGAGTGTCAAGTGCAACCGCAAGCAGAAACGGACCCTATTAATGATATAATGATACATGTTTGGACATAATTAGTGTATAATACAACTAATTATGATAAGTGACACCCTACGGGACTAGGAAACACTTGGGATAAGTGTTACAATCACATATGATTGTATGAAGAGAGTGTAAGGCCACACAAAAGAGTGTGTGGTCGGAGTGTGTGGTCAAAGTGTGTGGTTGGAATGTGTGGTCAGAGTGTGCGATTGGGGTGTGCGGTCAGAGTGCGGGGTTGGAGTGTATGGTCGGATTGTGTGGTCCAAGTGTGCGGTCCAAGTGTGTGGTCGGAGTGTGATGCCGTACACAAGGAGTGTGTTGTCGTACACAGGTGTGTGCGGTCGTACACCCCACACAAAGATGTCTAAAATGCCAACTCTACGGTGTCACAAGGCTATTTTCATGTCTCACTCGAATATGGAAGTCCAACTCTCACTTTGGAGGGTCTTTTAGGAGTGTGCGGCCCACCTTATTAAGGTGTGCAGCCGCACTTCTTCAAAGAATGAAGGACATGATGATTCAAAGCTTAGATCCATAGGTCCTTCATGTATGATGCGCTAGATGATAGAAAACTCATGTTTTTGAGGCCTTTGGAGTGTTTGCGATTGAAGACTCTTGAGAGAAAAGGAGTAGTGTGCTACCAAGGAGTGAAAGGAATGAAGGGAAGGGGTCTACCCTTTATATAGGATGGGTGTGTGGTCCTGGGGGTGTGTACGATTGAGGAGAGAGGAAATGAAGTGAAAATGAGCCTCATCTATATATAGAAAATGGGTGTGCAGCCATACATTAGGGTGTGCGGCCACACACTCATCTGTGCGGCTATACACTCGGGTGTGCGGCCACACACTCATGTGTGCAGCCATACACTCAGGTGTGCAACCACACACTCATGTGTGCAGCCATACACTCGGGTGTGCGGCCACACACTCATGTGTGCGGCCATACACTCGGGTTTGCGGCCACATACTCATGTGTGCGGCCATACACTCGGGTGTGCGGCCATACACTCATGTGTGCGGCCATACACTCAGGTGTGCGGCTACACACTCATGTGTGTGGCCACAAACTCCTTTTGATGGAGTGTTTGGCCTTTTTGCAACCCTAAATCTTAAACCAACCCATCCCTAATTCAAAATTTGGTTGTACAAGGCTTTAGATGATCCAAACAGGCTCAAAACAATGCTAAAAGATAGCTGAAATGAGTTTAACATTAATAGAATTGGCTAAGTGTACAAGATAAAAGTTTCGGTTTGTCACAAATTGGTGAGCCCAAAAGTCATGACCAAAAACTCGTAGTGCCCATATCGAGTCCGGAAGGCCGTCTTCTACACATCCTCCTCCCTGACCCTCATCTAGTGGTATCTTGTCACACCCCCGAACCGTCAGAACGGACGACGGAAATGTCCAGGGGAGGGTGAACTCATGCTTAGTATCACAACAATCGTATCATAGCAATCAAAGTAAACACAACCATTAAATTACAATATAAATATTTACATTTGTTTGAATACATAGTTTGTATATATCAAACGTAGCAAAAGTTAAAGACGAGACTCCAAGATGCTCCGTCTTCTCCAAAAGTTGGCAAAGGTACCTGTCTATCGTTGTCCTGAGAATACAAGCGGTTTTGAAAACATATCAGCATAAAGCTGGTGAGTTCATAAGCATGTTTTTGTATTGAGAACTAGTCACTAAATTTGTACAAATGATTTCTTTTCATTATAAGTAAAATATCGTTTGTATCGGAATCGTGGTCAATCACCAGTAAGTAAAGTATGTTCCGTTTGAAAACCCTAGCTATCACGAGTAAGTAAGGTAGTTTTATTACTTAAAATAAAACCAAAGGTTGTGTCCTTGGAATTGTTGGATTAGTGTCTAAGTTCATAACTATTTTGGTATGTACTTGACCTGATTATGAGCATGGTCCTTTTGGGTTGCCTTCACCATAGCAATTTGTAGGATGAATTAAGGAGAGAGAGGTTTAAATATGATTTATTAATATATTATGAGAATAATATATTAAAGGAGAAATCATATTGTTTAATTAATATTGGTCAAGAATTAATTGATAATTAATTTTGTGGCTAAAAGAGATTAATTGAATTCAGGGGACTGGACTGCAATTATGGGATAATTGAGTTATTGGGCTAAGGAATGCTAAAGGAACAAGGGGTGAATGAAATTATGATGGAAGCCCATCATATTTTTGTCCATGGCCTTATCCAGAAGGTTCCATGGGCTGCTTAGAGTTTAAGCTGTCCATTAGGGTTTTGACTGAAACCCTAGCAGCCCACACAAGTATATAAAGGACCCCTTAGGCCCCAAAAACGGGGGGAACTGATTCTCTAGGGTTTCTAGTCGTTTTTTGGGCAGCCTCCTTTCTTCTCCTCTTCATCCAAGTAGCATAAGGTGTTTGTGACTCCATTAGAGGTGCAGCATTGAGGCACTAAGCTTTTAAAGCCAATCCAAGCAAGGAATTGATTGTTATTGCTATATAACAATCAAAGGTAATTCTCTAAACCCTAATTCAGTTTATAATATGTTAGATATAAGTTTATTAGTCTTGGATTCAAAGCATGTACAATAGTGAAAGCTAGATCCAAGCATTAGGGTTTGTATGAGTACATAGGATTATTCTTATGCCTAAAACCCATCAGTGGTATCAGAGCCTTGATTGGTTTCAGTTGTATGTGATGCTTAACTATTTTGTTTGCTTAAAATCGAGTTTTTTTGCCTCTGCTCGACACAACTCGGCGAGTCAGTATCTGGACTCGGCGAGTTGGCCCTACTCGGCGAGTCCAGGTCTGACTCGGCGAGTCAGTGCGTCAGGCAGAGGGTATTTCGGGATTTGGCTGCTGTTTTAACTTGGATTTGATGCCTAATTTGTTTTTCGAAGTTAAAATCCGATTTTTATCTTAATTATATGTTTATCCTTGCCAAAGCAACAGATAATTTCAAATCTTTTAAATATTGGTTGTTTATGTGATAAATATGGATTATTTAAAGTTATTTGGTAATTATCTAATGACTAAAATAAGATTAGGTCAAATATAGATAATTATGTAATTAATTGTTTAATTTGAATTATTTGTTGTTTGATCCCTAATGTTTTGAAATGTTTCAAAACTTGCCCTCAAGTTTTGGAATTTAAAAGTTAATTAAAAAGTTTAATTTTGAAATGTTAAATTCTAAAACCCTAGTAATTTGAAAAGTTCAAATCACACCCTTATGGTTTTATTAATTAATTAAAGTGTATAATTAAAAGTGATTTAATAATCCCATAAAGTTTTTGGTTTACATTTAATTAAATTAAAAGTATAATTTACTAAGTTAAACCACCTAGTATTTTAAAAGTGTAAAATACACCCTATACTATATATAACATTAAAAGTCTAGTATTATATATGTATGAGTAAACAGTCAGTCTTACCGTTAGTAGGCCTCATTCACGAAGCTGGTCTATAAGGGGTGTTTAAGGAAATTGCCTATAAAATGGTGATTGAATGGGTATCCACTCTTACCCACCGCACTCTTGACTAGTGGAGGGTCGTTAGCCGAACGGGTAGGATAGGACAGAAACCTTCCGTTATAAGTATAATGAAGTACAAAGTAACTAAATGCTTTTTTCAAATTCCCAAATCATAGTTACTTTAGGAAAAATGTGAAATTGTATGCTAATCCATAGAATTACACTTCGTACCCCTGTCAAACGTTAGTCGAGCGTGTGTGGTTAACCGGCACACTAATTTGGGGATGATATTGGTAGCGAAGGGTGACTCAATGTTTGTCATAGATCAATGGAGCGTGTGTGGCTAACCGACACATTGATTAGGTGATTGTAGCATTGGGTGCACCACGTGATTCGTATGGTTATTCACACCTTGTTTGTGATCCTCGGCATCCCAGTCACAAATAGTAGGGCATAATCGAGATTAAACATGCCATTGAAAAGTTCAATGAATCTCAAAAGATCTAGGAGTTTCAATTCATTTAAAATTTAATCTTCCTTTTCGTTTTTCATGGTGGAAATTGGTAAATCGACATTTACCTGCCTTCAAATACTTTGCAACTAGATTACGGCATCCCTTTTCTAGGTTGTAGAATATTGTGTTGGATCCTAGCCTTAATAACTCATTTGGGTGTTTTATTAAGGACTCAATCAACTTAACTTGAATCTTCTCTCGTTTTGTAGATGTCTACATCTTACAATGGTCTTCCCAAATCCTTTGGAACAAGCTTTCCAAATGAAGATGACGTTCCGAGATACGATCAAGGAAATGAGAGTCATGCTTCACTTCCTCCACCTCCTCCAATTGTTCTCCCTAACCCACAAGTTCAAAGGCTTGAAAAGTTCGAGCTCACTCAAGCCCTTTTGGCAAGTAAACACGAAGATGGGAAACCTATGTGCACGCACGTTTTAGAGATGAAGTCACACATTGATAGGTTAAACATGTTAGGTGTCGAGATTTCAAGTGAGTTGGCTGTTGATTGGGTTCTTCAGTCACTTCCTGAATCATATAGTGAGTTCGTTAGAGAGTACTATAATTTGGACCACGATGTGACCCTAATTAATCTCACCTATTTGCTTATAGCTGTTGAATCAGCAATGATTTGGCGTGCTGGTCAAGCAAATTTGTCTGGTGAATCAAACTCCCAAACTTCAATGGACACTAGCAACATTGGAAGTCGAGAAAGAACTAAGTCTGTGATTGTCCGATGTGTTGTGCCAAAGGAGTCCATTTGCTTTTATTGCCAAGAGAAGGGGCATTGGAGACGAAGCTGCCCTAACTACCTGAGAGATCTAAGAGATGGGAGAGTCAAGACGTATGGCTCTACTTCAGGTAAAATCCATTATCTAACTCTTTTGAGTTCCTATTCTAGATTCTTAATACATGATGTGATAAGATTACATTTTGATGTTTTGTAGGATCGAAGAAAAGAGAGGAAGCTTGAGGGAAGAAGTGAGCTGAATCTAATCATGAAGAAATGGATTTCGATCGCATTACTTGAAGAATGGATTCTTGAGCTCCTACTTGGAGTTAGAATAGATTGTTAAGAAATATGTAATAACATAGTTTTTCAATTGAATTGCATTGTAAGGACAAATTTTTTCCGCAATAAAATGAATTTTGATTTTATCTTATTTATCCTTGCGATGGCATGTATGAAAAATTGATGTTTGAATGTTTCTATAATTAGCAAAATGGATTTGATTCTTAATTATGTTATTTGTGGAAATATCAAAAGTTTACCAAATAGGGAGAGTTTCTCATCGCCCAAGTTTCAATTGGACAGAAACTTGGAATCATGCAATGTGTATTATATAATGAATGAAAAAACTTTCACATTTGGGAAACTTAGACTAATTCTTTGACAAAGTGTCAATTGAAGGACTAGGAGATCAAGTACACTAGGTTGTGCATTGATCAAGTCCACCACAAGAATGACAAAGATATTCGTCATGATTTACTAAAGTTTAGTAAATATTATTATACTTATAAGATTAAGTGTAATTCTAAGTTGATTGAAAGAGTTTCAATGAATAGTAGAACGAATAAAGAAGAATCAAGTATGCAGAAAGATAAAAGTTTCTCTTTTCTAAGAAGAAGGGAGAGTACCTTTTATTGTGTTTTATGATAAGTCTTAAAGATTAAGAACCATGTCTCAATAGATCCTCTAAGTGAGTCTTAGTGCAATTGCATGTTTAAGAAGAGGAATCGAGTATTGTAGAAATGGTTAAATCAATAAGTTAATCATACTTCGTTCCAATATCAAGTCTTAGAGTCAAGATTGTGACATTAAGTGAAAAAGTCTTTAGTAGGTTTATAACACTTAACAAATGTGGAATTTGGAAAAGTTTTCTTATTCTTGCACATTAGAAATTGGTAAGTTGTGATGTCTTGGATAAGACAAAGACCTACTAAGACCAAATTTGTGAAGTGTTTTGTCTTGATAAATGCTACACTAACTCTTGAATATTTGTTTATCAAGAAATGTTTCTTGATAAGAGAATCTTATATGTCAAAGAGTCAGTGGGAGTTTTAATGTTTTTGAAAAGGTTTCGAAAACAAATCAAGAATAAACCTTATCGATCATCACTAGCACACGACTTGAGGTTTGCAACCTATCGTGTTGACATTATTTTGTTTCTGTGCCATTCCAATTGAGTTAATTATGCATGTGAGGTCTATGAGTTCTCATTTGAATGTATACTAGAGCCTTAGTCGATGGAAAGTACATTGATATGTAAGGAAAAATTACTAAACTACTTGGAATACATGGTGGGCACTCGTGTTACCATAAGGCAAGAAATCAAGATTAAGAAAGTTCAGTCCATATGAGGTTGAATTTGTCACAAAGTTTGGTTTTGGAAAATTCACGTGGATAGGAACTCATACATCGTAAAATCTAAGTGTCATAAGATTCCCTCCTTCATGAAAATGACTGTGAGGAAATGCTTTCACTAAGAGAGATCTTAAGAAGATAGCAATTGTGAAAATTGTATTCTCAAATTCGATTATGGTTACGGCATCCCTTTCCATAGTTTGAATTGTGAGATTTGGCAATTAGTTTGAACATTTGGAACTTAGTAACATAAGTTCTAAATTGTTTAAGCACACATATGAGCTATCTAAGGCAAAGGTGTATAAGTTTAAGAAGCTTAGATAAAGGCTTATCGAAGCATTTGGTATTAGAAATATGAATTTCAGAAATTCAATAGGCATTGTTTTCTGGAAGTTCATTTGTTTTCTGAATACATGTCAAAGCTAGTGGGAGCATAAATGTTATGCTTATATGATAATCATCATGATAGTGGGAGCATAAGTGTTATGCTTGTATGATTATTATGGCGAGTATTGCAAGTTAGCAATATTAATTATAGAAAAACAAAGATTCCATTTGCAAAGTTGCATGGGTTGAAAAGTTGTTTTGCTATAATTAAGGGAGAGAATATTATACTTCGTTTCAAAATCTAAAGCTTAGATTGAGAAATTTTAATATCTTCAGTCAAAGGATACAGTGTGTTCTTAAATTTCGATTATGATTACGGCATCCCTCTTCATAGTTCGAATTGTGAGAACATGACACATAAAATATTATGGCAAAAGATTGGTAAAGTATCATATCTTTATGTAAGACATTATGCATCGTGTCCCATACGCTTCGGGTATAGGATCGATTGCAAATGCTATAATATTTTACCATTCTAAAATTTTCCAAATTTCTAGCACATTAAAAGGGAAAAATAAATAGAATTGGTTTTGACTAAAATATTTAAACAACTATCAAAGGACGATCCAAAGTTCGCTGAGGATTGTTCACTTGTGAGTAGTTGGAAGTATGGTATTGGATGGGCCATATCGACATTATTATGAATAGATAAGATTCTATTAAGAATGAGTTGTCATATGGAAAATGTGGAAATGTTTCCATATTGGGAGTTGGATATTGAGATTCTGTGTCTAGATTAGAAAACTTTATGCAAGAAGGATGTTCAAAGGAATGTACTTTGAATGTGATACTTCACGTCTATGGAATTGTCTTGTAACAATTTCTAAGAAAGTACTTTGTAATTTCATTGGCCAAGTCTTGGTGACTTCTGTGCTATGACTTTACGAAAGGATCGTTGCGTAAAATGTTAGAATCTAGCATATTCTAGCAGTGGCGAGAACCTTGTGTTCTTACACTAATGATAAGGATTGGGAATTGTGAAATGAGCATTATTGAAAAGGTTTATTTCACAAAGCATGGACCATAGGAAACAAAGTGTGCATGCTTAGAGCATGGGACAATTGTTGTTGTAATTCAAGTAATGAGTTGATTATCCGAAACATTAAATGATGAGTAATCAATATGGTGGATAAATAGAAGTGTTTTATTTACTCTCACAAGTTTGGGGCCATATAGGATTAAGTATTATTGTTATGTTTCAGTTTGCATGTTTTGACTTCCAGAATAACTAGCTTATTCGAACATCCACGGTCGGTCATACGTTGGGAGTAGGTATGAATAAAGACTGTCATGAATCTGTCTGTAGATTGTCTGAAGAGTTTAGACATGGCACAAGTTTGCTGCAAAGTTCATGAATGCTTTGATAAGATTAGAGTATTGGATTAAACCCACGCTCACTTGGATCACTTCATGGATTTATCACGAGTGATTAGTGAGACGATAATATTGTATATTCTTGAAACCGAGACGTGTGAGTTGTTATTTGTTGGTCGGTTGCACATTGATAATAAGTAAACGCACCAGTAACTTGGTGATATAAAACTTATTGTTGTGTGTGATTTGATCAATAAATGCAAGCGAGCATTTGAGTCGAAGTTTATCCATTCCTTTTACCCAAAGTGGGATAAAAGCGATATCTGTGGGCCTCTCAATGATTTAGTGATGACACCTAAGCGCTTGGCCAAGCCGGGACTAAGTTGATGTGTTCAATTGTAGTCTGTTATCAGTCGTCATAAATCGGAAGTCGGGAAACAGTATAGAGAGAATGATTAAAATTCATGTCATATGTCTATACGATATCTTGAGAATGGAGGAATATATAATCCCTTATCTAGAGGACACGCTATCTGAGAGGATCAGAGTTGACAGCGGCTTTTGAAAGCTACGATTGCTGATCAGGTTCTGAAGTCATACGGAAAATAGTTATTAGACTTATCCAAGTGGGAGACTGTTGGATTAGTGTCTAAGTCCATAACTATTTTGGTATGTACTTGACCCGATTATGAGCATGGTCCTTTTGGGTTGCCTTCACAATAGCAATTTGTAGGATGAATTAAGGAGAGAGAGGTTTAAATATGATTTATTAATATATTATGAGAATAATATATTAAAGGAGAAATCATATTGTTTAATTAATATTGGTCAAGAATTAATTGATAATTAATTTTGTGGCTAAAAGAGATTAATTGAATTCAGGGGACTGGACTGCAATTATTGGATAATTGAGTTATTGGGCTAAGGAATGCTAAACGAACAAGGGGTGAACGAAATTATGATGGAAGCCCATCATATTTTCGTCCATGGCCTTATCCAGAAGGTTCCATGGGCTGCTTAGAGTTTAAGCTGTCCATTAGGGTTTTGACTGAAACCCTAGCAGCCCACACAAGTATATAAAGGACCCCTTAGGCCCCAAAAACGGGGTGAACTGATTCTCTAGGGTTTCTAGTCGTTTTTTGGGCAGCCTCCTTTCTTCTCCTCTTCATCCAAGTTGCATAAGGTGTTTGTGACTCCATTAGAGGTGCAGCATTGAGGCACTAAGCTTTTAAAGCCAATCCAAGCAAGGAATTGATTGTTATTGCTATATAACAATCAAAGGTAACTCTCTAAACCCTAATTCAGTTTATAATATGTTAGATATAAGTTTATTAGTCTTGGATTCAAAGCATGTACAATAGTGAAAGCTAGATCCAAGCATTAGGGTTTGTATGAGTACATAGGATTGTTCTTATGCCTAAAACCCATCAGGAATACCCTCCAGTAAGTAAGTAGGTAGTTTTATTAATTAAAAACAAGAATATAGAAGAAAGAAATCCCGTAAACAAAGGTTAGTTTATACTTATTGTGAGTCGTATAACCATGCTAATATGACCGGTGACCTCCTTGACGTTTCTTTAGGCGTCGTACGAATACAAAATTTGTCACCCCAGGCGTGCCCGCCTAACTGTAGCTAATAGTTCAGGTGTGGGATTATCGGTCCCGAATAGATCTATTCACAAATTTCACGCTCTCCCTCCAGGAGACTCTGGTTATACTAACGGTGAGGATTTATTGGTACCCCGAAGGGCATAACGAAGATAGGTCTCACAATCCTGTAGTAACTAGTTTACATGTAGTTCGGTTGTTCTCGAGTTCGAAATTGTTGGTAAACAGTGTAGATTATAAATAATTATACACAAAATAATTATTTAGTAAGATACTCTTGTTATCTGTATGGATAAACTAAATCTGTCATAGTTTATGTGTTTGACTTGGTACGTAGTTTGAAGTAGTAAAACCGGTAATGAATTCCCTAAACTATACCTATTATAGTTTGACTGGTAAGTTGTGTTCACGTACTATTCTGAAAACTATGCAATTATGTTTAGCAAACGTCCCTTATGCTCCGCATATTACAAAAGGGATAAAGAATATAAATGTTTGATGTAAAACTTGTTGTAATTGCATCAGTTTTTAAGTTGTGAAAACCTTTATGTTTAGCTTGTATTCCCCCCCCCCCCCCTGAAAACGTTTTAAAAACTATAAAAGCGTAGGGTATGAACCCACTGTTGGTTGGATGTAAAGGATTGAACTGGACGATCCTTGAGTTGGTGTACGTTGCACTTAACCGAATCCTAATATCAAATAAATACATATATGTATCTAAATTAGCAATTTTGTTAGATAAAGTGTTAGATAAACACTTGTTTTCGGTTAAGGAATGTTACCGGGACTTGGTTGAATTGAGAAAACAGGCTTTTCCCCGAAAAGAGTTTTTTACGGTCGTGAATGGAGTTTACGGTCGATAGACCGTGAATAGGGTTTACAGTCTATGAAGATCTGGTGAGTTTACGGTCGCAATGGGTTTATGGTCTATGAAGATAGACCGTAAACTCAAGAAAAAGGGTGCTTGTTTTCGACGAAAAAGTGTTCCAGAGGCTTCCAAACGGCCCCAAATGACGATTTCCGGCATTTTTCGGGTGAAAGGAGGGCTTTATGGTGTTTACGGTCAAGAGGTTTAGAGAGAGAAAGTGGGTGTTTCCGGTCAAGAAGGTTCAAATGAGGGTGGGGGTCTAGTATTTATAGATTGGGGGTTTGTTCGGTGGTGGGGTCCACCTGGCACCGACCGTAAACGGGTTTACGGTCTACACGACTTTACAGTCGTAAACTCGTTCTAATCGTGAACTCGGTGATTTTCGAGGAAGTTTCAAGTTTTTCGCGTGATTCCCGGTTTATTCGGAATCGTATAAAATACATATTATTTATTTAAAACGTAAATTCCTTCCCAAACTAAGAAATTTAACGGAATTTAATAAAAACCCAAATTTTATTAACGAAAACTAGGTAAGGATAGCGGAAAAAGTTTTGTGCTGTCACATATCTTGAGTGCAGATTAATCTTGGAAAACCAATACGCCCCTGAAGCTGGTTAAATAGATCATCGATCCTCAGGAGGCGGTAACGGTTCTTCACTGTTAGCTTGTTCAACTCTCGGTAGTCTATATAAATCCAGTGCGACCCATCCTTCTTTTTCATGAACAGGATCGGTGCACCCCATAGCGAGCTACTCAGCCGGATGAACCCCTTGTCTAACAACTCTTGTAGATGCGTAGACAACTCCTGTATCTCTGGCAGGGCTAATTGATATGGTGCCTTGGCTATGGGAGCTGCACCGGAAACCAGATCGATCCAAAACTCCACCTGCCACTCTGGAGGCACCCCATGTAGATCCTTCATAAATACATCTGGGTACTCACGAACAACCGGTACATCATCAATCGTCGCTCTATCTTGTTCCCGTGTATCCATAACATAAGCAAAAAAACCCCGGGAAACCCTGATGGAGATAACGTCTGGCCCTAGCAACCGAACATAAAACAGGGTCACGCTGAGTTCTCAACCCTTGGACCACCACTCTCCCCCACTTGGGGTCCGCACTCATAGCAACTGGTGCTTACAATCAATCACTGCTCCATTGGGGCTCAACAAATCCATCCCTACTATGACTTTCTTCTCGCGCAGAGGGATGGGAACCAAGTCAATACCGTAGCACTCATCGTACATCCTCAAAACACAACCTCAATGAACCCTCGATGCCTGAATGGACCGCTCATCTGCAATCTCCACCTCTAGTGGGTAGTCTAACATGCTCGAAGACTCAAGAAACTTTTTATTGAGTGCAATAGATATGAAAGATCAGGTGGCCCCCGAATCAAATAATACCCAAACAAGAATATCGTTCACGAGGAACAATCCTAAAACAAGACATATAAAATGTAAGTATTGTCATAATGTAAAATAAGATTTAAGGGAAAGAAACATACTCATCACCACATTTGGTGCGGCCCGCGCATCCTTGGTGGTCAACTAAAAGGCTCGGCTCCTCACCACTGGAGCATCCGTCTTGCCCTGTCGTCCGTCTGTGGTCCATAGGGTCGCTGCAGATAGCACCACCACTGCCTCTCTTGATGCTAAGCTCGGACAGTGGGTCTTCCTGTTTGCCTTCTGATTGCAATGGAAGAAAATCATATCTGATGTCGGAATGGTAGGAGCGGGAGCGGTACAATCCCTGCTAAAGTGTTCAGTCTTGCCGCACTTGTTGCAACCTGAGCTCCCCAGCCTACAAGCGCCCTCATGTGGCTTGTCGCACTTCCCACAGCGGCCTCGGGTGTCACACCCCCAAACCAGGCGGCGGAAACGTTCGGGGGCTGTCGTGACTCAATTGAATACCATAACATTGTATATATATGAAACGTAACAACATTCGTCACCATGCATTAATATAGTACAACCAGTAAAGTTTACATGAAGTACATTGTTTAAACATTACATTCCCAAAATAGATTGTTCGATTCGTACATAAATAAACTGCAAGCCATCACTGAATATGATTTCCTTTGATTCACTGGTTCCCTGAGAATACAAGTATTTTGAAAAACGACGTCAACATATGAAATGTTGGTGAGTTCATAAGCTGTATTTGAAAAAAAACAATGTTTCGTATTGTTTGAAAACCACCAGAAAATCCGATATTTTCTGAAAAGAAAAGCTTTTGAAAACGTTTGTGAAGATCCATAAGTATGCTTGTTTGTTTCTATACTTGTAAAAATTGTTTATTGAAGTGGTATGTATTTCGAATCTGTATGTATTGAGAAACCCTAGGAAAACCCGATGTTTTCCTAATTCTTTGAATTCCATGAATTTACATTGAAACCATTGCAATGCGTGAAGTTATCAATACCAGGCGACGTTGGATTATTTTTGAGCATGATTATCTGCTACAAACACGCGTTACACAAACGACTAGTCTATAGCAATACTAACGATCCCGTAGGCGTCGTCCGTACTAATCACGTTATCCAACCGCCCTGACTACGTGTAGTCCCACATCCGAAGAGAAAGAGGACACGAAGGCCTCGATGACTCCATTAGCCGGTTGGGGATAAAAAGGTACGAGGGGTCCCAAACCCGCCTCGCATAAAAAGGTAGACTCTACTAGCGATACCAAAGGACCCTTGGGGACCAGTAGTATACAAGCCATTGAAAGTCCTTTTACGTTGTGTCGGATCGGTAAAACCCAACACTTCGTAAGATAGAGGTCTTCGGGCCTTAAGATCAGGTCATTGGGCTAGCTAGGCTCAACAAACAAGATTTTACACTTTTGGGGCCCAAAGATGGTGCGTAGACGTCTGTGCACACTCGCATGTATATTGAATTCCCAAACGTTATTAGTATGAATCGTAGTGTTGTAGTGTCATAGTGTCGTCGTGTTAGTAGTTTCGGATTTTTATTGGTTCGAGACCGAACCAATTCGTTTAACAACGACTTTTGGTGTTGTAATGTATTGTATTTCATCGATAGTCGTGGTGCCATCATTTGGTCAAATTGCATGTATTGAATTAGCCTTGAAATTTTTCTGTTTTCAGCCCCTCCTTGTTTGTAAAATTTACCTTTTCAACCCCTTTATTTAAATACTTTCCGGTTTGGTCCTAAATCAATTTTCTTGACATTTTAACACCAAAAATTATTGAAATAAATATTTTCCAGCATATTTTTCATAGAAAACAGCTTAAGTCCCTGAAATTTCAGTTTTCTCGGTTATAACCCTTCTTTTTCGCAATTTTGACAATTTTGGCCCAAATTGTAAAATTTTTGCAACTTTGGTCCTTTTTAAATTTAAAAAGCATTTTAAACCTTTGAAAAGGACTTGGAACACTTATAGTCCACTGTTTTACAGAAAAACACAGTTTTGGCCCTCCAAAACAGAAAATTTCGCATAATGGGCCTCATTGGGCCGAAAATGTCATTTTTAGCCCATTAAGCTTGAAATTTATGTTTTTAATCCTCTAAATGAGTATATTTCCAGAAATTGTTTTATTGAAACTGTTTTGACACATCTCATCCATCAGAATTCGTGATATGTCAATTTGGGCCCTTAATTTTGTATTTTTCACATTTTAGGTCCAAAAATTGTGTTTTTAGCCCAAAGAAATTGTTACTAAGCCATGTAGCTATTTTTCTAGAAACACATTGTATGTAGAAATATATTTGATGCTAAAATCATTTAACATAAGGTATATCTCGGTTTTGAGGGATTTTATGGCTAGATCCAACATTATAACACACAAAAGCACACATATAAGCATGGAAATCATACAAAGCATACAAAACACATATAGATCTACACTTTCACTTGTATTCCCCCCCCCCCCCCAAAAAAAAAAAAACTCATAAAAACAGAAAATAGGGGGTATGAAGCTCACCTTAGGATGTAGTTTCGGTTTTTGGAGAGAAGATGGAAGAAAGATGAAGTGATTTTTGGCCTTAGCACCCTTTGATGAAGATTTCGACCTCTAGGATGCAAGATCACAAGAGTGAATGAATTTACAAGAGATTTTAATAAAGTAGAGGGAGTTAGATCATAAGTTAAACATTAACTTAACTTAGATGGTGAATTTCTTTAGGATGATTCTTATGCTTCAAGCCAAATTTTCGAGACTTTTGAATGGAGTGGGAGGATGATTTCTTGAGTAATTTGGAGAGAGTTTGTGAAGTGTGTGTGTGTGGGTTATTCTCGGCCGAATCAAAAAGGGAGAGGGAGGGAGAGGAGAAAAGACCTTGAGGTGATGTTTGCATGGAAGAATGAGAATGCATGGATGTCCAATGAATAAAAATAAGGTGGCAATGGTAAAGTCAACTCTCCTCTTGGGCTTGATTTGGGCCGAAAACATGGAAGAAAAAAAAGAAATTTGGGCCTTAAATGCTTAAGCCCAATTTTCATGGTTAAGTTGAGTGATTTTTGGTCCAAATGAATATAAAGGTGATTTTTATGACTTGTTAGGGTCAAATTAGGTTAATTATGGTTCATAGTCATTAATTTATTTCATTCTAGGCCCAAGGTGGCCCAAAATGTTGAAATAAATTAGTGTGGGTCCAATTAGAGCCCAATTAGGGTTCTAAGCCCATGATAGTCTAATTGGAAGCTTATTGGTCCATTTGGATCCAATAGGGAAGTCCTAGTCCAAAATGGACTTAAACAAGGACTTCTAAGGCCTCCAATTGTTTGATGACTATTTGTAGTACTTTGTATGATGTATTTGATTGAAGTTTTTGAAGTCATAATCATAGGTGTTACACATGTTCTTAAGCTTTTGATTCACATTAGCTTGAGTGTATAGATTACATGACACAAAATTTCCAGTTGTGACATCATCCCCCCGTTAGAGGGAATTTCGTCCCAAAATTCTGTTTGAAAGCTAGATTTGAGAATGCTAGAATAGGTGAGGGTATTTTTGCTTCATTTGGTCTTCGCGTTCCCAAGTGAATTCTGGCCCACGCTTTGCGTTCCACCGTACCTTCACGATCGGGATGCGGCTCTGTTTAGTACGCTTCACCTCCATGTCCATGATTTCGACTGGTTCTTCGACGAACAGGAGATTCTCATTGATTTCGATTTCGTCAAGAGGAATGAAAAGGGTTTCGTCTGATAGGCACTTCTTTAGGTTAGAGACATGAAACACGGGGTGTACACCGTTTAGCTCCGCGGGTAGTTGTAGTCTGTAGGCTACCGGACCTATTCGGGCGACGATTTCGAAAGGTCCAATGTATCACGGGTTCAGCTTTCCCCGTTTTCCGAAACGTATAACCCCTTTCCAGGGTGAGACTTTCAACAATACTCGATCACCGACCTGGAATTCTAAGGGCTTTCGCCGTCTATCAGCGTAGCTCTTTTGTCGGTCACGCGATGCTTGTAATCGAGCTCTGATCTGGATGATCTTTTCTGTGGTTTCGCGAATGATCTCCGGTCCCGTTAGTGCCCTGTTCGACGTATGCATTTTTGCTAGCTGGGTGTCACCTACTTCAGCCCAACATAACGGTGATCTACATTTACGCCCGTACAGTGCTTCGAAAGGAGCCACCTTGATGCTCGAATGGTAACTATTGTTATATGAAAACTCGATCAACGGTAGGTGGGTATCCCAAGACTTTCCAAAGTCTATCACACATGCACGAAGCATGTCTTCAAGCGTTTGAATGGTTCGTTCACTTTGACCGTCCGTTTGTGGGTGATATGCGGTGCTCATATCGAGATGAGTTCCCATTGCCTTGTGGAGTGATTGCCAAAAGCGCGATGTGAACCTACTGTCCCTATCCGAGATGATAGATTTTGGCACTCCATGGAGTCTTACGATTTCTCGTAGGTACAAACGCGTCAGTCTTTCCATCTTGTAGGATTCTTTGATTGGTAGGAAATGGGCAGCTTGGTCACGAAGTCCATAGAAATCCCCTCCCATTTCCACTCAGGGATTGTCGGTTGCTGTAACAATCCTGAAGGTTTCTGGTACTCCATCTTTACTTTGGCGCACGTAAGGCACTTACTAACATAGGTCGCGATTTCCGCCTTCATGTTAGGCCACCAATAGTGTTGTTTAATGTCCAAATACATCTTGTCCGAACCAGGATGAATGGAGTATCGTGTCTTGTGGGCTTCCTTCATAACGGTCTCCCTAAATCCTCCGATTTTTGGGACCCAAATACGGTTCATGAAGTAGTATACCCCATTCTCTCTTGCTTCTAGGTTCTTTTCCATCCCGCGCAATGCCTCGCTAATTCTATTTTCCGCTTGCATAGCTTCCGACTGGACTGATGCAATTTGAGTGGCCAGATGAGATTGAATGGTTATCGAGTGCGTTTTCGTACGGCGATTAGTGTACTCCTTCCGACTTAATGCATCAGCTACCACATTCGCCTTACCTGGATGGTACTTGATCTCGCATTCGTAGTCGTTTAGCAATTCAACCCATCTTCGCTGTCTCATGTTCAGCTCCTTCTGATTCAAGATGTGCTGGAGGCTCTTGTGGTCCGTGAAGATGGTGCACTTTGTACCGTACAGGTAGTGCCTCCAAATTTTTAGAGCAAAGACCACGGCTCCCAGTTCTAGGTCATGGGTCGTGTAATTTACTTCGTGCGTCTTTAGTTGGCGGGACGCATATGCTATCACTCTTCCACGTTGCATGAGAACGCAACCTAAGCCCTGATTCGACGCGTCACAGTAGACTACAAAATCTTCCGTTCCTTCAGGTAGAGACAGTACAGGAGCGCTACAGAGAGCTTGCTTCAAGGTTCGAAACGCAATCTCTTGTCGGTCTGTCCACTTGAATGGCACGCCCTTTTGCGTAAGCAAGGTAAGCGGCTTGGCGATCTTAGAGAAGTTTTGGATAAATCTCCTATAGTAGCCTGCTAGGCCTAAGAACTGACGAATTTCTGTGGGCGTAGTCGGAGTTGACCATCCTTCCACAGCTTTGACCTTAGAGGGGTCCACATGAATTCCGTCTTGGCTAACCACGTGGCCTAGGAAATTCACACTCCGGAGCCAGAACTCGCACTTGGAGAGTTTGGCGTAAAGCTTTTCCGATCGCAGAGTGTCTAGAATTTGTCGGAGATGTTGGCCATGATCCTCTTTGCTTCGAGAATAGACGAGGATGTCATCGATAAATACAATGACAAAGTTGTCAAGGAACGGTCGATAGATTCGATTCATTAGGTCCATAAATGCGGCAGGTGCATTTGTTAGACCGAAGGGCATTACGACGAATTCATAATGTCCATAGCGGGTTCGGAAAGCGGTTTTAGGAATATCCTCTTCTCGGACTTTGAGTTGGTGGTATCCGGACCGTAGATCTATTTTGGAGAAATAACTAGCTCCTTGGAGCTGGTCGAATAGATCATCGATTCGTGGGAGTGGGTAGCGGTTTTTAACAGTGAGTTTATTTAACTCTCTGTAATCGATGCACATTCTGAAAGATCCGTCCTTCTTTTTGACAAAGAGCACCAGAGCTCCCCATGGCGAGTAGCTAGGTCGGATAAACCCCTTGTCCAGAAGCTCACTGAGTTGGCTGGACAATTCCTGCATTTCAGCAGGAGCCAACCGATATGGTGATTTAGCGAGAGGAGTCGCTCCTGGAACAAGGTCGATTCGGAACTCAACCTGTCTCTCTGGGGGTACTCCTGGAAGATCTTCAGGAAACACGTCCGGGAATTCACACGCTACCGGAATATCTTGGATGTTAGTTTCTTCTTTGGTCTTGTCCACAATGTGAGCCAAGAACGCCAAATTGTTCTTTCGCAGATGTTTTTGTGCTTTGATGCATGAGATGAGACGAAGATTCGTACTGGGTTTGTCTCCGTAAATTACTAGGGTTTCGTGATTCGGAAGACGAAGGCGAACGGCCTTCTCGTGGCACATAATCTCAGCATGGTGGGGGCTTAACCAATCCATGCCGATAATCACATCGAAACTCCTAATTGATACTGGCATTAGGTCTATTCGAAAAACGTGCTGGTTAAGGGTTAGGGTACATCCGGTGTAGATCTCCCCAGTGGATTCGGTTTTCCCATTGGCCATTTCCACCGTATAGGTTTCATTTAGCTTCTGGGGTTGTTGTTTTAATAAATGTTTAAACTTCTCGCTCACGAAACTTCGCTCCGCTCCGGTATCAAATAAGATGCATGCATAAGTGTGGTTTAGGAGGAACGTACCGGTCACAACTGCGGGATCCTGAACTGCATCACTCTGACCCATAGTCAGCATTCTTCCTGCTCCTCTGTTTCCTGAGTTGTTGTTAGGGCAATCTCGGCGGAAATGCCCCGTCCTTCCACACCCGAAGCAGGTGTGGCTAGGCCCTGCATTATTGCCGACGGCATTGGTGTTGTTGTTATTGCGGTAGTTGTTGTTGTTGTTGTTGTTGTTCTGGTGGTTTCCCTGACTCTGGTTCCGAGGAGGGTATGTCCTGCAGAACCTTGCAGTGTGTCCCCTTCGGTTGCAACTGGTGCAATGGAGTTCCCTGCATTCGCCGTGATGGTGGAGGCCGCACTAATTGCAACTGGGAAGATTACCGGAGTAGGGTCTTGAAGCATTTGAAGCAGCTGAGGCTGGAGCATGTGGTGTGGCTGGAACCGGTGCGGTGACAGCGTTAACTGCCACTGTTTGCTGCTTTTTAGAGGTCTCGGGGCCCTGACGCCCCTTCCTCTTGGGGTTCTTCCCTCTCCTGCCATCACCCTCCTTTTTCTTCTCAGTCTCTACTGGCTTCTCGCCCCTTTTGTTGTTATGATCGTACAACCTCTTGGTCAATCTCTTCGCACTGTCAAACGTTTCAGGGTTCGCAGCTATCACATTCCCTTGAATGGGGGATGTCAGTCCCCAGATGAATCGTTCAACCTTCTTTCCTTCTGATGTGATCATACCCGGGCACAACAGAGATAATTCGCTGAATCTCGAGATGTAGGCATCGATGTTCGCATTCTGCACCGTGAGGTTCCATAGTTCCTGCTCCATCTTTTGTATTTCGCCTCGGGGGCAGTACTCAGCCATTAACATTTCTTTCATTTCTGCCCATGGGATAGAGTTGGCGACAGGGAGCGTCATAGCTTCCACGTGTCCGTTCCACCAAGTGAGAGCTTGGTCCACAAAAGTGCAGGCCGCGAACTTCACCTTCATCTGCTCGGGGCAATCACATATCTCGAACACCGACTCTACCTTCTCGATCCATCGCTTCAGGGTAATCACCCCTCCAGTGCCGTTGAAGGTCCAGGGTTTAGCGTTCGCAAAGTCCTTGTAGGTGCACGTTTTAGTGGGTCCTTGAGTCGTCCCGTTGTTCGAACTTCCGGAGCCTTGCCCGTTGCCTCCTCCGTTGTTCCCTCGGTGAAGTTGTGCCATAGCTGCTGTGACCGCAGCGGACATGGCTGCCTGGAAAGCAGTGGTGTCGACTTCGGGCGAAGTTGGCTCGGGATTTCCGCGAGTAGCTCGGCGAGGCATCTTTCTGTCATGAAACGGAGAGATGTTGAGTGTATGTGGTCTCTGTGAGGTCGTGATCCTACTAACTAGATGTATGGTACGAACCTAAACATTACTACCATCAGGCATACAATCATAACTTCTCAACACATAACAACTTGTAATATCATAGCAAAACACATAAAAGTTCATTAATATTATCCGCGTTTAATACAAGAAAATTTGCTCGTAAGAGCATACATAAGTGACACTAATCTGACAGCATAACGGCTCCATGAGTAGTGTAGTCACTTAAACATAGAACCGAAGTACATAACATAGTTCCTAATGACCTACCTAACTGCGATGAGCTGCGTCTGGAGGTGGTGCCGAAGATGCGGATGCTCCCTGAAGACAAGCCACTAGGCGTTCTGCGTCCTGAAGTCGAGACTCCCACCTTACCTGCCTCATGTGAAACTCCCGGAGGACGTCACGCGTCTCCTGCTCCGCACGCTCGACCCTAGTCCACAACTGGCGTACTTGATCAGCAGTGCCCTGAGCAAGGTCGCCGGTGTCCCGTAATCGTCTCACCATGACCGGTAGGGCTCGATCGGCCGGTCCTCCGTCCCTCAGATCAAAGAACTCACGTGACATGCCAAACGGGGGTCGCTGTCCCTGATGTCTGCTCCATCTCCAAAGATCAATGCCCCAAGGAGGGGTAGGTCCAGTGGGACCCACACGATAAGCAGGCACCCTGATCGGGTAAGGGGGGTCGATGACCTCGGACTCTGCGTCCGAATCACCCCCTTCGCTGTCATCGAGCTCCTCTTCGAAATGCTCTTCGGGTTCGGCAGGCTCGCCCTCGACTTCTGCCTCCAGTTCCCCGTCAGATTCTTCTTCGGGGTCTTCCTCAGGTTCCTCTTCAGGCTCTTCCTCAGGCTCCTCCTCCTCTAGCCACCCGTTGTTTCCCTGATTAGGGAAATAGGGGTCTCCAGGATGATGAAAACCAGCCATGCTGTCTGCGCGAGTACGTAAATATGCTAACATTATTCCTAGGTGCTATGACTATTGTACAGACCAAGCAAACGTTCTCTTGTTGGTGATAAAGGGTATAGTTTTAGGTTCCCTAGCTATCCCGATCTCATCAAGACGTGTGTTAGTTTTACTTTGGAGAGAATGTAGTTGATCGGGCTACATTCACTCCTTGGTATCACTAAGAACAGTCCCAAATTAACCGAGATACTAGCATTATTGTGTTTGATTCGGCGTTAGGTCCTTATTCCTAATGCAAGCAAGCGTGTTTTATTTACTTGTTTTGTTCATAGTTATGTTAGTCCCTCTTTTTGGTTTATAGTTGCATATCAATGTGTGGCTCGACATGCTAGTTCACTATAAACAAAGCTCTGATACCAACCTGTCACACCCCCAAACCAGGCGGCGGAAACGTTCGGGGGCTGTCGTGACTCAATTGAATACCATAACATTGTATATATATGAAACGTAACAACATTCGTCACCATGCATTAATATAGTACAACCAGCAAGGTTTACATGAAGTACATTGTTTAAACATTACATTCCCAAAATAGATTGTTCGATTCGTACATAAATAAACTGCAAGCCATCACTGAATATGATTTCCTTTGATTCACTGGTTCCCTGAGAATACAAGTATTTTGAAAAACGACGTCAACATATGAAATGTTGGTGAGTTCATAAGCTGTATTTGAAAAAAAACAATGTTTCGTATTGTTTGAAAACCACCAGAAAATCCGATATTTTCTGAAAAGAAAAGCTTTTGAAAACGTTTGTGAAGATCCATAAGTATGCTTGTTTGTTTCTATACTTGTAAAAATTGTTTATTGAAGTTGTATGTATTTCGAATCTGTATGTATTGAGAAACCCTAGGAAAACCCGATGTTTTCCTAATTCTTTGAATTCCATGAATTTACATTGAAACCATTGCAACGCGTGAAGTTATCAATACCAGGCGACGTTGGATTATTTTTGAGCATGATTATCTGCTACAAACACGCGTTACACAAACGACTAGTCTATAGCAATACTAACGATCCCGTAGGCATCGTCCGTACTAATCACGTTATCCAACCGCCCTGACTACGTGTAGTCCCACATCCGAAGAGAAAGAGGACACGAAGGCCTCGATGACTCCATTAGCCGGTTGGGGATAAAAAGGTACGAGGGGTCCCAGACCCGCCTCGCATAAAAAGGTAGACTCTACTAGCGATACCAAAGGACCCTTGGGGACCAGTAGTATACAAGCCATTGAAAGTCCTTTTACGTTGTGTCGGATCGGTAAAACCCAACACTTCGTAAGATAGAGGTCTTCGGGCCTTAAGATCAGGTCATTGGGCTAGCTAGGCTCAACAAACAAGATTTTACACTTTTGGGGCCCAAAGATGGTGCGTAGACGTCTGTGCACACTCGCATGTATATTGAATTCCCAAACGTTATTAGTATGAATCGTAGTGTTGTAGTGTCATAGTGTCGTCGTGTTAGTAGTTTCGGATTTTTATTGGTTCGAGACCGAACCAATTCGTTTAACAACGACTTTTGGTGTTGTAATGTATTGTATTTCATCGATAGTCGTGGTGCCATCATTTGGTCAAATTGCATGTATTGAATTAGCCTTGAAATTTTTCTGTTTTCAGCCCCTCCTTGTTTGTAAAATTTACCTTTTCAACCCCTTTATTTAAATACTTTCCAGTTTGGTCCTTAAATCAATTTTCTTGACATTTTAACACCAAAAATTATTGAAATAAATATTTTCCAGCATATTTTTCATAGAAAACAGCTTAAGTCCCTGAAATTTCAGTTTTCTCGGTTATAACCCTTCTTTTTCGCAATTTTGACAATTTTGGCCCAAATTGTAAAATTTTTGCAACTTTGGTCCTTTTTAAATTTAAAAAGCATTTTAAACCTTTGAAAAGGACTTGGAACACTTATAGTCCACTGTTTTACAGAAAAACACAGTTTTGGCCCTCCAAAACAGAAAATTTCGCATAATGGGCCTCATTGGGCCGAAAATGTCATTTTTAGCCCATTAAGCTTGAAATTTATGTTTTTAATCCTCTAAATGAGTATATTTCCAGAAATTGTTTTATTGAAACTGTTTTGACACACCTCATCCATCAGAATTCTTGATATGTCAATTTGGGCCCTTAATTTTGTATTTTTCACATTTTAGGTCCAAAAATTGTGTTTTTAGCCCAAAGAAATTGTTACTAAGCCATGTAGCTATTTTTCTAGAAACACATTGTATGTAGAAATATATTTAATGCTAAAATCATTTAACATAAGGTATATCTCGGTTTTGAGGGATTTTATGGCTAGATGCAACATTATAACACACAAAAGCACACATATAAGCATGGAAATCATACAAAGCATACAAAACACATATAGATCTACACTTTCACTTGTATTCCCCCCCCCCCCTCCCAAAAAAAAAAACTCATAAAAACAGAAAATAGGGGGTATGAAGCTCACCTTAGGATGTAGTTTCGGTTTTTGGAGAGAAGATGGAAGAAAGATGAAGTGATTTTTGGCCTTAGCACCCTTTGATGAAGATTTCGACCTCTAGGATGCAAGATCACAAGAGTGAATGAATTTAGAAGAGATTTTAATGAAGTAGAGGGAGTTAGATCATAAGTTAAACATTAACTTACCTTAGATGGTGAATTTCTTTAGGATGATTCTTATGCTTCAAGCCAAATTTTCGAGACTTTTGAATGGAGTGGGAGGATGATTTCTTGAGTAATTTGGAGAGAGTTTGTGAAGTGTGTGTGTGTGGGTTATTCTCGGCCGAATCAAGAAGGGAGAAGGAGGGAGAGGAGAAAAGACCTTGAGGTGATGTTTGCATGGAAGAATGAGAATGCATGGATGTCCAATGAATAAAAATGAGGTGGCAATGGTAAAGTCAACTCTCCTCTTGGGCTTGATTTGGGCCGAAAACATGGAAGAAAAAAAAGAAATTTGGGCCTTAAATGCTTAAGCCCAATTTTCATGGTTAAGTTGAGTGATTTTTGGTCCAAATGAATATAAAGGTGATTTTTATGACTTGTTAGGGTCAAATTAGGTTAATTATGGTTCATAGTCATTAATTTATTTCATTCTAGGCCCAAGGTGGCCCAAAATGTTGAAATAAATTAGTGTGGGTCCAATTAGAGCCCAATTAGGGTTCTAAGCCCATGATAGTCTAATTGGAAGCTTATTGGTCCATTTGGATCCAATAGGGAAGTCCTAGTCCAAAATGGACTTAAACAAGGACTTCTAAGGCCTCCAATTGTTTGATGACTATTTGTAGTACTTTGTATGATGTATTTGATTGAAGTTTTTGAAGTCATAATCATAGGTGTTACACATGTTCTTAAGCTTTTGATTCACATTAGCTTGAGTGTATAGATTACATGACACAAAATTTCCAGTTGTGACATCGGGCCTGATGGCCCTTCGACCTCGTGTCAAATCCCTTAGGATTCTTTGCCGAAATCCCTCCTGTCTCCCCAAACTCTGCCTTTCTCTTCCCTATATGCTCTATATCAATCTCCCTCTCGCGTACCCTGGCTATCATGCCGTCCAGTGTCGGGCACGCCGAGTAACTAACAAACTCCATGATCTCTAGTCTCAGCATATCATGGTATCGAGTCTTCTTCATCTTCTCATCAACTGCATAATGAGGCACCAACAAAGCCTTCTCCCTAAATTTAGTGGTGATCTCCACGACAGTCTCAGTCGTCTGTCTCATGTCCAGGAACTCTCTCGCTAACTGTTGAATCTCCATAGCAGGTGCAAACTCGGCTCGGAATTGGGTCACGAAATCCAGCCAGGTCATGGTCGCAATGGTTGGGCCTCCCAATGCGTAACCGACCTCCTCCCACCAGTGCCCAGCTTGATCTTTCAAACACCCTGCGGCAAACCTTACCTTTGATCCCTCAGGGTAAAAGTCGGTCATCTGATCACACTCGATATTCGCTATCCATCGTCTGGTTGCAATGGGATCTTTCACCCCGCATAAGTCTGGTGCTCTGCATCCCGTGAAATCCTTGAAAGAGAGCGTACGAGTCCCCGACTGGCCAGGTACCATGTCACTCCTGAATGCCCTAAGTGATCCTCCATCAGCTCAATGATACCCTCCTTGATCGACCCGAAAATCACTGGGGTTGACTCAAGGATGCCTCTCTTAATCTCAGATGCAATGAACTCGCGCAGTCCCTCATCAATTAGCTCGGAACTTGTACCCAAACCAGACCCAGATCCTGAGCCTCCTACTCCATGACATGTCATCACCATTCTGAAATAAACCATACAATTGTCAGGATTATACATAATCATCGAAGAATCTTACACTCTGCCACTCCTGGTTCCCCGCAGCTCTTTAAGAGTCAAGTGCGGATCATCTCCTTTCAGTAGTAAGGGCCCATACTACCTTCCACATTTATCCGTTTTCCCCCCTGGTTTGCATTGGGTCACCGAAGTCACTCCCTATCCACACATACAATTCACAATCAGATCACTCATGTCACTAATCTCATCCTAGGCTTACCCTAGGGTAATCTCTGACCCACTCTCTTCCAGCAGTTGCGTAAGATACCCCTGCTACCTCTCCATAACTAGCTCGTGAATACCATTATATATTACTGAGATCAGATAATTCTTCGAATGAGAGGTCTCTCCTTACAACGGTTGGACTCAAACAAGAGTTGCGCAATAGGGCTAAACCAAACCTTTTGAAATTATTTAGTCCTCACAATATGTAACTTAGCGTATTTGGTTACTAGTTACTTATAGATAGTTATAACTATTAATAGCACAAAGTAAGAAAAATTCGAGCATTTAGTAATCAAAACCAAGCATATCCTAATTAGGCGATCGTATCACTGACTAATCAATACAAGCATGCAATTTAATAGACACATACAGCAGGCATACTCGAACAAGAGTTGCGCAATAGGGCTAAACCTAACCTTCTGAAATTATTTAGTCCTCGCAATATGTAACTTAGCGTATTCGGTTACTAGTTAGTTATAGATAACTATAACTATTAATAGCACAAAGCAAGAAACATTCGAGCATTTAGTAATCAAAACCAAGCATATCCTAATCAGGCCATTGTATCACTAACTAATCTATACAAGAATGCAATTCAGTAGACACATACAGCAGGCATACAAGGTATCCTTCCTAGATCCTTAGCCCTAATGCAATTCTCATACACATACAGTAGGCATACAAGGCATCCATCTTAGATCCTTATCCCTAATCTAGCATGCAATTCTCATAGTCATAACATATATCATAACAAACATGTATGGTATATTGGGGAAGCTTACTTGAGCTTGGCCAATTGCACGCATCACACTTCTTGTTTCTTATTAAAACTCTTAATCTTTAATTTTTTTAAGAAAAATTATCTTTTTCTTGTAAAACTTCTTAAACCTTCGATTTGAGTCCAGACACGTCCGAGAGTGTGTCCGAATCCCTCAAACCAAGGCTCTGATACCAACTTGTAGCACCCTTAAAAATACAATCCGAAAATTTTATTTTTACGTTTATCAATCATAAAATAAAGCATACTGTTTTTCCCAAAACCATGAAATCATAAAATAGTTTAGTTGTTCAATCCAATAATACATATAAAGTCATCATCATAGTCATAACCCCAAAATCACTAATGCGGAAAATCATGGTGTGATGCGATGCGATCAAGGCGGCCCTTTCCCCTTCGAGCTGGAAGTACCTAAAACCAAAACTGAAAACCGTAAGCACGAAGCTTAGTGAGTTTCCCCCCCCCCCCCCACCATACTACATACAAATCACAAAATTACTATCATGCATATTTGGGTACCCGACCTACCCTGCTGAGCATACCTGGGAGCTCAACCTACCCATGTCAGACATATTGGGGTGTCCGACCTACCTCCGTCAGGCATACCTGGGTGCCCGACCTACCCATCGATTTTATTCAAACCGATTACGGGGTCTATTTCACCTCCTACCACTACCACATAAATCATGTATATCACACATAAGCATCAAACAATACATAACACCTTAATAATTATGACAAAGACAATTACTAAGTCATATCAATACTAGTGGGTCGGAATTGGTGCCTTCCACCCATGGTTTCTACGAAGGGAGACTCACCTCACAGTGTATGCCGAAATCGTACTCCTCGGCTGGCTCGTAACTGCTCTCCCTAAAGCACAATAAATTCCCTAGTCAGTCATTGGGTCCAAATAGGACTCCCTTATGGCCCAAACTTCTAATTCATGTCCTAAGCCAAGGTTTCCTAATCCTTGGCCTATTAGGCCTCTTTCTCCCAAGGCCAAACTCCTAATTAAATTAAGTCCCAAGTCCATCCATTTAAGTTTCAAGGCCCAATAACGCCCATTAAGGCCATATACCATATATCCTAGGTCTAGGCCCAGAAGCCTTCCTCCACAGTGGGTCATGAGGCCTAACTATTTTCAAGCCCAACATCCTAAGGCCCAAATACCTATTTGACCACTCTGCATGTGTACACGCGGCATTCCTGGCACGTACGCCCAGCGTATGCTGGTCTTGACCACTTCGGGGAGATTGACCCAAAATGCACAGCGTACCAGGGGTACGCCCAACATACTGGTCAGTTTCCTTAGAAGCTCCTTTGAGACTTAATCCATTAAGTCCTAACATCCAAAACAAAGATCCATGTCCTTTAAGACGTCCTAGACTATAACGTTACAAACTTTATGTCTTTAGATGCATAGATGGGGGTTAAGACATGATTTAAATCCTTAAACACACTTTTTGACCATCTAACACTTGCATGGTTGTGGCTTAACCATCAAGGCCAAATTTTTATGGCTCTAAAGGCTTCCAAGAGCTCAAAAGGACAACTCTTATGAGCTAGAACCCCCAAAACTACAACTAAGTATACAATGGTCAAGTTTGAAGCTTGATACCTCAAATGAGTCAGAAAAGATGCTAAACTCCTAGATCTACATGCCCCTCTCACATTCTTGTTCCTTCTTCTAATTTACTCTTCTTCAAAACCACCAAAAATCACCCAAAAGTGCACAAAATTAGCTCACAAAGCATGCAAGAGGTTTAGGGTTCGATTTTTACTCTTTAGGAACAGTGGAGGCTGAGGGAATGAGGTTTGGGATGAATTTAATGTCTTTATATATGGGGAAAACACTAAAATTTAGGGTTTGCAACTGGACAGGTTATGCCTAACGTACGCTTGGGTATGCCCAGCACACACAAGGCTTCCCCCGCTTTGTGCCTTAATTGTGTATGTCATGCGTACACTATGTATGCCCAACGTACGACCTTTCTCAAAATTACAATATATTTCACTTAATAAAATTGAAGGGAAATACCTGGTGACTCGGATGTTACATGTAATAGGATTAATTTGTTGATCAATGTCACCCTGATAAATATTAAACAAGTTAGGATGGTGTGGAGTGCACATTTGTTTATATTTGTCTTGGTTGAAAGTACATTACTATTTTGGGGCAAAGCCCCTGAACGAATGGGGTTCCAGGGTAGCGCCCCTTGGAATGGGGGTCCAAGGGGCAGCAACCCCTAGTGGGGTCCAAGGGGTGGCTGGGGTCGATATTCTAGACCCGGATTTAAGTTGGTTTATGACCGTTTTTGGATAGTTTTAAGACATAAAACTGTCATGTGGAAGTTTTTAAACAAGAAGTTTTTCTTGTTATATGATCATTTCGAAATCATTTTTGGTACTCTTCTTTTTTATAACATCTTTAACATTCTCTCTTCTATTTCTCTCATTTTTTGAGTCTTATTCGATTAAAAATTGGTTGTGCCACCCAAGTACTTTAATCTGAAAGTGTTATACATGATTTTTAGAATTTCCAAGTGTTTTTACTCCTCTTTTCTAACAGTTTATCCATGAACTAAAGTATCTAATCACAATTGAATTTTATTGGTTCTAAAATTTCAATATTCGTAATTGAATTAATTAGCTTGCAGATGACAATACAGAACCAATTAGAAACTACACCAATTCAATATGTTTATTATCCGGTTAAAATTCAATTAATATTTGGCTATCATCTTATTTGATCCATCCATTTATCATCCATTTATACTATCTAATTAATATTATTCAATATCACATTAGACGGTCAGGTTGAGTATAGAAAATATAGACATTTATATAAACATTGGCTTGGATAAAAATTGGAATACCAATAGCGAATATATTAAAGATAAAAGCAATTCAATCCATTAAATATATAGTTGGATCAGTTATGTTTGATTGACCATATTTAACTGAATTAGATGTATTAGCAATATCTTATATCCAATAGGATATGAATTATTTGATCCGGTTCTATAAAAAGAAATAATTTGTATATAATGATTTTTCTCCTTATACAACGGTTTATGTTTTATTGAGTTGTATAATATAACATTTTAATGCATAAATTATTTTGTATGGAGAAAAAATATAATGTAGTAGGAAGAAGTTCCATTTAACCCCACTTGTTTCTTATCGAAATATTCTGTTTTATTGAGTTGTATAACACAATATTTCAAAATGTATTAGGAATTTGTGATTTTGATATGATATTTACATTTGTATGGGCCAGTTGGGAGGGGATATCACATAATTCACGGGTTTTGAAAGAAGTTGCATTTAACCCGACTTTCGGCTTTCTGTTTCCTCCACCAGGTTTTAATCCTTTTTAAATTGATTATGAAATACGATATCAATTTCTTTTAAATATAATACTAGTGTCACTCATGTGTATAGATAAATATTACCTTTGTGATGTTGCATACACCAACACTTGTCGATTTATGACTCCTTATCGCAATACGATGTATTAGTTAGCCGACTATCGACGAATATGTGCAGGCCCGACTTAGGGCAGGGGCAACATGGGCAATGGAACAGGGCCCAAAATTTCCAGGGGCCCAATTTTTTTATAGTATATGATGTATCGTTCAGCCCAAGCAATCCAACATCATCCAAACAACGCCAAACGCCAAACCAAAGACAGCATCGCACGAAGCAGCAAACGATTGCAGGCGCAGTACTTCGTTTTCGTTAAAAAAAAGTTCGATTGCAGCAATCACATGCTTCAGTGACATCAATCATCGATTCGTCATTCATCCTCCTATACAACATATTTTATTTTTAGGTGAGGGTCAATCACATATTCACTTTATCAATGATTCTTCTTCTTCATTCTTGATTTGTGGTCCTACTAGGCTGCTAATGTAATAGATTATGAGAAATTAAGGAATTAAGGATTATGACTTTATGAGTTTGAAAATTATAATTGTCAATTCAATTGCATATTTGAATCAGTTGAATGTTTGAATGAATTATATATTAAATAGATTATAAATTTTTCAGATTCATGGTATGTTTAATTGTGTAACTGTTTATCTTTTAATTGTTCAATGTTTTGGATTCTTGAATGTTATTCATGAATGTTTAATTTTTTATCACTATGTTGTATTGTCATTATGTCATATTTTCAAATTGAAATCTGATTGAATGATTCACAATGTTGAATGAAATCAATGAATGATTTTGAAATAGATTATTAGAAACAGAAATTAAATTATGAGATTATGTTTATTGTATAATTTTTTATCAGAAATTTGGAATTCAGAAACCATAGTGTTTAAAAAATCAAATTATGTTTATTGTTTGTAAAATTGTAGAGATGAAGTCTAAACAATCATTCGGTAGTCAAAACGTAAAAAAGAAAAAAGAAAACAAGATGAAGAAAAGAAAAAGGCTGAAGTTGTTGCTCTATATAAGTTTATCCATAGACAACCTATTGAAGAGCATGTTGAAGAGCACACTGAAGAGCATGTTGAAGAGCAACAGCATATAGAAGTAGAAGAGGCAGAAGAGCAAGAACCCGCTAAAGAGCTTGTTGATATATATGATCCAAGAAGGTGGGAAAAACTTAATTCTGAAGAAATTAAACTTTTGGTCCAAAAAGGTCCTAAAAGAGATAATAGTATTATGTATGGTCCCTAGGATAAATTTGGTAGACGGTTTTCTGCAGCTTTATATACAAGAACTTTACCAAATTTGGAGAAGTGTGATAGAGAATGGCTAGTATATTCGAAAGAGTTAGACAAGATATTTTGGTTTTTTTGTAAAGTGTTTAGAAAAGGGATTTCAAAAGGGAAATTGGATGGTGAAGGTTATGCAGATTGGCACCATGTTACCACTAGGGTTAACCGTTAAAAAACACGAAATTTCATTGGATCATCTTACAAATTGGAATAAGTGGTCTGATATGCGTAAAAGATTGAACTTGAATGAAACAATTGATAAAGTTCAATACGAACAATTCAAGAAAGAAAGAGATTACTGGAAACAAGTCCTTTTGTGAATCATTGCAGTAGTGATGTTTCTTGCTAAACATAATTTAGCATTTCATAGATCCAATGAAAAGTTGTATAAAAAAGGTAACTATAAATTGTAATTTTTTTGTTCTAATTCCACCAAATATCTTTTGTTAATTATTATGACTGATTTCACTTCTTATTTGTTAATTTTATTTAATAGGTAACGGAAATATTTTGGGTGTCATTGAACTATTGGAAGAGTTTGACCCGGTTATCAAAGAGCATGTGCGGCGGATCACAAATGATGGACTTCATGTGCATTATCTTGGCAACTTAATCCAAAACGAACTAATATATTTGCTAGCTCAAGAAATTAAAAAAGAACATATCAAGAAGATAAAGGAAGTAAAGTACTACTCAATCATACTTGATTGTACTCCTGATTCAAGTCACCAGGAACAGATGACAATAATAGTGAGGTATTTAACATTATCATATAATTATGTTACTGTCAAGGAGTCCTTTTTAGGTTTCTTGAATGTTGATGATACCTCTGGAAAAGGACTATTTGATAATGGAGCCCATCATTTGTAATAATGGAGCAAACATGAAAGGAAAACACCAAGGAGTGCAAAAGAGATTTTTAGATATAAATCCTAGAGAATTTTACACTCCTTGTGGTTTCCATTCTCTTAATCTAACATTATGTGATATGGCTAACAAGTGTGTTAAAGGAAAGAACTTTTTTGGATTCATCCAACGCATTTATACTATCTTTGCAAATTCTACTAAGAGGTGGGAAATTTTGAAAGATAACGTTAAAGCTTAGAGTCTTAAGTCATTGTGTCAAACTAGTTGGGAAAGCCGGGTTGAGAGTGTACAGGGTATTAAACTTCAACTTGTGGATGTACGGGAAGCTTTACTTCAAGTTGAAGAAAATGCTAATAATTTTGTAATTGCAAGTGAAGCGACTTCACTGGCAGAAAAAGAACTTGGTGACTTTAAATTTTTGGTATCAACTGTTATTTGGTATGAAGTATTAAACCATGTGAGTACTGTGAGTAAGAAGTTACAATCAAAGGATATGCGTCTTGATAATGCTATTTCAGAAATAAACAAATTGATTGGGTACTTCAAGGATTATAGAGAAACCGGTTTTTCAAAAGCAATTGTTGAAGCTAAGGAGACTGCTATTGAAATGGGTATTGATCCAGTATTTCCACAAAAGCGTGTGATTGAAAGGAAAAAAAGGTTTGATGAGAGTTCAACTAGTGAAGAAGTTTCATTTACACCTAAATAGAATTTTAGAGTCAATAATTTCTTATTCATTGTTGATCAAGCTATTTCTTCTCTTGAGACAAGATTTGAACAATTCAAAGAGTATGAAAAAGTATTTGGTTTTTTATTTCCACATAATTTGAGGGGAATTAAAGATAAAGATCTTAAGTCGTATTGTCATCATCTTGAAAAAGCACTCAAGTTTGAAGAAAGATCGGATATTGATGCCGAGGAACTTTATACAGAGTTGAAATTACTTGGGACATTGGAAATCGATGAATTTAGCAACCTTATAGATGTTTTGAAGTTTTTGAAAGAACTTGATTATTTCCCAAATGCAAGCACTGCATATAGAATATTGTTGACTATTCCAGTAACAGTTGCATCTGCAGAAAGGAGTTTTTAGAAATTGAAGTTTGTGAAATCTTATTTACGCTCCACAATGACACAAGAAAGACTTAGGAGTTGGGCAATGATATCTATCGAGAATGAAATCTTAGAGAGTATAGACTATGAAGAATTGATCAACCAATTTGCAATCAACAATGCTTGGAGAGCTTCACGGATCGTCGGTTAGCTGTTAGGATATGTAATTACTCATTAAAATACTATGATTTTGCTTTGTTTATTGGTATAATATTTGTCGTCATTTTAATATAAAAAAATCCGTTTACGTAATTTAATTTGTTAGACGTTAAGGCCTAAGGGCCTTTTTTATCCACCTCGTCCTGGGCATTTGAATCTTCAGAACCAGCCCTGAAGATGTGCATCAAGTAAGGAAGAAAGATTCAATCATGCCTACGCACAACTCATAAATATTATTGCGCGTGTTTATGGTGTTTTGAAAGCAAGACTCCCAATCCTAAAGCAAATTACTCGTTATCTTTTTTCAGTGCAAAGAGACATAGTTGTTACTTGTTTCACAGTCCATAATTTCATAAGGAAGTGCAATAATATTCATGATGAATTGTTTATGGCATCCAAGGAAAATATAGGTCAACCAAAAGGGGGAAGAGTGGTGGCCAAAATGTACATGATATGAAATGGAGTTCACAAGGCAACGAATACATGGTTAATTTGCGTGACGAGATTGCGAATCGATTATTTTTTCAAATTAATTTTGTAGGATTTTATTTGGATTTTAGTTTGAGTTTGTAAATTTTAAAACATGTATGTTTGATTTGGATTTGTGTTTAATTTGGATTTATGTTTAATTTGGATTCTATATGATTTTTATATTTTTTTACAGATTATTCAAGAAGTTCATTAACTTATTTTATAAATAAAAACATTGTGTTCAACAAAAAGATAACATATAAGGGTAAAATTGTCATTATTATCATTCAGATCTTAAGATAACATATTTTATAAATAAAAACATTGAATTCAGCAAAAATATAACATATAAGGGTAAAATTGTCATTATTATCATTCAGAGGATCCAACCAAGCAACATTGAAAAATTCAGATCTTAAAAACCAGATCCTCTTAGAAATTCAGACCTCTTAATTTTTCAGATCTTAAGAATTCAGATCCTGCCAAACAACCCCTAAATATAACAACTACAAGAGCTATTTTTTGTAATTTAAAGTTAGCCTTCCTTCTTAGAGTAATTTACATAAATGGTCTTTGAAGTTTAGCCTGATATACACACATTTTTTTAACTATTGTTTTATACTCGTATAGTCTGTATATATTTGTTGCGTGGTTGGTCCCTTCATGCCGTAATAAACCTATATTTACCCTTATCCATTTATTTTTTAATTTTATGTTATTTATTTATATTCTTAAATTTTCTTCGTAAAAACTAAGCCCATTCACCTCTAAACTAACCCAGATACACTACCTCTCTCTCTCTCTATATATATATATATATATATATATATATATATATATATATATATATATATATATATATATATATATATATATATATATTCTAATAAAAGAATAGTTTTATTCTCTTTTTGACATGTGTCATCATATTATGTCTTCATAATTAATGCATATTTTATTTTTCTTTTGTCATGTGTCACCTATTATGTCTCCTAATTAATACATGTCATTTGTCAACCTATTGATTATTCATTTCAAATTTCAAATTTAAATTTTCAACTCTAATTACATTAAATTAGTAACATTAGAATAAAAATTAAAATTAAATTAATACAAATTATAAAGTTATAATTTTACATATTTATTTAAATCAATGATTATAATTTTATATAACTAAAAAATTCTCTTAATTAATAATTTATTTAAAATAAATGATTAATAATTTTGAGTTTTTTCACTATTAAAGTTTAATTAATTTTGTAACCGTGATTTCCACGGGTTATAAACTAGTATATATATATATATATATATATATATATATATATATATATATATATATATATATATATATATATATATATATATATAGGCTTAGGTTATTTTGTTTAAAGTAATTATTGTGTTATTGTAATCATAAATGTGGGCCAATCAAATTTACTTATTTTAAGAAAGTGATTAATATATATTATTGAATTAAATATAATTGAAAAAATCATCTTAATTAATTACAAGGGTAATTTAGTCAATTAATATAGATTTAATAAAGGAAAAATGCATTTTTAAGGGATCATAGAATCTATTAATTTTAAAAGTCCAATTTTACAAATTATAATTATTTTAATTCGGACATTCTGACAGAATATGTGTATGAGTATATTCAAAAAGAAAAATATTCTTGAACCATAAATAATAAAAAATTTCTTGAACCTATTTCTTTATCATGAATTTAAAAACTTCTAGTAGAATAACAAATTCTTGAACAATCAATTGAAAAATAAAAACAACATATACATTAATTCTTATAGAATACGGGTAACAATTGTCAATAATTACATCAAAATCTAACAACGACTAATACATTCTAAAAGAATAATGTGGTCCGTTTCAAATTTATGATCCGTTCTTCAAGCATCAATTTCTGTGATTCCAACAGAATTGGAATTCGTCATTCCATTCCAACAGAATTGGAATTCTTGATTCCGTTTTAATTTTGTGGTCCGTTCTTTAAGCATCAACTTCTGTGATTCCAACAGAATTGGAATTCGTCACTCCATTCCAACTTCTGATATTAAATAGAAAACATACCAAGGAAACAAAATCATTTCACTGAACTCAAGATCCGTAATTTAAAGAATCTTAAAGTTCCTTAATTAAACAGAAAACATACCTAGGATTCTTGTATAATAGGAAAGAGGGAGATATGTATGTTGAATCTTGAAAAGGGTCTCGGGAGTAGTGATAATGGTGTATTCTTCCCATCCAGTCAATCCCCAAAGTAGGTCACCTTTCTTGAAGTTTGAATGCCCAGAATCCACAACTTAAGCGACTCTGAATCCTGTTATGGGCTGCAAGAGCCAAGTTGTAACTTCCTACCCTTTAATTATAAGTGTATTACTAATTACTATTAAGAATATTATTATACAGATTCGTTGAAGAAGTTTAAAATGCTTCATTGGAAGCTAATGCACTCATAAAGGTGAAGATTAGGAATAAACAACAATTTACAGTTGAAAGATTAGTTGCATCAATTCAATTGAATAGCAAAGCACAAGTGCACAACCCTCATAACAAATCATTTAATAAACAAATTGCTTTCCCTAAAGTGAATAAAAAAAATGTGAGAAATGAGAGTGTAATACTGTAATTCATACTGAACCAGGAGTGACGGATTCAAGGTAACCGACTTGACATTTGCTTATCAGAAGACACAGGTATGGATCGCAGGAGAGATAAAGGTTCTTGAGAAGGACGCCATTGGAATCTTATGGTAGTTTGAGAGGGATGGAGGCGAAAGTTGTAAGGAGCATGTCTGATTCCTTGGGGGAAGCCATCAACGTAATCCTTCAATATCACCTGCTGATTTCTCACTTCTTCCATTTACCTGAGAAACCCTTGACGGACCATTCCTATAAGCGTTGATTGAACTCAGCCTCCTTGCGTGATCAGGTGTGCACCACCTCCCCTAACCCTACCAATTCCTCCACCACAGCATAGCAAATGCCACGAGTGCCACCGCTGACGAGAGCAGTCATTCCGGCGAGAGACCATCCGCAATTTGTAGTTGCAGAAGATGATGAAGGGTAGCTGGTGTCTATTTGTTCAATTTAGGGTTTAGAATCGGTTTCTAGATAAAGAGAGGAACGATATTTAAATTGGAGAGATACCATGATTATAGGGATTATTTTTGTAATTTATTAACCACATTACTAAATTACCCTTATTTATTATTTAATTATTTAATTTTGATTGGCCCACATTTATGCATACAATAACATAATACTTAGTTTAAACACATGAACCTATCTTTTTCGCTCTCTCTCTCTCTCTCTCTCTCTCTATATATATATATATATATATATATATATATATATATATATATATATATATCACTGTTGTAAAAATCCCAACTAGGTCCCGATTAATCCCTAAGCGCTGCTCAATCGATTAAAGGGCGGCTAACGATTAATCCCTGCATACATAATGAGTGAAACATTATAAAACGATGAAATTTTAAGATTTTGAAGAAGTTTTATTTCAATGGAAACAATCTGAGGCATGATTAGTGTTGTATTAATCATATTAACCTATTTTGTTATCATATTATTTACTAACTTTGATATGATATTAGTCATATTTAATATTTTAAAATACAACAAATTAGCAATTAATAGTCTCCGATTAATCTACCGATAAATCCCCACCTAGCTGATTAATCCCTTGACCCCACTCCGCCGATTAGCTTGATATATATATATATATATATATATATATATATATATATATATATATATATATATATATATATATATATATATATATACGGTAAGAAATTTTTTTGGTAGGAAGGGAAGAAGTTTTTTTTCTACATATTTTTCTGACGATCAAAAGAAATGAATCACTATATGAATCAAAAATAACATGATTCACCAAAAAAAATCTCCAAAAAACACACCGATGATTCATTTATACAATGATTTCGTTGTTATTCACTAAAATTGTCATAAAAATGAATTTTTTTTCTTAATTTACTTAAAAATGAATCATAAAGATGTTTTTTTGGGAATTTTTTCTTGTGAATCATCTTAGCTTTGAATCATCTAATGATTCATTTTGTATGTTCTCTAAAAAAATATGTAGAAAAAAACTTCTTTGTAACATCCCAAAATTCAAGGCCAAAAATTTCATTTTTAAATAAGTTATTACATAAAACCATCAATATAAAAACATTCGTTATAATATCTCGTGACAAACCAAAGTATCGGTAACCAAACATATTATCATAAAACCATATCATAGTGTAATCCCAAAGATCTCATGTGCGGAAAACATAGTGTGATGCGCTGCGATCGAGCCGACTCCTTTCCTTGAAAACAAAATAACTGAAACCAAAACTGAAACCCGTAAGCACGAAGCTTAGTGAGTTCCCCAGATACCACATACCATACAAACCAACTGATCCATACATGCCATACATAGCCAAGAGCCGTACATAACCATCATATCCATAATCAAGTAAGGTGCTATGTGCCAAACATAGTCTTGCCAAGGTGCTATATGCCAAACATAGTCTTGTGGTCATGCCACGGGCCGCACGTGGTCTTCCTGGTCAAGCCTGGGGCCACTCCCTGGGTCTTACAGACAAGTGCCAAGGGCCACCCCCCGGTCTTTCATGCCACACATAATAACATACAGTGCGCCAGGAGCCACCTCCTGGTCTTTCATACATATTGCCTAGGGCTAACCCTCGGGTCTTCCTACCACACATAATAACATATAGTACGTCAGGAGCCACCTCCTGGTCTTTCATACATATTGCCTAGGGCTAACCCCCGGGTCCCCTTATCATACATAAACTAAATGGGTCGGCATTGGTGCCTTAGACCCATACAAACAGTGAGGAGACTCACCTCGCACTGCTGAACTTTGTTGATAAACCCCTGGCTGCTGTTCGACTCTAAACCGCTGCCCCACTAGCTCCTCGAGCTACTAATATCAATATAACGCTTAGTTTCAAATTGAACTCCAGAAGTCGAACTAAGTCAACTCTGGTCAAAGTCAACCTTCCAGGTCAACCCTACTCGTCGAGTCTGCCTACTGACTCGCCGAGTTCATACGCTCATAATCCTTTCATTCGCGACTCGACTTGCCGAGTCAGCCCCTGACTCGCTGAGTCTACCGATTTCCGAGTCCTAGCCTGTCCAACTCACCGAGTCCCCACTTGAATCACTGGTCTGAGTCTTAACACGAAGGGTTTGGGGTTTCGCGACTTGACTCGCCAAGTCCAAGGCAATCTTCAACAGACTCGCCGAGTTGTTCATCCAACTCGTCGAGTTCATCCCCATCTTCATACTACTCACCGAGTCCACTCGAAAGGACTCGCCGAGTCGCTTCAGTTCTTACTCCATACAGTGGCTTTTCGAGCCATGCTGGGGCTCCAAACTGTAGATCCACTCTTCCCAAGCCTATTCCTCACGTAAAGTTGCAAACTTTACGTGGAACCAAAGAGATATGGGCTTAAAACACTCTAGGCCTTGGGGAAAAGTTTCTTTACCAACACACCAAACTGATACTTTATGGGTCTCTAGGCCAAGACACCCCTAGAGCTGAAGGGATCCATCTTGAGGACGCCCAAATCCCAAAATGCATCATACTTGGTCCAAAATCTCATAAAGAGGGACATGAAGAGATCTAACAAATAACAAGACAAGGAGGAAACTTGGTTACCAAAATGAGCAGCAAAAGAGATGAATCTTCTGGATCCACAACCTTCCTCTTGAACCCTCAACTCCTTCTTCTCATTCTAGGGTTCAAGAACACTCAAAATCCTTCAATATTGGCTCACACACTCAAAGAGAGCAGTAGAGTTTCGTGGGATAACTTCTGGACAATGGGGGATACAAATGAGGCTCATAGAAGAGGAATGATATGCTTAAATAGGGTACAAGTCCCGGAACTAGGTTTTTTCCCAACCCAGACCAGACTCGCCGAGTTAGTCTCCCCGACTCGCCGAGTCGGTCACTTAAGCCATGACACGGATCACGCTCCGACTCGTCGAGTTCCTCCTTGGACTCGACGAGTTAACCCCTTGACTTAGGGTTTTCCTTCCTTTCTTGGTCTTTCTGATTATGGGTGTTACAACTCTCCCCCACTTAAACTAAACTTCGTCCTCGAAGTCTGTCATGGCCAACTACCTTACCATCTGATCACCACTTAACCGCTAGGTACACCCTCTGCCCATCCGATCCAAAACTTGAAGATGTCATCTTCAGAATAACCCATTTCCTTACTACCCTTGAGTACAACACCTTTATCCAACCGGTAAAGATACTGATACTCCTGTTACACTTACCCTTGATTTGCAAGGGGTTTACCCTTCTAAGGTATTTTCCACAAGCAACAACCTTCCCAATTTCCTCCGAGGACCGATCTTTTGCTGAAACCGCAATCCCGGCCACTCCTAGTGTCGGCCATCATACCAATACTCACAGAATAACCCCAATACTGAAGGCTCCACCCTATCGTGAGAATTGAGACAATCCTTCGGGTAGCAGATCCCTCTCTGCTACGCTTAAGTCTCAGACGAGAATGGCGCCACTGAGCCAAATCCTTTACTCTGAGATCATTTGATCCCGCGATGAGCAGCTTAGCATCATCCGATTAGTTCACGGCTTTTCACACCGAATCCCTTACCATCATTCCTGCCTGAAGTCCTGGTGACTCCCATCCGCCTACCGGATGAACCGAGGCCGCCCCGATCCCGACTGTTCTATCGTTACCCGGAATACCGGTTTCCCCCATGCTACCTCAGAGATACGGGCCCCTCGCCCACTCTCCGCGAACCAAGCTACTAATGAAAGCCACGTCTTACCCGCAGTCTTACGCCACTCCTGGCCTCCAATGATCTACCGTCTTCCGGACCCAATCATCACGTGGCCCACTCACATCTGGGCTGCTGCCCTGCCCTGAACTTAACTATCTGAAAAACCCTGCCAAAGAATCACATACCTGATACATTCGCACTAGTGAATAGGGACCGACGAATGCTATGGGCTACTCCGTAGTCTCACTATACTCGCTCTGCCAACTAGCGAATGCTACGGCCACCCACATAGTCTTGCAACACTTCAGTGCTGCCCGCCATCTAAAGCTATGGGCCACCCCACAGTTTTGCTACACCAGTGCTATGGGCCACACCGCAGTCTTGCTATACCAGTGCTACGGGCCACACCGCAGTCTTACTAAACTAGTGCTACGGGCCACACCGCAGTCTTGCTATACCGGTGCTACGGGCCACACCGCAGTCTAACTATCCTCTTACTATCTGACCTCTGGTGAACACTACGGCCATCCGGTAGTCTGAAAATACCTTTCCACACGACTGGCTGCTAGCGGATGCTATGACTAACCCATAGTCGAGCATGTGATTCTCACAATTGGCAAGTTTCTGAACTTCCAGTTCACCCTTTCCTCAATTCACACAGCCACCTGGGCCGTCTTCCTTCCCGATAGGAGAGCAAAACTTATCCCGGTTCCAAACCACTACTGCTCCCATAACATGATTGCTCCTCCCTCACTTAGCTTCAGCTAAGTCCTTACTGCTTGTGAAAAACCCGAGGATTTCCATTCCTTCCTCCCTAGCACAATAGGCATGATAACTACCATCGCCTTGATGTCGCTAGCGATCTACCACTAGCCCATACCAAATACCGTACGATTACCAAATACTAGAGGAACACCTCCTGCATCCCAATACTGATAATCCCCTGGGCTCCAACTCATGCCCTTAAGGTCAGAATAACTAATGCTCAGAGCAACTCCATCAGTGATAGGCCACTTCCCTTGATGCTTCCCAAAGCTATCCCAAGTACCAAGACCAGAGCCACCAAACCCTGATAATGGTGGAGGGCTACTCCCCGTACCCTGCCCATCGTCCTCCACCCAACGCTCCTGAACCGCTTTTGGTCATAATCGGGATAATACTGGACACTTCGAACCCGAAGTGAGAGATGACCCTACACTAGCTACTAATAGTTCCTGGTATGCAATTGGCATAAGACAATTCTGAAAGTACAATCTGAATACAATCAGAGAGACAACTCATACATACTATTACCAGAGTCTGGGGTAAGAACAACCCTAATACACATGGAATCCAAAAAAAGCCATAGATACATACCTGCAACATTCCCTGTTGTAATCCAGATCTCCCTCATCTGTCACTGCAAGGCCCTACCCTCTCACCCATCCGTAAACCTCAAAGTTATCAGGGCAGACGCACTTCCTGCTTATCCCCTCATCGTCGGGCAGTCGGCCTTCTTGTGGCCCACCTGATTGCAGTGAAAACATAATGGGCTTGCCCCTTGTGGGCAGTCCCTGCTAACGTGACCAAAACTGTCACACTTGTAGCAGCCTGAACCCCTGGAACGACAAACTCCCTCGTGCAGTTTCCCGCACGTGCTGCACTGACTTCGGCCCTGCCGATCCACGAACCGCTGATCTGAAGTCTTGGTTCTCTTCCCGGGACCCTCCAAAGCATACATTTGATCCGACTTCCTCTTCGCAATGTGCTCCAAATGAATCTCCCTTTCCCGCGCCCTGGCAATCATAGAGTCCAAGGTCGGGCATGCCGAGAAGCTGACATGCTCCCGAATATCCGCTCTCAACATGTCATGATAGCGAGTCCTCTGCATCTCATCATCCCCTGCATACTGAGGCACCAATAAGGCCCTCTCCCGAAACTTGGTGGTAATCTCCGCCATCGACTCTGTCGTCTGTCTCATGTCTAGGAACTCTCTGGCCAACTGCTGAAGCTCCACCGCCGGTGCAAACTCTTCCTTAAACCTGGTCACAAAGTTGGGCCAGGTCATAGCCTCAAACGAGAGTTGCGCAATAGGGCCAAATCCAACACTCTGAGATTATTCCACCCTGATCACATATGACTTAGCGTTTTCACCTAATGGCTAACTCTCATCACTGAGAGTCCCACAAAGCACAAAGCAAGTAGCATTCAGACAAAGGGAAATCTAGCCAGAACATAATCAATCAATTCTATCCACACAACAAGAATTTGTGCTAGCATGCGATGGTAAGCTCATATAATCAGGCATAACCTAAACAGGCTATCCTATTGCTGTCTACTCAATACTAGCATGCAATCCTCATAAGCTGAAGCACATAAAGCAGGCACATAAGGCATCATTCCTAGATCCTTAGTCCTATTCTAGCATGTTGTTCTATTGAAACTGTAACATAATAATAACTTGTATGGGTATCCTAGGGTAAACTTACTCGAGCTCGACTGATTGCACGCATCACACACTTTGTTCTTCTCAAAGTCCTTTTTCTCCTTTCATATTCTTTTCAAATTAATTTATAAAATGGTTTTCTTCTTGAAAACTTTCATACCACGCCCTTAATTTGAGTTTAGACACACACCTAAAGGTATGTCCGAATCCCTCAAACCAAGGCTTTGATACCAACTTGTAACATCCCAAAATTCAAGGCCAAAAATTTCATTTTTAAATAAGTTATTACATAAAACCATCAATATAGAAACATTCATTATAATATCTCGTGACAAACCAAAGTGTCGGTAACCAAACATATTATCATAAAACCATATCAGAGTGTAATCCCAAAGATCTCATGTGCGGGAAACATAGTGTGATGCGCTGCAATCGAGCCGACTCCTTTCCTTGAAAACAAAATACCTGAAACCAAAACTGAAACCCGTAAGCACGAAGCTTAGTAAGTTCCCCATATACCACATACCATACAAACCAAATGATCCATACATGCCATACATAGCCAAGAGCCGTACGTAACCATCATATCCATAATCAAGTAAGGTACTATGTGCCAAACATAGTCTTGCCAAGGTGCTATGTGCCAAACATAGTCTTGTGGTCATTCTACGGGTCATATGTGGTCTTCCTAGTCAAGCCTAGGGCCACTCCCTGGGTCTTACAGACAAGTGCCAAGGGCCACCACTCCCCTCGGTCTTTCATGCCACACATAATAACATACACTACGCCAGGAGCCACCTCCTGGTCTTTCATACATATTGCCTAGGGCTAACCCCCGGGTCTTCCTACCACACATAATAACATACAGTGCGCCAGGAGCCACCTTCTAGTCTTTCATACATATTGCCTAGGGCTAACCCCGGGTCTCCTTATCATACATAAACTAAATGGGTCGGCATTGGTGCCTTAGACCCATACAAACAATGAGGAGACTCACCTTGCACTGCTGAACTTTGCTGATAAACCCCTAGCTGCTGTCTGACAACTCTCTAAACCGCTACCCCACTAGCTCCTCAAGCTACTAATATCAATATAACACTTATTTTCAAATTGAAGTCCAGAAGTCGAACTAAGTCAACTCTGGTCAAAGTTAACCTTCCAGGTCAACCCTACTCGCCGAGTCTGCCTATTGACTCGCCGAGTTCATACGCTCAGAATCCTTTCATTCGCAACTCGACTCGCCGAGTCAGCCCTTGACTCGTCGAGTCTACCGATTTCCGAGTCCTGACCTGTCCAACTCACTGAGTCCCCACTCGAATCACTGGTCCGAGTCTTAACACGAAGAGTTTGGGGTTTCGCGACTTGACTCGCCAAGTCCAAGAACAGACTCGTCGAGTCCAAGGCAATCTTCAACAAACTCGCCGAGTTGTTCATCCAACTCGTCGATTTCATCCCCATCTTCATACTACTCGCCAAGTCCACTCGAAGGACTCGCCGAGTCGCTTCAGTTCTTACTCCATACAGTGGCTTTTCAAGCCATGCTGGGGCTCCAAACTATAGATCCACTCTTCCCAAGCCTATTCCTCACGTAAAGTTGCAAACTTTACGTGGAACCAAAGAGATATGGGCTTAAAACACTCTAGGGCTAGGTCTTGGGGCAAAGTTGCTTTACCAACACACCAAAAACTGATACTTTGTGGGTCTCTAGGCCAAGACACCCCTAGAGCTGAAGGGATCCATCTTGAGGACGTCCAAATCCCGAAATGCTTCATACTTGGTCCAAAATCTCATAAAGAGGGACATGAAGAGATCTAACAAATAACAAGACAAAGAGGAAACTTGGTTACCAAAATGAGCAGCAAAAGAGATGAATCTTCTGGATCCAAAACCTTCCTCTTGAACCCTCAACTCCTTCTTCTCCTTCTACGCTTCAAGAACACTCAAAATCCTTCAATATTGGCTCACACACTCAAAAAGAGCACTAGGGTTTCGTGGGATAACTTCTGGACAATGGGGGCTACAAATGAGGCTGATAGAAGAGGAATGAGATGCTTAAATAGGGTACAAGTCCCGGAACTAGGGTTTTTCCCAACCCAGACCAGACTCGCCGAGTCGGTCACTTAAGCCGCAACACAGATCACGCTCCGACTCGTCGAGTTCCTCCTTGGACTCGACAAGTTAACCCCTTGACTTAGGGTTTTCCTTCCTTTCTTGGACTTTTTGATTATGGGTGTTACATCTTACCTTCCTAACAAAATTTTCCTTCTTATTTGATCTTGACTCTCTCTCTCTCTCTCTCTCTCTGTATATATATATATATATATATATATATATATATATATATATATATATATATATATATATATATATATATATATATATATATATATATATGATAAACCTTAAATCGCCAAACTTAAAGGTCATCATCCTCTTTTATCGAACCAATGTTATCACCATTCATACCACTCATCCAACATTGCAAGATTTCTATACCATCCACCACCATTTCGTTTATGCACCATCAACCATGACTTGTTTGTCGTTGTTCGATACAGATCCTATCTTATCTTTTCTAGTTCAAGAGCTTGAATAATATGCATATTTGTTCTTTCATACAATTTCCGCTATGTTAATCCACATTGATTCGATCTACACTTACTAGTATTGGATTTGTATGGGAAGAAATTCGATCTATCATGGTCGTCGACCGCCATTGGACCAATTACTTCAATCAATATCTTCTCTTTTACCTTTCATTATGTTAGACCATCTTTCTCCCTTCATTTCGCTCCATCGATCTCAAATATGAAATACACGAAATGATCATTTCATTTCATATCTATCAAAGATAAAATACGCAACAAGATAAAATTTGAAGAACCTTCCGAATAAAAATAATAAGACCTAGAGTTTACTTAAAACCATAAAAAGACCATTAGTGTAATTTGCTTTTGATTCTATTACAGGTCAAATTGTTAGAAGTGGTTGGATCCATGGGCGATTCCACTATGGTGCCTATATTGGCACCGGTAACCCCTGGTTTTTCGGATGCAATGTAAAAGTTTTTCAATTTTTTGTTATTTTTTTTTCTATTGTGCCACTACGTAGAAAAATATGTCATAAGCAACACCTACTACGAAATCGTGTGTCCGCTCCGGCTTGGATCATTAATATTGTGATATAATACCATAATTTTAATTTAAAGAGAAAATACAATCACTACTAGTTAATAATATTTAGCCAAAGGGCTTCTAGCCCAGCGGTATCAGGTGGTGCCCTCTCTCTTTGAGGTCGAGGGTTCAAGTCCCGTCGTGGACATAGGTGGAATTAGGTTTTAATTTAGGAGTAGATTAGTATATTTGTATTTGCCGGTTCAAAAAAAAGTTAACAATATTTAAAAAGATACTATTATTCTGCATGTAAATACATTATATATATATATATATATATATATATATATATATATATATATATATATATATATATATATATATATATATATAGAGAGAGAGAGAGAGAGAGAGAGAAATTAAATATCCTCCTACTATTTGTTCCTACTTTTCCTCCTACCATATCAAATGTTTACATGTGCCACAATAATTAGACATTTAATGAATGTTGGGTCAAAAATATAGTTTATACTTTGCTTTTCTAGGAAAATATATTTTTATGTAATGTTGTATGTGTTTGCGGTTTGTGTATACGGCCGCACACCCTGTGTACGGCCGTACATAGGGTGTGCGGTTGTACACATGTGTATGGCTGGAGGTCCATATAAATAGAGGAGTGCATGTGGGAGTGTACGGTTAGAGAGGCTAGAGAAGAAAGAGAAACTTAGAGAGAAGAAGTGTGTGTGAGAGAGAATCTATTGTAAGAAGCATCACTCAATTTCATTAATACATCATAGATTCATCTTCTTATTCTTCTGATTCTCTTCCATTTTGATCTGACATCATCCAATTGATTGGGATTCCGCACCATCAATTGGATCTGATTGACACACAATCAATTTTGGGGACTTACAATTGGTATCAGAGCAAGGTTCTATCAGTCAATTTTGTCAGGTCTAGAGCTTATTTGATCTTATTTTGAAAAGATAAATGCTTTTTTGGATAGATCTCGGAAAAATAAGCGGGGTTTCTTCTTTGCATTTTTCATAAAAACGAGTTTTTGATCGAGTTTTGGAGCAACAAAAAGGGTGAAAAACGTCGTTTGTGTGCGGCCTCAGAGTGTGCGGCTCGGTCTCGGTGTGCGGTCCTCGTCCTCGCATAGCAACTTCGCTTCGCAGCCATCCTCGGAGCAACGTCCTTCATAGCTTCGCATCTATAAATATACAAATCAATTTTGGAGGTGGCAGGGATCGAACCCGGGTCTCCTCCAAAGAAAGCAACACACATTACCAACTCGGCTAAGCTGACTGTTGATTCATATCTTCCGTTTTTATCCTTTATACACAAAGCAGCAATCAGAAAATAATCAAAATGGAAACCGAGGGCTGCAAGATTCGAACATGGATGCTTTGGTTCAACAACAAAGCGCCCTTTCTAGCTGATCTAAGTTGCTAGATGAAATAATCCTTCAGACTTTAATTCAAAACAAGTCCTTCTCGGTACCAACTTTCAAAAATTGGCAATTTTAACCACAAAAATCAATTCCTTTTATTTTTAAATTTCTTTTTCAACCAAAAATTTTAGATTTTAATTTTTCACTTTTAATTTTGACTTTTTACTTAAATTTTGACTTTGACTTTTCTAGTTTAACCTTTGACTTTAAATTTTGACCTTTTCACTTAACTTTTAAACTTTCAAATTTAGATTTTTGGTTTGACTTTTAAGTTTGACTTTTTAAATTTGACTTTTAAGGTTGAATTTTTTTTTAAGTCAAAGGGCAATAAAAAAATTAATTAAAAAAAAATGATGAGTTCTACATCAATTCCGGTAAATGAAGTTTCATACTCTCCATCTTGTGTTAAAACTATTAATTTTTTACAAGAATCTTTAGATTTATTAAAAAGAGAAAATGAGGACCTCAAATACGAAGGCTATACTCTTAGGAAATGTCAGAAACCTCTGAAAGCTCAATTAGAGGCAAAGACTAAGGACTTTAGGAAATTACAAGAAGATTACAACAACAAGTGTGAAAATTATAATCACATTAAGAAAAAACTTGATGTTGTAACCGAAGAATTTGATGCTTTGAAAATTAAGTGTGGAAAAACAGATATTAGTTTCAAAAATTACATTGCGTCAAGTAAGACAGTCAAGTCCTTATTTGAAAACCAATTAAAATTCAAAGATAATCAAAACAAGGGTCTAGGGTATGATAGTGTTCATCCACCTTTCAATCATAACTATATATCCATACCTTTGACTCACGAAGAGATTGATCGAGAACCATTTATGGTATACGGTAAACCAGTTGTTGAACAGGCAACTGAGGGTGTTGAGATGAACGATACTAATGATTCTACTTCTTGTGCAGGTAAAGTAGTAGAGGATGAGAACAAGGAGAAAACTATTGAACACACCAATGACTCCTTGAACTCTGAATCTGTTGCTTCGAACTTAGTTTCTTTTGATCAGCCTGCTGTTGAGAAGTGCAGGCCACTAATTCAAGTGAAACAGCCGACTTGCTGCAAGTGTGCTTGTGGGAACAATCAGAAACAAGGCAAGGATACGCCACCAGGGGCAGGAAGAAACAACTTCCAAGTGAAGAAAAAGACATGCTTTCACTATGGAACACCTGGACACATTGCCAGAAATTGTCCTAATCGAGCATACGTTCCCTACTATGCACAAGGCTGGCAAAACGCGCAAAGAAGGAGGTTTTCTAAAAGAAACCCCTCTAGGTCACGTTCAGACAATGGTGACTGGAATGCGCAAAAGGCCAAGAATCAAACCCACAAGGCCAAGAATCTAAATCCCAAGGTCAAGAAGGGAATGTCTGCCAAGAAGCCAAATCCAAGAGATGCTCCCATGAAGCCAAAATCAAAGTCATCTCAACGTCCGACATCAAATTCCAAAGCAAGTACTGAGCCACCCATCAGATCGAAAAAGAAATTGGTTAAACCGAACTACAAATGGGTTCCAAAGGCTCACTCTCCCAAATCTACTAACGATTCTAATATTTCTACATCTTCTGTTTGTGATAAACAGGATATGTCATGGGAGAAAGTACCGTGCAAGGATGACAAAGGTCGACCCAGTTTCAAAATGGACTAGGTTCCAAAGACCAACTGATTCTGCTCTGTGTCAGAGCAGCTATGGAGGCATATCATCAGACTTCAATTTGTTGGTAGTGGCTGTTCCTGGCACTTGATAGGGGACATCTCTCAAATGTACAACACTCGGAATTTTGTTTGAGAGTATGTGTCCTTTGCGGGAAGGGAAGAAAGGAAGGGATCACATGGGTTCTGTGCTTAACGACATGAAAAAATTTCGTATCTGTTCTGAGATTATGCGTTCTGTTCTCAGACCTTCTAGATGCAAATTCAATCGGTGACTTACGGTTTGAGTTTTCTTCTCTATACTCCTGAGTTTTTCTTAAGTTGATTCACTTTAAAGACAAATTTTTGTTTTAGGATAGTTTAAATTTGTGCAATTACTTTCATTTCTCTCCTATGCACAAATTTAGGGGGAGAAATAAAAACAAAACAAAAATTAGAAAATTAAAAAAAATTAAAAAAAATTAGAAAATCAAAATAATAATATGTTGGTTATGGAATATGCTTGAAGGAGATGTTTAGGGAAGTGATATGATTATGTGATAACATGCAACCTGAGTCTATGTAACGTACCCAAAGTTGAAGGGTCTATGCTCTGGTTTGATGTGTCGGTAGGCACGAAAGATTCTAAATGGACATGACTAGGCAGAGTTGAACTTAAGAAATCAAATGACTTGACAAATCTTGACCTAGTTAGATCCGTTTAGCCTGACAATACGACGCTTGGATAGGTTGAGCAGGGAGATATATATGGGAATCTACTCGTCACATTAAATGAACCCGTATCTGGAACCATGGTTTCACTTTTCCTCCATGTGCAGATTCTGTCCTTAATTCCGGTATTGATGGGGCAACTGGTAAATTCCGATAAATTAGGTCTGTAGAAAATCATTTTCTTTCTTTCTTTCTGTTAGTCATATGTTACCTCCTCTGCGTGATTGGAAGAGATCCGACCTGGACTGTAACATATGCAACTCTATTTCTCTTCATATTATATATATATATATATATATATATATATATATATATATATGTATATGTATATATATATATATGTGTGTGTGTGTGTGTGTGAAATTCCTCTTATATGTTAGCCATATGCTGTCTCTTTTGCGTGACTAACAATTCGACCTGGTACACAGCATATGCACTATAAGTGATAATACTCTGAATCTATCTTCTCCCCTAATGATGGTTTGCTCATCCGATGTAAGGAGTACTCTGGAAGTCCTTGATTACCGGGGCATATCTGGAAGTGGGAAACATGTTCCAGTACAATTAAAATTGAACACTCAAAGATTGTCTATAGATCTCACTGCTCAATTTAGGTGGACAACAATATCCCTGGTCATCGTCAGATGAATGGTCCTTAAGATATAGTATCTAGAAACTTAGGATCAGATGTAATATCTAGGAACTTAGGATCACATTGTCTTGTCACTTATAGTATGTCCTAATCTTGTCACAATTTTTCGTGTTTAACTAGACAAAAATACCGACGATCGATCAGACAAAGACGTGAAGATAGAAGGTATCGACAAGCGGATAAAGGCTGTCTAAAAACATTGATCCCAAAAAATATTCTTTTTGTGTGCTAATTTTTCTTTTAGTTTTGTTTTGTCTTGAAAAGTGATTTCAGGCGTAGATGAGACTTGTGGAGACTGTATTGGAGATCTTCTGAGCCAAGGCTTCATCCGTGAGCATCGAAGAATTCGCATTCGAAGGAGCAAGAAATGAAGATTATTCTTTCGACATTCAATTTGTCAACCCCAGAAGCATGGTGAAGCTGTACTTGAAGATTATGTAAAAGATTGCAATGAAGCCTCCTCAATCAATTTGCTGTTATCTATGAACCTGCTGAAGTGATCCAAAAGATTATTTATCTCCGTTGTTCTCTCTAAAGATTCTCAATCTGAAAGTGCTATCTTTCAAGAATCTTTTCATCAAACCTCCTCACCCGACGTGCTTTGAAAGCCAAATTCTGAAGAAAAGCTAAACCGCTCAATATGAAGTCATTCATTGAAGATTCATTATGTTCATCTTGATGCTGTGAAGAAATTTGAAGATTAATGCTGAAGCCAAGCTCCCAATGAAGATTAACAAGAAAAGGCCAGCTACTTTTTAGGGGGAGTTTGTTGGGCCAATTAGAAAAGAAAGCTATAAACCAAGGGGGAGATTGTTAGGTCAAAAATATAGTTTATACTTTGCTTTTCAAGGAAAATATATTTTTATGTAATGTTGTATGTGTTTGCGGTTTGTGTGTACGGCCGTACACAGGGTGTGCGGCTGTACACATGTGTATGGTTGGAGGTCCATATAAAAGTTCCGTTAATTAGAGGGTGTCAATTTAATAAACATCCCAATTTTTTACATTTAAAATGCGGTTAAGTCGTGATAAAAGGAAATAAAAACACATAAAACCCATTTCCATTTATTTGGAAAATGTTAAGTTTTATTGTTACGACCACTAAATCGGGTGCGACCAAAAGCCCCGTTTAACGGCAGTATCGGGTAAAATTCCACTGAGCCCCGACCCGGAACCCTATATAAGGGTGAGTGGATTCCATTGGAGACTTTTTACACTCTCTCTCTAGACCCGTTTTCGCCCCGAATCCGCAACCAAACGCTTCCAAATTGTAAGTCCGCTTACCCTAGCTTGTTCTAAACATTACTAGCTGTAGTTATAGCCCAAAAACCATCCAAGAAGGCATGGGATAAGGAGTTTACGGCCCAGGAACACTCTAGGGCCGTAAACCCCTAAAAAGGTGCCAAACATGCCTTTAAACTTGCCCTTAAGCTTGGAAACTAATTAGGGATCTAGCCTAGGAGTGTTTAAACATCAAAACACAATGATTTAGGGCATAAAAGTGAGTTTACGGCCCAAGCACATGTTTAGGCCGTAAACCCCTCAAAACCTTGTCAAAATGCCTCCAAAACACTCCCAAACCACCCTTAGGCTTCATTCATAAATTAGGGGCTTATTCTCTTGGGTTTAGATCACTCAAACATTAAGAATTGGAGGATTAATAGGATTTTACGGCCCAGACATGTGTCAAGGCCGTAAACTCCCCAAACCAAGCCAAAATGTTGGTTTTTGTCCCCCAAATGACCTTAGACTATTTCTATAAAATGCTAGGAAGGATTTAAGGACTTAAACACATGAAATGGAGGGGTAAAAAGGAGTTTACGGCCCAAGCAAGTGTCTAGGCCGTAAACTCCCCAAAACACATCCAAATGATAGATTTAATCCCCCAAAATGGCATCACACTTCATTAGAAATTGTGATAAAGGTAATAGGGGCTTAAAACTTCACTTAACTCAAAGATTGAGAGTTTACGGCCGTAAACCCCTATAAAGTGCCCTTAGAAGCCTCAAACCCACTCATGCCTTTTGGGAAAAGTACTTAGAATAATTCAATGAGCAAGTAGGAGCCTTAAAACACCCTAGAACCCATCACCATGAGTTTACGGCCGTAAAATCATGGTGAGATGTCCCTGGGCCGTAAACTATGTGATAGGGGTTTACTCTCGGATAGCAAGCTCCATTCCTTAGCCATACACACCTTTAGACGCTACCCCGGACACCCAAACACTTAACCAAAGTGTTTTCCGCTCCAGTGAGCGCGTATATTTGTTTAATTAGTGATATAGGCACACTTAGTTATGAAATTCATGCATTATCTTAATATTTTATGTTGTTTTTGTCTCATATAATGAACCAAAGGTGCTTAATTAGTTTAGAATTTCATTTTTCAGCAACAATGACATGCTCGGGTGGAAAATGAAGCGGAACTAGTGATTGGAAGCTTGGATCTTGGATTTTGAAGAAAGAAGGATGTTGCTGGACAGCTTGACCCCTCGTCAGTGTTTTGCCATATCTCATGAACCGTAACTCCGATTGACAAGATTCAAAATGTTTTGAAAAGTAGACACAATTTCGGACGACTTTCATGTTTTGAGAAAATGCTGATTCGAAACGTACTCGGCGAGTAGGGTCGATTACTCGGCGAGTTGTATCGAACTTCCACGATTCTGGACGCGCTGACTTGCCGTACATGGGACTCGCCGAGTAGGTCACTGGACTCGCCGAGTAGCCTCTGTTTTGTGAAAATCTATATAAAGGGACTTTCAGATCGATACCCTAGCATGGAGAGAAACCCTAGGAGGCTGAGAAACGATTGGAAGTGCTGCTAGGTCATGAGGAACGGAAGAATCAACCCTACATTCAATTGTGAAGAGAATCAAGACAATTTTGGTTTATTCTTAGTAACTTTTTGATTTGAATCATGTTTACATACTTTGATTTCGTTTTTGAGTTTATGTTTACTGCAATCATGAGCTAAAAACTTATTCTTTTGTTAGGGTAGACAATTTTGTGAACATGGATTGATTATTTGAGTAGGATTAATTTTAATTGGTACTTATGTTTTGTTAAGCTTGTTAAAGAACCTTATGTGTTGACAATAACTATTCTTCTGTTAATAAATCAGTAATTAATTTGTATGAACATCTCTTAGTTATTAATTTCATATGATTTATTGTGACCACATAGTTGTATGTCTAGGAATAACGAACATGAAACTAGAATTAACTAGAAGATAGGTAAGTTAATGTGTAAGCTTGTTGGATGAACATCGACAAGAGGTTAATTGAAGGGCCAATTTAGTTAACCACTACAAGTCTTACTTAACCCGAATCAATAATCTAGGAAACCCGTTAATTTAGACAACTGGCCATTGCTTGAGTTAATATGTTTTCTAAGAATTAGGAATAGCGAACGTGAACCTAATTATCTTAATCGGTAGCCAATGAAGAATTAATCCGATACATTAAAATCATCCATGGGAACAAATGAGTCGTACCTAAACAGAAGTCCTCTTTACTATTGAATTTAGTTGGTAATTAATCGTTTTAGTTGCTAGTTATTCTAATTAAGTTTCTAGTATTGTAAAGCTAAAGAAAACCCCCTTTTGTTATTTGTTTTATTTAGATAATATTAGCATTTATTTTAATTGTTTACCGTTCCCTGTGTTCGATACCCTACTTGCTTGAACTATATTACTAATCGATAGGTACACTGCCTTTCGTGTGTTTATTTTGTGTCTAAGTTAGTAGGATTAAAACTAGTTGGTTTTACACACATCAAGTTTTTGGCGCCGTTGCCGGGGAACGGTTCTAAATAGTTAATTTTATTTGCTAATTGTTATTATTATTTTTTATTTGTTGATTAAGTTTTTTTATTTAGTTTAATTTTTTATTTTTATTTATTATGTATTTTCCAAATCTCGATGCTTTTGATGCTTTTCTTGAGAAATTAGTACAGGAAATTAAGCAAGGAGATGAGGAGTATGACTCAGATGCAGATTTGAAGAAATTTGGAAGATGGTTAGATAACATCTTGCCCAACACAGAAGGGACATCTGAGTTACAAGATGAAGAATTTAATCCAGAAAAAGACTTGGAGGAGTTGGAAAGATTGCTAGCAGAAGGGTCAGATGAAGAACAAGAACAAGCGGAATTGCAGGAACCAAGCTGTGGTTTGACTATTACTACGACATGGCCCCCTGTATTTCCGGTTTGTGTTTTGAAGCATGGGGTGACGATTCCAACTTTGGAGAAAGTTCTGAAGCGCGATCCATTTTTGATTAGTATCCAACCGATTCGAACCCTTGTCAAGATTGTTGGGTTTCATGAATTCAAGCTTGTTTGGCCAATTTTAGAAGAAACGAGCCAAATTTTTCACATTGGTCAAAAGAAAATATTTAATGCAATGGATGGAATGGCATTGAATTTATTAGAAGTTTATTAATTTGGGAGTCCAGCTAAAGACTCGCACAAAAAGAAGCGCTTACGGGAGCCAACCCGTCATTAGAGTTTGTTTTTTTTTCCTTTAAACTTCTAAATTATTAGGGTAATTTAGGATTTTAATTTTGATGTTTGTTTTCGTTTTTCTATTACTTGTGTGTTGTTTTGATCTTTTCAGTTTGAAGCTTAGGATTGCATGTGAGGGTCTAGAATCAAGGCTGACGAAGCGAGAAATCGAGTCTAGGCGAGAGAGGAAACAAAGTTTTAAGTCAAGCTATGAGTCCAATTGATAGAACGGTTATAGAGTGTTTATTCCCTGAAGAAAAATGAGGGAAATTATTAGTTTATATAACCCCCATACATCAGAAACGGACTTGGGCAGAATAAAATTTTTGTCACACACTGGTCTACTCGCCGAGTGCATCTTATGGACTCGCCAAGTCCATGTGAAAATTCACGATTCTTCTGCCATTTACGCTTCAACTCGGCGAGTCTACATACTTACTCGACGAGTCGCTCATTCTTCTTACTTTTGAGCTGAAGATTTGATGACATTTGACGCTGGCATTGTCTATATTTTTGAAGATCATTTTCCGAGCGTTTCCCAAGATGCTTTTTCCCACATATTAAGAGTTGTCAACCACACGAGATTTGACGCCCAAGGCATGGATGCGTTGTTCACATGCCATCGCAACTACTATCCCAGGGGAGTTTGTTCCAATTCCCTCTTTATTTTATTGTTCTTTATCATGCATAATATGCAATGGGGACATTGCATAAATTAAGTGTGGGGTAGGGGGTTGCTTAAATTAGTTAAAATTCGAAAATCTTGAAATTTTAATAAATTTTGAAAATTTTGCATTAAAATTGCTAGGGCTAATTTAGAAAATTTTGGTAAAGCAATTAGGGTTCATGCTAGTATTATGTTTGATGATTTTATGAAGACCCAAATGTTTAGTTGAGCCTATATACGTTCTAGTGCATTTGTGGCTTCCTTATTCTAGTGAAATCATGGGACAAAAACACAACCTCACTTAGTTTGAGGATCGCAACATGTTTAGCATCGTGTACCAGAAATGTATCCAGGAAAATTATTATCGTTAACCAATAAAGGTTGAAGTTGAGCGCCCCTGCTTAACCATGTAGGTTTTGAGTGAAAAAAAAAAAGTGAGTTACATGTTTAAAAAAAAAAAGAGAATTACAAGAAAATTTTGAATAATTTTTGGAGCATCAAAGTTAAAGTATGAAGTTCAAAGATCTAAAATTCTGAAGAAATTCAAAAAGTTGAAGATACCAAAAATCAAACAACAAGGTGGTGAATTCAAAGAAATTAAAGATCGAATGTCAAAGAAGTGAAGAATTCCAAAAGAGCTCCATAGTGGTATCATAAATTGTAATTGTCTAGATTATGTATGCTTGGGTTGCTCAACCAAAAATACCTTGAGGTTAGGAGGTTTTCTGCGGATGGATTCGGAGGGATGCATAAAATGAGCATTGTTCAGAAAAAGTTGGCGAATGTTTATGAGGATTGTGAGTATTTAGAATTGAGAGGGGTCCTTAGGAAAAATTTTAGACACAAATACATGCGTTGCGGTCTTGGCATAATAGCTAGGTTTGATTAAGATTGTCTTATGTAATATTAGTGTACTAAAATTCAGTTTTGCTTGGGGGCAAGCAAAAGTCAAGTGTGGGGTATTTTGATATGGGCACATTTAGTTATAAAATTCATGCATTATCTTAATAATTTATGTTGTTTTTGTCTCATATAATGAACCAAAGGTGCTTAATTAGTTTAGAATTTCATTTTTCAGCAACAATGACATGCTCGGGTGGAAAATGAAGCGGAACTAGCGATTGGAAGCTTGGATCTTGGATTTTGAAGAAAGAATGATGTTGCTAGACAGCTTGACCCCTCGTCAGTGTTTTGGCCATATCTCATGAAGCGTAACTCCTATTGACAAGATTCAAAATTTTTTGAAAAGTAGACACAATTTCGGACGACTTTCATGTTTTGAGAAAATGCTGATTCGAAACGTACTCGGCGAGTAGGGTCGATTACTCGGTGAGTTGTATCGAACTTTCGCGATTCTGGACGCGCTGACTTGTCGTACACGGGTTTTAAGTGACGGACTCGCCGAGTAGGTCACTGGACTCGCCGAGTAGCCTCTGTTTTGTGAAAATCTATATAAAGGGACTTTCAGATCGATACCCTAGCATGGAGAGAAACCCTAGGAGGCTGAGAAACGATTGGAAGTGCTGCTAGGTCGTGAGGAACTGAAGAATCAACCCTACATTCAATTGTGAAGAGAATCAAGACAATTTTGGTTTATTCTTAGTAACTTTTTGATTTGAATCATGTTTACATACTTTGATTTCGTTTTTGAGTTTATGTTTACTGCAATAATAAGCTAAAAACTTATTCTTTTGTTAAGGTAGACAATTTTGTGAACATGGATTGATTATTTGAGTAGGATTAATTTTAATTGGTAATTATGTTTTGTTAAGCTTGTTAAAGAACCTTATGTGTTGATAATAACTATTCTTCTGTTAATAAATCAGTAATTAATTTGTATGAACATCTCTTAGTTATTAATTTCATATGATTTATTGTGACCACATAGTTGTATGTCTAGGAATAACGAACATGAAACTAGAATTAACTAGAAGATAGGTAAGTTAATGTGTAAGCTTGTTGGATGAACATCTACAAGAGATTAATTGAAGGGCCAATTTAGTTAACCACTACAAGTCTTACTTAACCCGAATCAATAATCTAGGAAACCCGTTAATTTAGACAACTGGTCATTGCTTGAGTTAATATGTTTTCTAAGAATTAGGAATAGCGAACGTGAACCTAATTATCTTAATCGGTAGCCAATGAAGAATTAATCCGATACATTAAAATCATCCATGGGAACAAATGAGTCGTACCTAAACAGAAGTCCTCTTTACTATTGAATTTAGTTGGTAATTAATCGTTTTAGTTGCTAGTTATTCTAATTAAGTTTCTAGTATTGTAAAACTAGAGAAAACCCCCTTTTGTTATTTGTTTTATTTAGATAATATTAGCATTTATTTTAATTGTTTACCGTTCCCTGTGTTCGATACCCTACTTGCTTGAACTATATTACTAATCGATAGGTACACTGCCTTTCGTGTGTTTATTTTGTGTCTAAGTTAGTAGGATTAAAACTAATTGGTTTTACACACATCAATTAGTATTAAATATACTAATTGTATGTAAACATATGTTATCATATGTTAAATAGGTCATTGTGTGTGTTCAAGTCCTTGCGTGACACCGAGCGCCCAAACGGCACCTTCGTCGGACCTACTTACACCAGGTGAGTTCATACCCCTGAATTAACCTTTTAATTGTTTTAACATGTTTTATAGGGGGGAATACAAGTTAAACATGCCAGTTATCATATCAATCACATGTGATTGATAACCCGCATGCACAAGATTTTACCACTGTACACTGTTTTACCGAGTAGGACACTATGATGGTTTTCAATTGTTTCAAAACTCTTACTTATCCTCTTTTAACTAGATTCATTCTAAACTAGTTTATGAAAGATTTTCTAAGGTTTTCAAACATATTTTACAAAAGAATAAAATTTGTGATTTTCTCTGGACATAAAGGTTTTTCATCAAAGATTCCCTTTTCGACATATACTTTACTTGTTAAATACTGCTGCTTCGCTTATACTTATTTTATACTCCTACTCTGTAACGCTTTCACTTATACTTGAAGTCACTTATACCTGATGACGCTTATAGTTATTCACACTCTTAATTAGTGATACGATTCTACTTCACTTATACTTGATATCGCCTTTACTTCACTTATACTTGATACGCTCTTACTTCACTTATTGTCGTCTCTACTTCGTGATTCGCTTATACTTATTCGACACTTATACTTCACTTGCGACCACTCCTACTTCACTTGTTAGACACTCCTACTTCACAAGAATCACTTCTACTTGATACACACTCAAGCGTAGTTAGATGTATGTCGGTGCTTGTATAGAGGCATATAAATAATGATTGAAGGACTTAGGAAGGCTTGTCCGCCCTATTTCCTTTTCTTCGTTGAGATGTGGTCTGGTGGGATCGGATGTGCATCCGAAGGTCGTTTGATTTATTAGTTATATACTATGTATACAAGCTTAGACATACGGGTTACTTCAGTCAATTCAGTTAAGAGTCTCTACCCCTAGTCTACACTTACATTAGAAACCCACTATTGGGAAGTCTCTACCTCTAGTTCAGCACTTTCATTAGAAACCCACTATTTGGAAGTCTCTACCCACTATTTGGGATGCATCTTCAGGACACAGCTTTCTCCGTCGTCTAGTTGGTAACCAGAGTCTCCTGTAGGGAGAGCGGACATTGTGTGTATAGATCTATACGGGATTGACACCCCCGCACCCTGACTGCTAGCTACAGTCCACGGCTCACCAAGCCAAGGGGTGACAAATGTCACATTATATAGACGCTTGTAGGGCGTCTGGTACTCTAGTGTCGGTTAGTATGGTTACGAGTATCCCGGGTTACCTTATAATTCATGGCTTTAAGGTAACGGTATTTCGCCAGTAATTTACACTGTATGCTGGTAACTCATTTTCAGAGTCACACTGTTTTGACCTTACAAGACGTATCTTTCATTTGATACTGTCTGGGGTCTGTCTCCTCTGTTTTGACCTTACAAGACGTATCTTTCATTTGATGTTGTCTGGGGTCTGTATCCATTGTATTCACAGAATCCACTGTATTCACTGTGTTCACTGCGTTCACTGTTTTAGACCTCGCTAGACGTATCTTTCATTTGATACTGTCCGCGGTCTGTATTCACTGTTTTAGACCTTACTAGTTGTACCTTTCATTTGGTACCTTCTGGGGTCTGTGTCTCCACTTGTTAGACTGAACCAGGCGTATCGTTCGTTTGATACTTTCCTGGAGTCTATGGTTCCTTGCCTTAGTCAGCAGTCCTCACTGCTGAGGCATATGATATTCCATGATGTCATTTGCTTTCCTCAATAATCAAATTCAGTATTTTGATAATGATAGCAACTTAGGGAAAACTACTTTTTACCACACATCACTGACCAGTCTTGGTAGAAGGCTGCTATTATTAAAGAAAATATAAGATTTTCTGGAAAGGACTCTAATACACTGAAATCTCTTAAACTACTACTTTCATTAAAGTTGTTTGAATGAAAATGTCACTAAATGCTTATGAACTCACCAGCATTTGTAAAAATGCTGATACTCGCTTTTCAAATAACTTGTATTTTCAGGTTAGCATTAGACAGGTACATCCCAGTAGCAGTTGACGAAGATAGCTTATTACCTTGCTGTACTTATTATATTTGTCTCTATTACTTTGATGTATTGTAATGTAACCATGTAAAATTATTCTATTAATGCAATGTTTTGTTGTACTTTGATTACTATAATGCATGTGTTGTGATACTTGACATGACGTCATCCACCCCAGAACGTTTCCGCCGTTCCGGTTTTGGGGTGTGACAGATTGGTATCAGAGCATTGTTTATAGTGAGCTAAGTATATCAATTCATAAAAGATATACAACCTATAAACACAATAGGATAAAACACTCTGACCAAGAATTATAATTTAAAATATAACCATATTTTACCAAAGTATAATAACATCCAGAATCTAAACACTCGAACAAAAGTATCACAAGAAGAACAAAAATAAAAGTCTTCTAATGTTGAGCACTACAGTCAAACCTAGGCAGTTATGTAATCGTAAGCTGGGATAAATGTAACCTGATCAACTACATTTATCCGAGATGCGATGAACGTGTGCTCGGGAGTGATAGTGGTGTGCAGCAAGTCTGAAACTTACCAACTAGGACTGCTAGAGCCAAACATAAAGTTAAAAAAATATAGGAATATTTTAGAACACAAAAAGATCCACACTAATCCCAGAATGAAACTCAGAAAATAAGAATCAAACAAGAATTAAAATACCATAAGGCTATTTTAGAATCCATAAGCAACCTTGCGTGAATAACTAAAAAGATCCTTATTGATATACCTACAACTACAGAGGGTATACTCCCAAGGTTATATATAATAAGGATCCCATAGGCTGAGAATGTGTGGTTTCGCTCTATTTCCTTTTCCTCATTGGGATGTGGTTCTGGAGTAGTATCACATATTCGAAGGCCTATCGGATCCAAGCTATATATGATTTGTATACCCTGTGTAATCGTAGCAGGACTCGATATGGATCATAAAGTGAAATGTTAATAATCTCTTAGGATTCTTTAGACATTTCCATTCTCGCGCGAACCCTGTAGAAAACCCTACCCACTTCAGTGCTTGATAGAAGAGTTGATTCCGACCCCGAGGAGGTTCATTGAGAGGATTTCTTGTTCGGAAATAAATGAACTAGGTCGAGACTATTGAATTCACCAGGTGCCTATATTCTTTTAGGGACATCGGTGAGGAATTCGCCTAAACTTCGGAGATTCCCAGTCATCCATCATAAAGTGATGACACCCATAGTTGGAATCAGAAGGAAGGCGGAGTAGAAATTCAATATGTCCATACGAGAAGAGAACCCTACGAAACTACCCGAAGGAAACCAACGCCGATTCCAGTCAAAGATACGAGGCAGACCGAGGTAGCCGGTACATGAAACCCGAGAATTGTCCTTTCCTCGTATTCGTCACGATAATTCACCCTTAAAATAATACAATTTAGTGAGTTAGTGGTTACACTACTCACGTTATGTGTTAGGTAAATCGTCGTTTCCCGTTGCCAGATACACGATTAGGGCGGATCCCCGCATCTCTATTGAGAGAATTTTAGCCATCTGCCCTTGTGAGCCTCTCTTTCCGTAGTTTCGTTCCGAACTGTTCTCAAATCTCTCCAGGCCGGAGAGTGAAACCTTCTCCAGTATAAAGGTAACTTAGTAGGAACGACTCGCATCTTATGGCCTTTTTCCGATACTCATACACTCACTTCGATTACCAGGACTACATCATAGGGATGTAGGTCGACACTCAGACAACCAACATCCGAGGCACGGGAAAATTTATGCCTAATACGTTAAGGACAGAAATGTACAGGGTTAACCATCGTCTCTCATTACCTTGTATTCCTTTCCGTGTAGGAAAACCATGCCACCGAAGAAGCGTAACCAATCCACAAGCAAGAAACCTACTCTCCTATTCGATGAAGCTATGTTCCAAGCTGCAGTCTCAGCGGCCGTAGCAGCTGTCATGGCTCACCTGAATGCTAACACCGCAAATGTTAGCAAGGGCCCTGTCGGGATTTCCAATCCTGGCGATGTACAGCAACAACCAACACTTCCATACTCAGCCACCCAAGAACCTCCACTGAACCCACTAAAGAGAAAACTCGAGATAGAGGAGGGAAGTACCTCGGCTCAAGGACCTTCCGAAGGGAAACGAGCTAAGGCAGTCTATACCCCTGTCAATCCTCCCCTCCCGACCTCAAGAAGACCATACCTAGGAGACCTTCCCCACTGCAGCAAGTGCAGCTACCATCATCATGGGGTCTTCCGAGAGCTCTATTGTGCTAGGTACCACATGTTGGGGCATACTGCTCACGTCTGCAGAACCCCGGTTGAGTTCATTACATAAACCACCAATGTGGCGACCCGTACAGTTTGCCACCTATGTTGTAAAATGGGACACTTCAAGAAGGACTGCCCAACCGAAGGGAAAGACAATGACACAGAAGGAGCCTGACACTACTGCTTAGGGAGAAGCAGCAACGAACTCGTTAGATTTTGGTACGTCTCTCGATCTCGGATAACTAAACTAAGAATAATAAAAGACTAATTCAAATGTAAATTCTTCCCAGCAAGGCGAAAGTCGCAACACTGTTACAGAATTTAAAATTCATTAGGTAAAACTATAATGGCTAAACATATACGTTACGGCCATGTATATTTAAGATGGACAGACCTAGAGTGAGCGAATGCCGCCTCATTTCCTGTTCCTCGTTTGGTTGTGGATTTAGGGCGGGGTCGCTCAGTCAACAGTCCTCCCCACCTTAAACATACATGACTAGTATATGTGAGGCGATTATAGAAATGCCTCGTGAGAATCCATTCATGAAAAGATACTCTATTCGAAAACACTTAGGACTCTCTATAGTTCCGCGTCGACTCTATCAGTCCAAGTATCTGCGGTAGTGATGCATAGGACGAAACTCGAGACGCCTAGAACTTATGTGCCTGTTCGGCATATGACTCTATCGATCTCCACTTTATATCATGTCGGAGTGTGCAAACTTCGACGACTCTATCGATCGTGGTTTGACTTCGTTCAACCATGTGTTCACCTTTAGTGCTGTGTAAAAGAACTTTCTCCATAGCCAGGTCGGCAAATAAAGGTTCTTCCGAACCTAAACCTAACATAAATAATCAAACATAATGCGATCCGTCAATCGTCCCTCTTAACTTAAACCTTCCGAAGTACCCAGGAGAGGGTACCGTACGCTGTTGACCGGCCCCTCGTAGTCAGATGGGCACCAAAGTGAACGACACTACAGATACTCTAAGAAGACGACCACCAACCGAAGCATACTCCGTAGATTCCCCCGGGAGACCCTTCGCACCTTGCACATCAGGTTCGTGAACCCAGAGAATAGAACTCATGAGGTTGACCACTATAACCAGGTATACTACTGGCATACATCAAGTATTGGCAGTTAACCCAAGCATGAGCTCTAATACGGACCTCTTCGCAAAACGCTTTCACCCTATTCCATAACATAGGAGCCGAAGTCAAGAGAACCATTGCGGATTGAGCTAGTAAAGTTCCGAGTGATGAGACCCTATACCCACTAGATTTGACCTAGACCGAGAAAACTCAGAACCTTCGGAAGAGTAGTTGTAGTAGATGCTCGTACTACTCATGCACCTCGTCCACCCAGTTATAGACAAGTGGTGCTCATCATCCTCCACCCTCGCAAGGAGGAAATCGTCGTCGCCCTGTAGACGATGAATTACACTCTCCGAATTGAACACTAGGATACCGAGAACCACAGGATAACCTTCGCAGCCAAGAATACTTGGCCAAGTGCGAAAGTAGTTGCGTTAAGCCTCATAACCCTGATCCCGAAGAGGTTATAAACTTGACACCTGTCCTGGTGTTAGTCGAAGGGTTATGCAGGAGCATACACTTTCCACGCTAGAATAAACCACAATCTTAGAGATTCATTGGACTATTAGGTGTTCCACGAATACTATCTCACACAAAGATAGTAGAACCACCTCCTGAGATAGTCCAACACTCGTCTAGTGAAACCCTATCTCCCCGACCCTCAGGGTTTCCGTATCTCAAGCATCGTTAGTGCAGGTCCATTTTGCACGAGTTGGGATAGACACTCTACAGCAAACTGATAACCATAGTCACGCAACCCACTCGACGATCTAGAAAGTCTCTATCAGCCAGTTGACAGGAAACGTGAACCCAAAGACCACTCGAGCTCTCTAAGAACCAACCTGAAGGACTACACATCCAGTACTGTAGAGAACGTTAGGAACTTCGGAATGGCAATCACGCCAGTAATGATCTTGCCATAGAAGTACACTATGTTCTAAGTACTAAAAAGCTCTACCCTTCCGAGAGCGTAGGACCATCCGAGAATCCTCATGGAGTCATGGTCCAACCCTATTCAGGCCGCTACTACCTTCGGATATACCACAAGATTCACACCCGGACGACCCCCTTCTTAGACTTGACTTGATATGTGATTTCCCGACAACACTCTTCGTGCCTCACTCATCTTGATAGAATCCATCGAGAACCCTAACCTTGTAGATACACAAGTTGGAACCCACTAGCTACACTAGACGGAATCCGCATCCCGTACGTGAAGGTCTGTCGGAATGACAAACACAGATTGGAGTTCACTTAGGAATGCAAGGACAACAGTATAGGAAGTACTCTCTTACCTCTACTTGGCCATTCATACCTACTTCCTTACTTAGACCTGAATTTCGGGATGAAATTCCCTCTAACGGGGGGATGATGTGACAACCCAAGTTATCCCGTTACTTTTCCCCGTTACCGTTAATGGAATATTCCACTGTATAAAAGTTCCGTTAATTAGAGGGCGTCAATTTAATAAACATCCCAATTGTTTACATTTAAAATGCCGTTAAGTCGTGATAAAAGGAAATAAAAACACATAACACCCATTTCCATTTATTTGGAAAATGTTAAGTTTTATTGTTACGACCACTAAATCGGGTGCGACCAAAAGCCCCCGTTTAACGGCAGTTTTACTGTCAACCCCAGAAGCATGGTGAAGCTGTACTTGAAGATTATGTAACAGATTGCAATGAAGCCTCCTCAATCAATTTGCTGTTATCTATGAACCTGCTGAAGTGATCCAAAAGATTATTTCTCTCCGTTGTTCTCTCTAAAGATTCTCAAGCTGAAAGTGCTATCTTTCAAGAATCTTTTCATCAAACCTCCTCACCCGACGTGCTTTGAAAGCCAAATTCTGAAGAAAAGCCAAACCGCTCAATATGAAGTCATTCATTGAAGATTCATTATGTTCATCTTGATGCTGTGAAGAAATTTGAAGATTAATGCTGAAGCCAAGCTCCCAATGAAGATTAACAAGAAAAGGCCAGCTACTTTTTTGGGGGAGTTTGTTGGGCCAATTAGAAAAGAAAGCTATAAACCAAGGGGGAGATTGTTAGGTCAAAAATATAGTTTATACTTTGCTTTTCAAGGAAAATATATTTTTATGTAATGTTGTATGTGTTTGCGGTTTGTGTGTACGGCCGTACACATGTGTACGGCCGCACACCCTGTGTACGGCCGTACATAGGGTGTGCGGCTGTACACATGTGTATGGCTGGAGGTCCATATAAAAGTTCCGTTAATTAGAGGGCGTCAATTTAATAAACATCCGAATTGTTTACATTTAAAATGCCGTTAAGTCGTGATAAAAGGAAATAAAAACACATAACACCCATTTCCATTTATTTGGAAAATGTTAAGTTTTATTGTTACGACCACTAAATCAGGTGCGACCAAAAGCCCCGTTTAACGGCAGTATCGGGTAAAATTCCACTGAGCCCCGACCCGGAACCCTATATAAGGGTGAGTGGAGTCCATTGGAGACTTTTTACACTCTCTCTCTAGACCTGTTTTCGCCCCGAATCCGCAACCAAACGCTTCCAAATTGTAAGTCCGCTTACCCTAGCTTGTTCTAAACATTACTAGCTGTAGTTATAGCCCAAAAACCATCCAAGAAGGCATGGGATAAGGAGTTTATGGCCCAGGAACACTCTAGGGCCGTAAACCCCTAAAAAGGTGCCAAACATGCCTTTAAACGTGCCCTTAAGCTTGGAAACTAATTAGGGATCTAGCCTAGGAGTGTTTAAACATCAAAACACAATGATTTAGGGCATAAAAGTGAGTTTACGGCCCAAGCACATGCTTAGGCCGTAAACCCCTCAAAACCTTGTCAAAATGCCTCCAAAACACTCCCAAACCACCCTTAGGCTTCATTCATAAATTAGGGGCTTATTCTCTTGGGTTTAGATCACTCAAACATTAAGAATTGTAGGATTAATAGGATTTTACGGCCCAGACATGTGTCAAGGCCGTAAACTCCCCAAACCAAGCCAAAATGTTGGTTTTTGTCCCCCAAATGACCTTAGACTATTTCTATAAAATGCTAGGAAGGATTTAAGGACTTAAACACATGAAATGGAGGGGTAAAAAGGAGTTTACGGCCCAAGCAAGTGTCTAGGCCGTAAACTCCCCAAAACACATCCAAATGATAGATTTAATCCCCCAAAATGGCATCACACTTCATTAGAAATTGCGAGAAAGGTAATAGGGGCTTAAAACTTCACTTAACTCAAAGATTGAGAGTTTACGGCTGTAAAATCCCATAGGAGTGTCCCTAGGCCGTAAACTCCTATAAAGTGCCCTTAGAAGCCTCAAACCCACTCATGCCTTTTGGGAAAAGTACTTAGAATAATTCAATGAGCAAGTAGGAGCCTTAAAACACCCTAGAACCCGTCACCATGAGTTTACGGCCGTAAAATCATGGTGAGATGTCCCTGGGCCATAAACTATGTGATAGGGGTTTACTCTCGGATAGCAAGCTCCATTCCTTAGCCATACACACCTTTAGACGCTACCCGGGACACCCAAACACTTAACCAAAGTGTTTTCCGCTCCAGTGAGCGCATATATTTGTTTAATTAGTATTAAATATACTAATTGTATGTAAACATATGTTATCATATGTTAAATAGGTCATTGTGTGTGTTCAAGTCCTTGCGTGACACCGAGTGCCCAAACGGCACCTTCGTCGGACCTACTTACACATGTGATTGATAACCCGCATGCACAAGATTTTACCACTGTACACTGTTTTACCGAGTAGGACACTATGATGGTTTTCAATTGTTTCAAAACTCTTACTTATACTGTTTTAACTAGATTCATTCTAAACTAGTTTATGAAAGATTTTCTAAGGTTTTCAAACATATTTTACAAAAGAATACAATTTGTGATTTTCTCTGGACATAAAGGTTTTTCATCAAAGATTCCTTTACAAAAGAATACAATTTGTGATTTTCTCTGGACATAAAGGTTTTTCATCAAAGATTCCCTTTTTGACGTATACTTTACCTGTTAAATACTGCTGCTTCGATTATACTTATTTTATACTCCTACTCTATAACGCTTTCACTTATACTTGAAGTCACTTATACCTGATGACGCTTATACTTATTCACACTCTTAATTAGTGATACGATTCTACTTCACTTATACTTGATATCACCTTTACTTCACTTATACTTGATACGCTCTTACTTCACTTATTGTCGTCTCTACTTCGTGATTCGCTTATACTTATTCGACACTTATACTTCACTTGCGACCACTCCTACTTCACTTGTTAGACACTCCTACTTCACAAGAATCACTTCTACTTGATACACACTCAAGCGTAGTTAGATGTATGTCGGTGCTTGTATAGAGGCATATAAATAATGATTGAAGGACTTAGGAAGGCTTGTCCGCCCTATTTCCTTTTCTTTGTTGAGATGTGGTTTGGTGGGATCGGATGTCCATCCGAAGGTCGTTTGATTTATTAGTTATATACTATGTATACAAGCTTAGACATACGGGTTACTTCAGTCAATTCAGTTAAGAGTCTCTACCCCTAGTCTACACTTACATTAGAAACCCACTATTGGGAAGTCTCTACCTCTAGTTCAGCACTTTCATTAGAAACCCACTATTTGGAAGTCTCTACCCACTATTTGGGATGCATCTTCAGGACACAGCTTTCTCCGTCGTCTAGTTGGTAACCAGAGTCTCCTGTAGGGAGAGCGGACATTGTGTGTATAGATCTATACGGGATTGACACCCCCGCACCCTGACTGCTAGCTACAGTCCACGGCTCACCAAGCCAAGGGGTGACAAATGTCACATTATATAAACGCTTGTAGGGCGTCTGGTACTCTAGTGTCGGTTAGTATGGTTACGAGTATCCCGGGTTACCTTATAATTCATGGCTTTAAGGTAACGGTATTTCGCCAGTAATTTACACTGTATGCTGGTAACTCATTTTCAGAGTCACACTGTTTTGACCTTACAAGACGTATCTTTCATTTGATACTGTCTGGGGTCTGTCTCCTCTGTTTTGACCTTACAAGACGTATCTTTCATTTGATGTTGTCTGGGGTCTGTATCCACTGTATTCACAGAATCCACTGTATTCACTGTGTTCACTGCGTTCACTGTTTTAGACCTCGCTAGACGTATCTTTCATTTGATACTGTCCGCGGTCTGTATTCACTGTTTTAGACCTTACTAGTTGTACCTTTCATTTGGTACCTTCTGGGGTCTGTGTCTCCACTTGTTAGACTGAACCAGGCGTATCGTTCGTTTGATACTTTCCTGGAGTCTATGGTTCCTTGTCTTAGTCAGCAGTCCTCAATGCTGAGGCATATGATATTCCATGATGTCGTTTGCTTTCCTCAATAATCAAATTCAGTATTTTGATAATGATAGCAACTTAGGGAAAACTACTTTTTACCACACATCACTGACCAGTCTTGGTAGAAGGCTGCTATTATTAAAGAAAATATAGGATTTTCTGGAAAGGACTCTAATACACTGAAATCTCTTAAACTACTACTTTCATTAAAGTTATTTGAATGAAAATGTCACTAAATGCTTATGAACTCACCAGCATTTGTAAAAATGTTGATACTCGCTTTTCAAATAACTTGTATTCTCAGGTTAGCACTACACAGGTACATCCCAGGAGCAGTTGACGAAGATAGCTTATTACCTTGTTGTACTTATTATATTTGTCTGTATTACTTTGATGTATTATAATGTAACCATGTAAAATTATTCTATTAATGCAATGTTTTATTGTACTTTGATTACTATAATGCATGTGTTGTGATACTTGACATGACGTCATCCACCCCAGAACATTTCCGCCGTTCCGGTTTTGGGGTGTGACAAAAAGTATATTCAGTTAAAGATAAAAACAGAGGACTATGTTGAAGGAATTAGATGGAAAACCCATGTGGTAGCTAGCTATGGTACAAAGTGAAAGAACGGGAAGGTAACCTGCAATTATGATAATAATTACTTGCTTTTAAAGAAAAAATAAAAAAATTAATAAATAAAGTATTTAATGTTTCGTTTAAAGATATAATGACGAAAGTGAAAGTAAATGACATTACAAAAACAGAATATGTGTTTTGAAACAATAAGTTTTTTTCTTACGGTTCTTTTAAAAGAAAACTAAAGTACAAATTAACTTTGGCCAAAGACAGGAGCTTTCTTCGAACCTAAATGGTCGTTACACCTACATGTCCCAACAATTGGCGTTGCACCAAGGTTTTTGCAAATCAAACGCATGAAAATATAAACACCATATATTAAAGTATCAATCAACTACCAACACATTATAATCGTTAAAAAATCATGACAAAGATTAAAATATCACCAAAAATGGCAACTTATTTTCAATTATTCATTCATTTCAGCATCCGTTCTTCATTTTATTGCAAGTGAAGCCATAAAACACTTAGTCGATTCTTGCTTTAGACAAACAAACCTGCACCAAAAACACAACAGAGGTGAAGAAGATGAACTCCCTTTTCTAATATTTTATTTGTATCAAAAAACCAATATCAATGATGGTTTTAGAAAGGAATCAAACGATGGGTGATTGAAAAAGAAATAAAACAAAAGAGTAAATGTGAGTAATTGGCTATGGTTCTCTAATATTCCACAGAAGAGGAAATTTAACGATGTCCAAAATTATAACAGAATAAATCTCATAGTGTGTAATTGTATAAACTATTTGAATATATATATATATATATATATATATATATATATATATATATATATATATATATATATATATATATATATATATATATATATATATATATATATATATATATATATATATATATATATATATATGAGAGAGAGAAATTTATCATTTGTTCATTCCATGTACCGAATACATACCTACTCATTTGACAAATCTGGTGTCCCATATTGGTCGAATGATAAATTTCTCTCTCATACATAAAGACATACAAATTAACAACTTTATGAGTATCCTACAAATCTTGTTGGCTTAACATCTCCCTCTAACACCTAGATGACCAATTAATATAAAATATCAATGTTTGATTATCTTCAAAGTAACAGATGCTTAACCAATATTTTTATTAACCTTTGTCAAAGGGCTTGGTTTTGTTGAAGAACGAATATGGAATATCTAATCACTCTAAAGTTTTATCATAACTTACATAATAAACACAACATCAATTTGATCCAACTTTTACTATTGTATACCCTTGCACCATGAATGCACCTGTAATAGCAAAACATCAGGTTGAGATGAACTCCTATACAAATTAGATCGAATTAGCCATATTTTTATATAATAAACAACCTAATTTCGAGAAAAGTAAAAGAAAAGCATACATACGAAAAATCAAAAAATAAAAATGTAGTATCTCAGTCAAAGAAAAGAGTCGATAAACAAATCATATACGTGAACCCACTATGAGGAAGCAAAATGTCCATTGCTATTGTATTTCTTGCAACAAATACATCAACTAGAGTAAAAAGATGGCAAATATCTATTTCCTTGTTACATGGATCTATGAACAATGAAAAATGATGGAAAAATCAAACCTGCACGATAAAAAACATGGGAACATATAAATGAACAATCAAAGCAATTAAATCAGAAAACAAAAATTATGAAAATCAACAAAAAAAAAAAAGGAAATCAAAACAAAAATTTGAGTTGGGAAATATGAGTAGGAAATGAGAAAAGGTGATATTTTTTGTTCTTACCTATAACTAATGTTGGAAGACTTCAATGGTGACAGTGGCGGTGATTGGCGGTAGTTGTTGTGCTTCCTTAGAAATGGAGCGGTGGTGGTCGACGATAGTCTTCAAAAATCACAAAAGCACCCGATCTGGCGGTCTTTGTGGTGGTTCTGTAGGTGGAAATAAGATCAGCAACCATGGTTTATATGTAGTGATAGACCCAAAACTCAACCGAGCAAAAGAAACACACACATATACAAGAACAGAAGTGAGGAAGGGATATCAATTTACAAATGGAAGCTTTAGGATGTACAATTTTTCGTTGCTCTTGCCCTTGTCCTGGGTTTTTTTTATCATCCTGGCGTCGAGCTATTTTTCCGCAGGACCTCCCCTACAGCATCGTCACCGCAGCAGAGTTTAACCACCAAGTTCAGGATGGATTGGTGTGGTTCCTCTACGCCTAGGACACCAGAATATCGAACCATGAACGAAGAAAGGCATGAGATAAAATAGTGATTGCGAGGCTCCAATTATTGACTGGGGGGACACCAAAGGACTCTGCCCTTCCATCCCTTGGATAGATAGAGGGAGGGCAGAGCTTTTGGTTTTTCATGTTGTCAAAGAGTTGAACAATGGTTTTTTCGTGTTGTTAAAGAGTTGAACAATGAAAATAGATGACAACGTATAATGGAAAAGCAGTATTGGTAGTGGTTCGGTGGAGAATTTGTGAAAATGGTGGATCAATCACAGCTTCGATGGTATTTATTAAGAGAGAGAGAGAGAGAGAGAGAGAGAGAGAGAGAAGTTGGACGATGTAAATAGTTGTAAAATAAGGGTGACTGATATAAGGGGTGATAAAGGATTTTTCAAATTCCTTAATCTACTCTCCTCATATCACGCATGGGAAGTTACAGAAGATAAAGTAAATTTTCAATAAAGCAATTCCCTTAATCCTTGCATCCATGGCCAATCAAATTTTCAATAAACGATTTTGACTGATTCAGACTGGATAAGATTGATTTTTTCTGCAATGCAAAACTTTGTTGTATATGATGCTTTAAGGGTTATATCTCTTAAATTCAGCAAAACATGATAAATGCTTATTAAGGTATAAATATCTCTCTCTCTCTCTCTCTCTCTCTCTCTCTATATATATATATATATATATATATATATATATATATATATATATATATATATATATATATATATATATATATATATATTAAAGTTGTACAAAGTTAGGAATAGTGAACTAGCATGTTTTTTGTCAAGTTTGCACTTTATTCTTTAGTCATTTTGATACTTTTGGTCATTGCAATCAAAACTTTTACATTTTTTTTGGAACCTTTTAATATTCAAAGTTTGACCATAAAACTTTAAGGAATTGACAACTTTGGTCCCTTTTCTTAAAACTTGTTAATTCCAACACCTTTAATTTTTTAGCCATTTTGTCAGTTTTGGTCCTTACAATCAAAACGTTTACATTTTTTCATAAAAAACAAAAAAAAATGGTCTGGGGCAAAGCTCGAGTTTTTTTTCGCTAAAAGAGTCAACAACGAGTTACGAATAGTGAAACTCATGTTTTTTTTTACTGTTTTCATCCTTGCACTTTCTGTGTCTGTCATTTTCTTCTTTTTGTATATTTTTTTTATATTAGTCCTCCTATTTAACGTTTTTGTTTTTTTTCTACCCTCTATCTATTCGTCTCCCACTATTTATCCGTATGAAAATAATTCAAATTCAACTAAAATAATTAACAACGACGCCTATTAATCTATAAACAAAAACGACACTTAAATCAGATGTACACATCCCATGCGGAACATGGACAACATATCTAATTATTATAAATAGACTAAAAAGTATTATACTATTGTCTATTTTAATAAATAGACTAAAAAGTATTATACTATTGTCTATTTGTGTATAACTAGGGATGAGCTTTAGAACCGGACCGGTTCGGAACCGGAACCGGTTTTCCTATATTATAAGAACCGGGAACCGGACCACCGGTTCCGGTTCCGGTCCCGGTTTTTTGGTTATTTTTCAAAGTAGAACCGGTTGAAATACTATAGATGATATGTTATCTTACAGAGCTTGTAAACGATTCAATTTTTAACCAAATTATGACTTTTTACATTTTAAATTGAAGTACAAACACTAAATTACATGATGAAAAAAGAATCAAGTAATTCCGACTTCATATGAGTGAGTTAGGCAAATTTTAATGCTCATCCGGTCCGGTTCCGGTTCCGACGGTTCTAATGCTCATCCTTAGGTTAAATAGATATCGAGTGACTTGAAATGTTACATAAAAGGTCAACTTAGGCTAAATAGAAAATCTGAATATTGAGAAACCAATCTTACATTTTAAGGAAATTAATGTATAACTTTACTATAATTTGATTAATTGTAATTTAGAATAAATATATTAAAATAGTAACCATCTAGTGTAATAATGGTAGTTATAAAACTTGTTGATAAGTCAGAGTCATTTAGGGACAAACTTGAATAACTAGGAATTTAGGTACCATTCTTAGTTTCTTACCAATCTCCAATTACGTTAAATGATGATTTATCAAGCTTGAATTGAGTTCTTGAGATTTAATCTGCTAAATCATAATATTAGTGAATTTATTCTTTTAGCATGCTCGATTTTTCTTCATATAATCTGACCAATCTTTCACTTTTACAATCTATTTGCTATCATTAAATTCAGTCTCTACATTTCATGTATCTTATCCCTGATTTTATGATCATGATGGTTGAAATATTTGGTGTCTTAAATTTTCATATTTCATTCTTACGTTGAATGTCATATTGTATTATTTGTTTAACCATTTAGGTTCTACTTTTGGCAAGTTTTTATTTGAACTAATGAGAATATCTATTTAATAGCTAAATAAAGATGTCGAGGTCATATTTTCTCTGTTATCACCATGTATACAAAAGTTTTGCAGCAAATTATAGTTAAAGGTGAATTCAAACCGGTTCCGGTTTTTAGAACCGGGACCGGTTTTCATAAAAATGGAGAACCGATAACCGGACCTATTATCAATTCCGGTTCCGGTCCGGTTCTGGTTCCGGAGGTTCTAATGCTCATCCCTACGTATAACCATTGTGGGATGGCATAATGGATAGGAAATAAATGAATAAATCATATGACGTGGGCTTGGGCCCAAAATGTTTGTACTATTCCGATTCATGGTTATTGTAAGTAAAGCCCGATTCTTTGGGATCTCAAAAATATATACCTATTGTGATTTCTTTTGATATGTTGGTTTGAAATATGCTTGAAAATATAGTTAAATTTTATAAGAGTAAATTACTAAATTATATGGATAGTGTTTGTAGTTTGAGGGAATCTATATGTTTGATTTTTAATTATTTTGTTTGGACGGTCCTTGTATGTTGTGTCTTTGTTCCCTATTATACATAAAAAAGATTGTTTCCATATATTTATTTTTTAATTAATTTATTATATATTTAAATAATAAAATAGATGATAAATAACACAAAATACATTAAGTTTACACCAAAATTTTAATTTGATATTGTGTTTTTTTATCTCAAATTTGACACTGTATTTTTTTAAGTTTTTACAATTTTAACCGGTCGACCGATCAACCTAATTATCTGCTGACATGACATGATGATGTGTCAGTTTTGATGATGTGACAAACTGACATTAAATGCTGATGTGTCAAAGTTGATTTTTTTTCCCACAAAAAAACACTAAGTTTTCCTTTTTTTCAATTTTGAAACTAAGATTATTTTTTTTTTCAATTTTGACACTCTGTTTTTTGTTTCAAATCGAACATCATTTTTTCCAATTTTGTTCATGTTGACTATTTTCTATTTGAAACCGTATAAATATTTTTTAAACACATTTTAAATAGTATAAATACATATTTTTTCATTTAAAAACCATATTTTTGTATAAATACATTTTTTTACATTTAAACCATATTTTATGTATAAATATGTATTAGTTATATAAAAACCGTATTTTATGTTAAATACACAACTGAAAAATAAGTTTGGAGGTTTGGAGGCATGTAGTCAATCAAGAGGTTAGGTTTGCAACCCGTAAAATTTGTACATGTTATTCGTAGTTTATGGTTAGTTTGGTTCTTATGATATAACTAATGCATAACATTATGTTTTTAATGTTAAAAACCCTTGTATTTATATAAAAATGTGGTTTTTAAACGAAAAAAATATTTTTATACAGTTTACAGTGTAATAAAAAAAATATTTATACAGTTTAAAATGGAAACTGGCTAACATTGAACAAAATTGAAAAAAATGATGTTCGATTTGGAACAAAAAAATAGAGTGTCAAACTAAAAAAAATAGTGTCTTTTGTGGGAAAATTTCAATTTTGACACGTCAGCATGTTATGTCAACATGTTACGTAATCAAAATTGGCATGTCATCGTGCCACGTCAGCAGGTAACCTGGTTGACCAGTCAAGTGGTCAGAATTGTAAAAAATTAGAAAAAACAATGTCAAATTTGAGACCGAAAAAAAACATAGTGTCAGATTAGAATTTTTGTGTATACTTAGTGTTTTTTGTGCTATTTACCCTAAAATAAATTAAAATGAGCCTTACCCTTACCCTCACCCCTACCCCTACCGCTACCGGTTCACCCACTCCTTCTAAATTAATATGATATGCATACGTTTTTTTTATTCACTTCAAACCAAATGAAAAAAAGTAAATTGTGGACGTACAGAACACTGCTACCCGGAAACATCCAAATGTCGATCTCGTCGATTTGCACTATCATTCGTTGTTCGTTGATGGACGTCGATCTATGGAAACCTCCATATGTAATTGATAAGCACTATAAATCCTTCAATCTGCATCATCGTACATCGACCATCTTCGGTGTATAGAAACCTACGAATGTCACTAATATGCACTATAAAGTCATCGATCGGCACCATCGTCCATCGTTTGTCACCGATTTGCAGAAACCTCTAGACGTCATCCACTAAAATAACTAGCTTGGTGTTTGAATAAACTGTTATTCCATATTTCTCTCTGAAACTCCAACCCCATTCACTAACCATTATCGTTTCTAAACTCCTTAAACATGTTATAAAATGAAAGAATAATGTTCTAACTTCACCAACAACTTAGATGCTGTCTACTGAGATATGTTCTAAAATGTTATTCTATATTTATCTTCTTCTAACTTCACTAACAACTCACATGTCGCCGGTTGAGATATGCGTTTAATCTTGACTCTTTGATAAAAATTTTATTGATTCTATACAGTTCTTGATCTTTGTTTATCTAATAAAGGATATCTAGTTTTTCAGTCTATAGTTAACATATATATGTATAGACAAAACTACAAATTGGTACTTGTTGTATTTGAAAAAACTATGGATATAGTCCAAAAAGTTTCCAACTTGCATGGATGGTCTAAAATCAAGGTTTTCCTTTGGTTTTGGTCCTAAAATAGTTGAAATGACTATTTTGCCCTTATTATTTCTTTTTTACGTTTTCTTTATTTCTTTTATATTTTAATACTTTTAAGAAAAAAAATCACCTACCCCCACCCTTCATCCGCATCCTTCCTTTATTTCTCCCTCTATCTCTTTGACTTTCTTTATCTATCTGTTACTATTTCTTGTTTTCTATGATGAGTTCGTTCAGGCTACCCTGAAGTAGAGCTCCAGGTCCGACACTCCGACACTGAAGAGGGTGGGATGAAGTTGGGTTTGATTCTTTGATGAGGTCGTTCAAGTGCTTCCTCATTTCCTCTTTCCCCGTCGTGTGTCTATTAAACCCAGGCGGCCAATCAAGTGGATTTATAAACCATAACATCTGAACCTCATAACAATCATTAACTTCTTCGTTTGAGTTCGATTCTTATGGAAATTTGCTTTGACTCCTATATAGATTTACAAATCTTGAAAATCAGATTTAATGTGTGTGTTTTGAATTGCAGGTGTGTATGTGTGTGTTTTTTGAGTTGAAGACACTCCATTTTTTTATTTGTATAAGTTAAACAGAAAGCAAGGCAAGATTGAGGTTGAGAGGAGAAGCAGATTGGTTCTCTACACAGATTGAGAAATGATGGACCTCTTCGTTGTTGTAATTCAAACAAAGAATCGTGAGCGACATG